>NW_024412416.1:838961-923100 GCF_014898765.1 Herpailurus yagouaroundi | reverse complement strand
GGGCGCCTCACCTCGAGATCTTTAACTGAGAATACCTGCAAAAACCCTACTTCCATATCAGGTCACGTTCTGAGGTTCCCGGCGGATGTATATTTGGGGGACCCTATTCAACTGCCCACAGGCACAGCCTTCAAAGCTGACGATGGCACCGTTCGCCCACTCAACAGTCCTGAGCCCAGTGCTCGGCCACCTGGCCGTGGACGCCCTCTGTGCGTGCCTGTGGGGTGTGGGGCACAGAGGTGTCTCGGCACGGGAGAGCCTCCCTCTCGGCCCTTCCCTCCCATGGAGCACGGCCTGCATCACGAGGAGTCTGGAAGATATCCCTCACAAACAAGCCGGGGCCTGGGACATGGGCCGGAAGAGCAAAGCCGGGGGTACTGGGGGCCGGAGGGGCAAGGCCTGGGGTGCTGGGGCCGGAGGGGCAAAGCCAGGGTACTGGGGGCCGGAGGGGCAGGGCCTGGGGTGCTGGGGCCGGAGGGGCAGCAAAGCTATGTGGTTGCCGCCCACCAATACCTGATGGAGGGGAGGGACCCCGTGGGCACGACAGAACACACACAGTGCTTGGCACGAGACAAAGAAGCTTCCAGAGATGGGGTGACCCCCGTCTGCCTGTCCCCGGAGGGTGGCTGCTCCCAGAGACCCCACTCTCGGCCCCGATTCTCACTGAGCACCCCGGGGTCCACCACGTGGTCTGGATGCAGCAGATGTGTCTGGGGGCTCCCCGCTCCTCCTGCCCTGAGCTCCGGGTCCAGGGGCCACCGTCTGCTGAGATGCCACCAGCCATGCTCACAAGGATTGAGAGCATCGTTCCGTGCTCCCTCCTGTCTGGACTTGTCCTCCTTCCTGTCTGGACCGGTCCTCCCCCCAGTCTGGGCCAGTCCTCCCTCCCATCTGGGCCAGTCTTCCCTCCTCCTCTGCTGCCCAGACAACGGGGTTTCTCGCGTTCATACGGCGTGCCAGGGAATTCTCTGTTGCGGGAGTCCGTCCTGGGAGCCATGGGTGATTGTGGGAGCACCCCACAGTCCCCTGATGATAACCTACACCACCTCTAGCTATGACCAAATGTCCCCCAAGGGCCACATCGCCCTGGTTGAGGCCTCCAGGCCACCTCAACCCACCCGCCTTCCTCACCGCCTTCCACTTGGTCCCACCTGCTTGACTGCCGACTCAGGCCCGACGTCTCAGCACCAACGGTGGGGTCTTCCCCTTCCACCCGAACTATCAGAACAGTCCCCTAATTACTCCGAGGACACTCAGTCTGGCCCGCACCCCTTCTACTGAAGCCAGTTTCTATCCTGCCCCCAGATCTGTCTGAGGCAAAGCCCGCCCATGATGCTGTCCTTAAAATGCTTAGCTGGCTTCTAATTCCAACCAGGTGGACTTAAAGATGAACCGGTCCTGCCATTCCCACTAGAACTTTCAGAGATGATGGGGCTGCTGGGCGCGGCCCCTGCTGTCCGGCATGGTGGCCCCGGAACACCTGACGTGGGCTCGTGGGACTGAGGAACTGAGGGTTTAATTTTACTTACAGGTAATTGATTTATCAGACAGAGCACGTCTACGTACCCAACACGGCTTGCGTTTCCTCACATGACCATCTAGATTACTAGCTATCCACTTGGTGCTAGAATCAGCTGGAAATCTCTAAGGCATCACCCAGGCAGTCAGAATCTCCGGGGTGGGACCCGGGCCTTAAGCTCCTCGGTGACCCCACAAGCTGTAGGGTTGGGAACCTCGGGCGGGGCCCTGTTCACGTCCCCGCCCCTCACGCACACCCTCCCAGCCCCAAACAATTCAGCCAATTCAGCGCCTACGATCCGATGCCATCTGGGTCTCTGTGCTCTGATCCACGACCCGGTCCCTGTGTCCGGAAGGCACTCCACCACCCCGTTTAAGAGGACACCCAAGTTCGTGGGTTAGGGGCCTTGCCTGGATGGTGGTCTCATGAAGCAATTTAGGGGATGAGGGTTTGGTTGGCGAGTGGTCTTGGGCGGGGAAGGAGTGAGTCCCCCCGGGGAAAGCCAGGTGGGGGCCCTGAGCCCTTTTCACCCCGGGACGGGACAGGGCAGCTCAGGGAGCCGGCGCTCAGGTGACAGACGAGGGCCTGGCGGTTCAGAGGGCTAACGGGTGTCGGTGCGGGAACTGAACTCGGCAAGAAGCTGGTGCCAGAGTCCGCCGCCTGGTTGGCCCTCCGGGAGCTCAGCACAGTGGGGTTCCTCTGTTCGCGGTGCAGGTGGAGACACAAGGAAGTGGGCTGAACTGGCCCGGACAGCACAGCAGGACGGGTGGGAGGGCAGGGCTCAGAATCAAGGCTGACCCCAAAGCTGGGCTCTTCACGAAGCTGACGTGAGCTATTCACAAAGAAGGGGGACCTTTTGGAGGGCAGCTCAGCAAAGGGACCAAGGTTTCTGACTCTGTCACCCAACCCCCGTCGCCACGGTCTCCGCTCCTGGCCACTAATCACCACTATTAATTTCTACTGTCGCCGGCTCCTTGGATGTCTTCCTTTATGTCTATCGGCCCTGGGGCCAAGCGGCAGTTCAGAGAGGGGGCGGCTAAGCCGCTGCAAAGGCCCCGGGGCGGTCACCTGCCAGCCAGAGGCCAGACCCCGGGACGGCTCGGCTCCGTGAGTGTAAATCCCACAGCAACCTCGCCTGGGGCGGATCTGATGGAGGCTGGCCAGAAAGAGCCCGCTGTCGGCCCAAGCACTTAGTGCCAGACTGTGGCAGAGCGCTGGAACCGGGGGTCAGGGGACCTCGGTCCAGCGTCCACGGCTGAGGAGTCTGTGTCCCACCACGAACCACCGCCAGGCTTGAGCTCCTGCCCGGCCTTGGGATTTGGCACCTGCTCCCAGCTTTGGGGGAGGGAGCAGGGAGAGCACCTGCGCAGAGGGCTCACCTCCAGACCAGCTGAGAAGCAGGTGCTTTATGGGGACCGTGCGCGAGCCAAGCACAGCCCGGGTGCGGGCTCCAGGGGAAGGGGGCTGCCAGGCTGGGGGCTCCCGAGGAAACGTGGCCTCCACAGCACCCACCTTCCCGCCGCCCTCCCGGTGTGGCTGGATGAGCAAAGTGCGTTCCTGGGGGCGTCTGGCCCCAGGTCCAAAGAGTGGAAGGGAGGTGCAGGAAGTGGAACTCCGTGCGGCCTTAGGCTGGCCTGGAAGGAAGGAAAAACCAAAGACGGTGCTGAGCCAGGAGCTGGTGACTCACCACGTCCTCGGCTGCTCTGCGGGGCCCTGGGGCTCGGTCAGGGCAGGGCCCGGGGGAGGCCCACGCAGGGCCACAGCGACCACGGCCGGGCGGCCAAGGAGAGAAAGTGGAGAGCACCCCGGGACAGAGGTCACCTGCTGCCCTGGCACGGAGCCACGTCCGCCCGACTCCGGAAGGGACTGCCAGGACACCTTCCAGAGCCCACCGGGCAGGCAGCGGGCAGAGGGGTGGGGGCGCGGGGGCACCAGAGCGGGTGCAAGCCCACAAGAGCTGGGAAGAACGACGGACCCAAATCGAAATAGGGGATCCAAAACCAAAACCCCGGGCCTGCGAGCAGGCCCACGCGAGGCCTGGGGCTCTGGGCTCTGAGGTCAGTGTGACCCCGGGATGGACTCCGGCAGGGGTGGCCACGGCCGGGGCAGGGGGTCCAGGGGCCTGTGGTGTCTGATTGGCTGGGGGATGCATCCTCCTTTAGGAGCTGGGTGGCCGAAAGGGGCTCCTGTCACCTCCCCCCGGAAACAGCGGCCCCTCCTGCGTGAGCAGGGAGGGGTCGGCAGGGGTGGGCCGGGAAAGAAACGCCTCAAAGGCCCGTGGACATGCGCACCTTGCACGGACACGGTCGGCTGGGCTCTGGGGCCCAGAGAGGAGGAGGAACCCACTGAATGTCATCCAGCAAGTAAGTGGCAGAGTGGGTTCCAGATGCCACCACACCTGGGGTAGCAAGGGACAGAGGACACTGCCGTCCCCCACACGGCGACATCTGTCACCTCCCGTCTACCTGACTGCCCCGCACAGAGGCCCCCAACACGGCGGTCATGGCTGGTCTTCTGAGCGCTAATATTAACGTTCGTCACTTGGGGCACCTCACATACTTGATCTCATGCATGGGAGTCCTCTTTCAAAATCCTGTGAGGGATTTGGATCCCGCTTTGACAGATCAGGAAACTGGGGCTCAGATAGGTGCGGTCACTTACTCTAGGTCACACGGCGACTGGTGGCACAGCTGGGATTCAAACCCTTTGCTGAGACTCCGCGGCCCCCTCCCAGAGGAAGTGAGCACACGGCCTCCCCCGCCAGCGAGAGCCTGTGGCGTCTGTCCTCCCCCAGGCTAGCCAGGATTCGGGCTTTCAGTCTCCTCTTCCGAAATTTGCAAGTGCCCTGATGCCTACCTGAGGGGACTCTGAAGTTCTGGGGGAGGGACCGTATTGTCCCCCCTGAAAGTGGTCCACACTGGCTAGACCGCTCCCCTCCCCCCCCATTCAAGGGGAGACTCTCCCACCAGACCGTTCCAGAATGTTCTGTGGAGTGGGTCTGGGGGTGGGGCTGGGGTGGCCATCCAGGGTCCACACTGCTGAGCATCTTTCCCGCAGAGAGGCCACGGATGCAGCAGGTGCCAAGGGCTTTGTAAAGTCTGATCCAGCTGGGGAGGGGGGAGAGCAGTGGGCCGGGGGTGGGGGTGAGGTGGGGATCAGCAGGAGGCAGGTGGGCCCAGAGCCTCAGGATCTTTCCTCACACTCGGGAGGGAAGGAGAGACCCACTCACAGAACCGAAACAGGCCTGAGCTGGCCGCGGCCGCCCCTGCCCCCCGGGTCCCCGCGGCAGCCCTCGTCCCCACACAGGACAAAAGCAGGAGCGGCCGTTCCCAGGGGCCCTGGCGATCAGCCCCATCCGCACACTCAGAGAAACACGGTGGAAATGAGCCTCCTCCTGAAAGGTATGGTCAACGTTTGTCTTTGTAAATTTTGAAAAGTATTTCCAGTTCCAAAGCAAACTCTCTTGTTTGTCGTTTTCAAGTTTTTAAACACGAGATACAGAAGAACACTCACTCAAACCCAAATCTAACGCCTTTGCTGATCCCGACGCTTCGTGGGGTCTGTGAAGTGTATGCCTGAGCCCTGAGCCCACCGCCCTGAGCCCCTGGACCCCTGCCCCAGCCCCCCGCCCTAGCCACAACAACCGCTAAAATCCTTCCGTCTGCCCTCTAGACCTTCCTCTGGGTCCCAGTGAACACACAGCGACATGGGCGGTCAATCAGTCAGGTCAAAGCATCCCAGGGGTTTTTGTTATGTTAGGATCGCAAGGATACGCGTGTTAAATAAGGAACAAATTGTAGAGTTTTAAAACAGGAATACAGAGCCGGTCCCCCCCCCCCCACCCCGCACCCTGGGGCGGCGGGCAGCCAGGGGCCGCGGCTGTGACTCAGTGTAACCGCTGACCCAGTCAGGCCGGAAATGTCAGGAGCGCATCAGAGGGACGTGGCTCATCGATGTGGCATCAGCGCCTGCCTCGGGGGAGCTCCGAGAAGTGCTCTGAACGGAGCCGACAGACCCATTCGGTGCCAGTTCCGGCCACACCTCACAGAGCTGGCGGCCCAGCCCACAGCCGTTGGGGTCCGTGCAGGGTGCCACGGCACAGGGCAACTTCCCCGAACCATCACGGTAAATGCCAATCGCCGAACACCGACTCCATGCCAGGCAGTAACCCACCGAACCCCCACAGCACCCCGTGACATAGCCAGTGTTGACCCCACTTAGAGACGGGGAAACTGAGGCTCGGAGGACCATCTGCCCAGGGAGAGCGCCGGCATTCTGCTCCCGCCCCCTGCAGTCAGAAGGCACAGGCCCCTTCACTCCGCCCCCCGGAAGGAAGGAAGATACCACCTCCCCTCTTGACAGATCGGAAACCCGCGGCCCAGGGAGGTCCAAATCCACATCCTCCCACGCTGAGAGGGCCTACCCTCCCCACCCCCAAGCCCAGCGTGGGGGTGGTGCAGGGAAATGCAGAGAAGGGCTGGTTGCATAACACCCCTCGTTCTCCGCCAAAAGCCGCGAACACCCACTTTCCCCATTCACGAATCCGGGCAGTGAGAGGTGGGAGCCGGGGAAGGATATTTAAAAAAACTGTCTTCAGTCAGGGAATTTCACAGTATAATTATGTAGCGAGGCACCAAATTAGCAGAAAGAGGGGCCGTCAGCTGCGGCAGCCGCACACCCCTGCCCACGTCCCCAGCTCACAGCCAGCCGGCTGGCAGCCTCCCCGGGGACTCGGCCGCTGGATCCCGGACACACCAGTCCCGCTGCCGGCCACGTGGTGCTGGAAGGGTCCCCCGAGGCCGTGACCCCCACGCCCACACCTCCCAGTCGGGGACACTGAGGCCCCGGAAGAGGGGTTCTGTGCCGCAAATCCCGCGGCCCCGGTGCCGTGCCCACAGACCCGCCCAGCCTCCCTGCAGCCCAGAGACAGAAATAGACCGTGCTGGGGCTTCCAGAGTCCAAAGCAAAGGCATGCACTCGCGCTGCATTGTTGCCATGGTTATGGATAACAAGGGCTACGCTAAAGCACGGCAAATTAGCTAATAACCAGAGAGAAACTCCAACGGAGGCACGTTCCACACGAGCAAATTGCTTCCCCAATTTGATGGCAATCTGGACCCCGGTGGCAGGGCAACCGTGGCAGTGAGTGGGGGTGCGGTGCGGGCGATTATGGCGGAGGTGAGAGCTGGCAGCTCGTGCGGTTCCCAGGCTGCCCCCTCCCCCCATCACCCCACAGGAGGCAGGACAATGGAAGGTGTCTCAGGCCGGCAGGGAAGGGGGCCGGTGGCTGGGCTCTCTCCAGGACCCTGGGGGCGGTGGCCCCTGGCCATCGGCAGGATGGGTCGCTGGTTCTGGGTGAGAGCTGGGGGAAGTGAGGCGCTGACTGACTAGTCCCTGGAAGAATTTCCTCTGAGTCCTCAGGCCCCGACTTCCCTGGCTCCTGCCCTTGCCATGGCACTCGCTTCTCCTCCCTGTACCCAGCATCTCCGTCTCCGCAACAGGACCTTTCAGGTCCTCGCCCCAGGAAGAGGAGAGCTGCTCCCCGCCTCCTCCCCCCACCTCCCGCCCCCGAGGCTGGACGGTCCTATTGGCTGGTTTGGACCCGTGGAATGCGTTGCCCTGAGTACTGAAGTCCTTTGTGACCCATGAGACTCGTACCTCCTGCCAGCATCTGTGGACCACAACGGCTAACCACCTACGAGTGAGTTGGGTAAAATCATGCTCCAGATCTAACACAAACCAACCACGCTCCCAACCTCAGGACCGCTGCAGCCTCTGTTCCCTGGGCCTGGAACACTTTTCCCTCTGCAGTCCCCAGGGCTTGCTCTCAAACTTTTCAGATCTGTGTTACTCCTGGTCCTCCCAGGACCAGAGAGATCAGCCATGCAAGGTTTTCATTAGGGGAAATGTCCTCATGAAAGGAAGTAAGGATGAGCAGGGGGAGGCCAGGGTTGCGGTCTGGTGGTTACGGAAGTCTGACCCCACGGAAGGAGGGAAGAGAGGAGGCATCATGGAAACATCCTAGGGTTCTGTACAGGCTGAGGAAGTTTTGGCAAAATCCCTGAGCCAAAGCTTGCCGACGAGGGGTCAGGTCTCCCTGGAGAGGTCGCAGTTGGCAGGAAGCAGCTTTGGGAGATGTAACCTTCCAACCACTCCCCTCCAGCATCCCAACCATCCTCCCCTGCCTTGTGCCTTTTTGGTTGTGCTTATCATTCACAGATTCCATAAATTACTTGCTTACTTACCAATTTTCCTATCCTTTGCCATGAAAAAGTAAGCTTCATGGCATGGGAATTTTTTTTCCAGAAATGAAGAGATTTAATATTCAGACCACCCAGATGAAATGTCATGGCAAATTTGATTAAAAAAAAAAAAAAAAACCAAGAGGAAGTAAAATTGACACTGGGGGAAGGCAGGGGCGAATGGAGGGAAGGGGGAGCCAAAGGCACGGAGCATGCTTGGGTGGGCGGGGTGGGGGGGTCACCACCGCTCCAGCCAGAGACAGATCGTAACACACAGACAGGAACGGTCCACACCAGCTTCAGTCTGTCCGGAAGCCAGAGAGACGTGTGGTGTGGGAAGTTTTGTCTGTTTTGTTCACTGTTATATGCTCGGGACATGGAATAGTGTCTGGCAGTCAAATAAAATATTAGAAGGAACGAAGGAGGGAGGGAAGGAGAGAGGGAAGAAAGGGAGGGAGGAAGGAAGGAAGGAAGAAAGGAAGGGTGAAGGAAGGAAAAAAGAAAATAAATGTTCCCTGATAGGTAAAGGGCCACTTTCAACTTCTGCAAGCCCCATGTTATGGACTAAACATTTGTGTCCCCCAAAATTCATATGTCAAAGCTCCCGACGGAACGTGGACGTGTGGCCGTGGGAAAGGAAGTAGGGTTAGATGAGGTCCCAGGGCGGGGACCCCTGTGAGGCACCTGGGAGCGTGCTTACGCTCTTCTCCGCACACGCACGAGGAAGGCCGTGCGAGCACACGGCTCGAAGGTGGTCCCCTGCGAGCCTGGAGTAGAGCCTCACTAGAAACCGAATCAGCCAGCACCTTGGACTTGGCCTGCCCCGCCTCCACAGCCGTGAGGACTGTCTATGGTGAAAGCCGCCCAGCCGGCTGTTTAGTCACGGCAGCCCGGGTTGACCAAAGCACCCCAAGCCCCTCGTCAGGCCATGGGCGGAGGGAGCATCAGCCAATTTTTCAGGCCACCCTCAAGTAGACATTTTCTTCCCCGTAAGCCTGTGTGTTGACAGGAAGTGGGAACGCCTTTCTGGCGCCGCTGCTAATTCACAAGGAGACGGGGACATTGCACATTGGTGGCAGGTGGTGGCAGGCACGGATGAGGAGGGAAGGGGGACCGTGTCCTCTGGCCAAGCCTCTAAGATCCCACCCACTCCAATTTCCTCTCAAATTCCTGGACGTTCTGGGGCCGCAGGGCCCTGATGACAGAGGTGGGGGGTGGGGAGAGGGCTGTGGTCTGGGGCGGGTTGCCCTACCTTGTTGCTATGGCAGGGGCCCCCCTGTCACTGCCCGCAGGGCTGCGTCCCATGGCGTCTGAGCAGGGCTGTCGGGCTGGGGAAGGAGGGAGCAAACGTGGAAAGGCCCCGTGGAGCCTCGGGGCACTCAGGGCGGCAGGTGGCAAGAGGGCTGCAGACTCGCTCTCCTGGGCGCCAGGTCCCTGGGTGTGCGCACGGGCCCCAGTGCCGCCCTCTTCCGGTGGAAGGGACCGCTGGGAGCCTGGAGTACCAGGACCCCCACGTGGGCGAGCGCTGCGGTGTTCAAAGTCTCACAAGGTGCTTCCCCCAGGCTCCACCCACCATTGTCACCGCAGCCCCTGCTTCCGCCAGAATCTGGGGACTTGGCTTAGACAGGAGGCCCATCTCCCAGACCTGGTAGTTGTTCCGCGTCCGCCTCTAAGCCGAGGGCGGAGTCGGGGTGCCCTGCTCCCCTGTCTGCTGCCCCGTGTGCCGCCCTCGTGACCCGCTCGGGCCCCAGGACGTGGCATCACTCCCAGACCGCCCCGCACGGGCTCCGGCTCTGCGGCCATTCTCCCGGCCCGAGGCTTCAGTGGGCTCTTCTCCGTCCTGACCCCCGGCCCCCTCCAGCCCCCCCTCCCACCATGCGGCCCCCTGTCCCGGGCCTCCGCCTTCTCTCCAGGTGAATTGTCACAGCAGCCTCCCAGCCAGCCCCTGCCGCCGCTTTCTCCTGCAGCTGGGGCCTGGCGCGGTCTGGGCTCAGGGTCTCCCGCCTTGTTTCTAGAGCATGACCCCTGGCCCGACCCTCCCCCAGCAAGGCCCACAGCCTATTGGGACTCTGTAGACAGAGCGCAGGGGTGGGGGTGGCGGGTCATTGGGAGGGTAGGAGCAGCGTCCCTGTGGCCCTCCCCCATCCTCCTCCTTCCCATCTCCGCAGCCGCCACCGCTTGAACCCGAACCCTCCCTCCCCCAGGCCAACACGACGAGCCCCCCACAGGCTAGCACCAGCAAAGGCTTGCAGAACCCTCATGCCGGGGGTGCCCACGGGGCGTCTCGGCCCCGGCCAGGCCCCCTGTCCCGCTGCTACAGGCCATCCTAGTATCTTCAGCAGTGACACTGCCGTGGCCACAGTGACAGAAACCGGTGCGCAGAACCTGTCACCCGCTTGTTATCTCGGGTAGGCCTCGGGGCGAGGTAGGGCAAGTCCAGGTGCGATCCGCTCAGCAGTTCACAGTCTCACACACGCAGGTCCTTCCTTCTCTCTTTCTGCCACCACCAGCTGGCCGTGGCTCGCGCCCCGTCACAGCCCCAAAACGTCTGTCACGATTGCGAACGTCCCTTGCACACCTGAAAACACGCAGCCTCGGAGAAGGGCTCCACGCCGGCCACCCTCGAGCCAGCATTGCGCAGCCAATCTTCCCGCCACATCTCATTGGCTGGAACGGTGCCCCACCCCTGTGCCTAAGCCAATCACTGGCAAGGGGCGTGGACCTACGTGATTGGCTAACGTAATAGCCACGCCCCCGGGACTAGAGCAGGGCCCAGTTCCCCTCCTGCTGGGGTCTGCAAGGGGGAAGCAGGGGGTGGACTCGCACAGGCAATCACCCGCTCTCTGCCTCGGTATTTATGCTTAAATGGGCCCGAACACGTGATCAGTTCCCCTCCAAGGACAGGCGAGGGCTGAGGGCTGCGGTCTGGAAGGCAAGGAGCCGTGGCCACCAGACACTGAGGACATTATGCTGAACCAGGAAATGATGCACACAGAATAGTGGCAGCGGCGGTGGAAACAGAAAAGAGAAGACACGTGCGAGAGAAATGTCAGCCTTAGAATCAGCGAGTCTTGGCAAGTCCTCGGGCGCAGGGGACGTAGGGCAAGGGGGCCGAACATGACCGTGGGGTGCTCCAGCTAGGGCGCTTTGGGGCGTGCTGAAGCGGTCGGTGTTGACGGGGCTGGACATGTTTATTCTGGATGCTGGGGAGGGCGAGCTGCGCGCACACAGCACTCGAGGTCTTCGAGGCCTTGTCTGGCTGTTTGTTTCTCCCAGCAACCCAGCAAGGCAGGCACGGCGGGGCAGGTAATGGCATTCCCATTTTACAGATGAAGTCGATGGCACCTGTTGGTATCATGGGCCTCGGGTCCTCAGGGTGACAGAGCCTGGAACTGGGACAAAACCTAGGCCCCTGAACTGGGGAGGTCAGGCTGATCCAGGCTGGGATCTCTTTGATTTCTGCACTCAGTCTTTGCCCAGACTGCACCTGCCTCCATTTTCTGGCTTCAGAAGTTGAAATCTCTGCTTCCTGTGTGGGTTTTACCAGAGATGTTCTTATTGGTCAGTTTCAGAGGTACCAACTTCCTTCTGGCATATTTACCGATATTTCTGAAGCATAATAATAGGAAATCGTTATTATGGTCTCTGAGTGGGGAAGGACTTTGCAAGACGGCAAACTTAGAAGCTGTGAAAGAAAGAAAAAGAGAAGGAAGGGTGGGGGGGAGGGAGGAAGGAGGGAGTGCGGAGGGAGGGAAGGGGAGGATGAAACTAATAAATTGGGCTCTGTAGAAGTAAATACTGCAAAGCCACCATAAACAAGGTCAAAATGCAGTCTAGGAAAAATACAGTATTTGCAATCCATATCACACAGGGCTAGTTACCCTAATAGATAAAGAGCTCTACAAATCAATCTGAAAAAAAAAAAAAAAAAAAAAAAACCAACAAGCAAATAAGAAAGAGGGCAAAGGATATGAACACAGATTTCAGAGAAGAAAATACAAATGTTTCTTGAACCTGTGAAAATATACACAACCTCAAGTTAATTTTTTTTAATGTTTATTTATTTTTGAGAGAGAGACAGACACAGTGTGAGCAGGGGAGGGGCAGAGAGAGAGGGAGACACAGAATCCGAAGCAGGCTCCAGGCTCCGAGCTGTCAGCACAGAGCCTGACACGGGGTTCGAACCCACTGACCGCAAGATCATGACCTGAGCCAAAGTCGATGCTTAACCTCCTGAGCCACCCAGGCGCCCCTAGTTCAGGCAGAATTCAATTCCTTGCAGCTATGTGACTAAGAGCCCTGGCTTCAGCTGGGGGCCACTCTGAGTTTCCAGAGGAGAGGGTTTTTTTGAAAATAAATCATGGAAATAAGCATACAGAGCAAGGAACTAACCCTGAAGGCACATCTGACCATGTACAAGATGGATCCTGGATGGATCCTAGGGATGCCCCAACTCCCCATATGTGATTCCAGGACCCCCTCCTCACGGGGCCCCATGTCACCAACAGGCTCACCTCCTGCCTCCAGCTCTACCTGCCAGCCAGCCCAACAACCCTCACCGCTCCTGTTGTACCCCTCCCTGAGAGAGGACGGTCACCCTACGCCCTCCACTTTCTTTCACAGGCTTTTATTCATCTCGTAAGCTCAGTCCGGCGCTCAGCTCTCCTATGAAGCCTCTACCAGCCCCAGGGCTAGCCCCACCCCCTCTCCTGGTCACTCTGGGCACTTGGGACAACATCACCAGCTTCCGCCCGGTGTTGGGCACCCACTGTGGTGCCAAGCCCTGTGCTTCACCCCAGCTTCTGTTAAAATCCGTCCTCGAAAACATTACTATCCATCTTTTAAAAAAAGAGAAACAGACACTTACAGTCACTGCCTACACCAGATGGCAGAGCTAGGGATGGACCCAGGATTCAAACCCAGGACTTGCCCCTTCCCACAGCTGCAGGTTCCATTGCAATTCCTCCCCCTCTAGGCCAGTGTATCTGAAACTCTTCTAGACGTTGGCCTTTGGCAAGAAACACATTTTGCGTTAAAGTCTAGTCCTTACCGGGGCGCCTGGGTGGCGCAGTCGGTTAAGCGTCCGACTTCAGCCAGGTCACGATCTCGCGGTCCGTGAGTTCGAGCCCCGCGTCGGGCTCTGGGCTGATGGCTCAGAGCCTGGAGCCTGTTTCCGATTCTGTGTCTCCCTCTCTCTCTGCCCCTCCCCCGTTCATGCTCTGTCTCTCTCTGTCCCAAAAATAAATAAACGTTGAAAAAAAAATGTAAAAAAAAAAAGTCTAGTCCTTACCTACAAACAGTTCAGGACACAATATCCTTTCTATTTTCAGTGACCTCTGGTCTTTTCTATTTTATTTCATTTTCTTTTAAGTGTGTTTATTTTTTGAGAGAGAGAGAGAGAGAGAGCACGTGCAAGGGGCAGAAAGAGAATCCCAAACAGGCTCCGTGTTGTCAGCTTGGAGCCTAACACGGGGCCGGATCCCAGGAACTACAAGCCCATGACCCGAGCTGAAATCAAGAGCCAGACGTCCGACTGAGCTACCTAGATGCTCCTTATTTCATTTTCTTAAGTGCTGGCTGTGATCCCCCAAGCTGATTCTGTGGTCCACGGATGGTGGCGACTCTGAGTTTGTCTTATTTATTTATTTATTTATTTATTTATTTATTTTTAAATTAAAGTTAGGTAACACACAGTGTAGCCTTGGCTTCAGGGGTAGAACCCAGTGATCCATCACTTAGACATGACACCCAGTGCTCATCCCAACACGGGCCCTCCTCAGTGCCCATCACCCATCTAGCCCATCCCCCACCTACCTGCCGCCAGCACCCCTCCGACGGTTCTCTGTATTTAAGAGTCTCATGGTTTGCCTCCCTCTCTGTTTTTATCTTAATTTCCCTTCCCTTCCCCTATGTTCATCTGTTTTGTTTCTCCAATTCCATATGAGTGAAGTCATATGATGTTTGTCTTTCTCTAATTTCCCTTAGCATAATACCCTCCAGTTCCATCCACATTGTTGCAAATGGCAAGATTTCATTTTTTTTTTCATCAGTGAGTAGTATCCCATTGTATATATACCACATCATCAGTCAGTGGACATCTGGGCTCTTTCCATGATTTGGCTATTGTCGATAGCGCTGCTATAAACGTTGGGGTGCACGTGCCCCTTCAAAGCAGCATTTTTTTACTCTTTAGATAAATTCTTAGTAGTGCAATTGCTGGGTAATAGGGTAGTTCTATTTTTAGTTATTTGAGGACCCTCCATACTGTTTTTCAGAGTGGCTGCACCAGTTTGCATTCCCACCAACAATGCAAAAGGGATCCTCTCTCTCCGCATCCTCACCAACACCTGCTTGTGCCGGAGTTGTTAATGTGAGCCATTCTGACAGGTGTGAGGTGGTATCTCACGGTGGGTTTGATTTGTATTCCCCTGATGATGAGTGATGTTGGGCATTTTTTCATGTGTCGGTCGGCCATCTGGATGTCTTCTTTGGAAAAGTGTCTATTCATGTCTTCGGCCCATTTCTTCACTGGCTTATTTGTGTTTTGGGTGTTGACTTTGATAAGTTCTTTATAGATTTTGGATACTAACCCTTTATCCAATATGTCATTTGCAAGTATTTTTTCTCCCATTCCAACAGCTGCCTTTTAGTTTTGTTGACCGTTCCCTTTGCTGTGCAGAAGTCTAAGTCTGAGTTTTAAACACCGCTCTGAACGGACAGCTCCTGTTTTCACAGGCCTCGCACAGAGCCCAGCACACAGTAGGTGCTCAATAAATCCCCAGGCTGACTTCCACTGAGTCAGGGCTCTGCCCTGGCCTAGGGAATAACTGATTCCCTGAACCAGTAGATAAGGCCCTGGGGCCCAGAAGAAGCCCCAGTGGTGAATCCCATCCCCCAGGGTCAAGTTCGAAATCACCAGGAGCTTCAGATGAAAAGTTGGAACTGACTCCACCCACAAGATCATTGTCAATCCAAGGCAGCAGCCCTATTCGAGGCCCTCCGGCCCCACAGTAGGGGTCAGGGACCTGCCCTGGTGGCCACACAGCCCTGGCCTGGGGAGTGGCCCAGGACGAGGGCACACACACAGACACTCACAGTGTCCTGTGCCGTCCCCATGGGCGGTGGCCCCTGCCAGCCAGGCAGTGACTGGCAGGTGAATCTCATCGGCCCTGGATTCCTCCTCCAACCGAACACAGTCCAAGAAGCTGGATTCTAAATTTAGCACCAAACTCTGGGAAACTGGTGCAGCCGTGGGCAGCACAGTGGGCAGTGAGGTCGCTGCTCTGTTTCCCCCTCTGCTGGGACTGTCCTCATGCTCAAAAACCCGCCGCTGACACCCGAGGCCCAGGCTGGCACACCAGTGTCTTAAAGCCCTTCTCTGAAAACTGCCACTCTGGGGGAGGGACATGTGGCAGGTGACAACCCCGAGGAGTCTCTGCCCCCTCGGCTGCACCACTGCCCTGACTCAGCAGCCCTCCCACTGCCCCTGGCCCGGTGGGGGGGGGGGGAGGGGAGCTGGGCCTCCACCCCAGTCTGTCTCCATGTCCTGGGGCTGCTGGGGGTCCTGGGGCAGGGCTGGGCTGACCCCTGCCGCGTCATCAGGCCAAGAAGCCTTTTCACCCGCCGGTGGGTGCCGGGCACACACGCAGCTCTTGAACCACAGCCTGTAATCAGGGCTCACGCAGGGCGGCACCATCTGCCGGCCCCCCTCTTTGGTGTGGGGCCTGCATTCGACCCCCTCGGTTTCTGTGTCTTCCAGGCCAGGTCTGTATCCAGCTCCAGGAGAGGCCCCATCGAGGCTTGAGGCAGCGTGGACTGACACAGCTCTCAGTCCTTCAGTTTGCAGCTGGGGTGACCTCCTCCTCCCTCGGGGACTTGCCCAATGTCAAGAGTGAAAGTATTGCATCTTGGGAACACCTTCGGTCCCAGAAAAACAGGATAGCTGGTCACAGTTCTGGCTTACGGGGTCCAGCTGGGTCTCACTCTCCCCTACTTTCCTTCCAGCCCCCTCCCCCATGGCCTGCTCTGTGGGATTCAAGGCCCGGCATCAGACGCAAATAAACAACCTTCCAGACACTGCTTAATCAGCCCCACATTGTGAAGGTTAAAACCCGGTAAGATAGACAGATGATTAGATAGATAGACAGATAGATAGATGGAAGGTGGGTAGAAGACTGAATGGCTAAATGGATGGATGGATGGGTGGATGGATAGATGTCCATAGACACCGGGTGGGAAAGTGTTAGCCGCACGGAGGCGTGAGCACTGAGTGACGTGTGCACGTGCACAGGCATTCTGGCAGCAGTCGTGACATACTAGATGGTTTTGCTGTTACTCGATGAGGGTCACAAATTGCTCACATGTGAAACGGCCGTGGCAGGAGCAGCTCCTGAGATGCTCAGAATCACGAGTTCAGGCAGAATGAATCTAGGCTGATGGTGACTTTCTTTGGTGGGGATATTGATTGGGAGACAGCATGAGGGAGTCTGTGGCCCCGTTCTATGTCTTGATGTAGGTGGTGTTTGCACGGGTATGCACATATGTGAAGCTTCACCGAGCCACACACACAACATGTGCACACTTTGCTGCCATATGTGGTAATCTGACAAAATGTTAAATTTCTTCTTGATGTGACAGGAGACCCAGAAAAGCTACCTGACGTCCCCTCTGCCATCAGTGTGGTTGGTGTAGGACCTCGTGTAACTTATTGGGACCACCGTGACCACATCCACAAATGGGTGAGCCTTGCCCGGGATCAAGGTGCACACGACCCCCCCGTCCCCAAATTCCCTAGACATTTGTTTCAAAACAAACAAGGGGGAGGAGGCAGCTCCAGGGAAGGTCTAGTAGGAGCTGACGTATGGTCCGGTCTAAGGGACTGGCCCCCACCATATGGAGTGTCTGTGCTTGCATTTCCAGCCACTGTCCTTTGGGCAAGGACGACTGTGGCTTCGTGTCTACACCCCGTGTACCTGTGAAGGCACTTCGGAAAGGCTGTAATACTACTCGGGACAAATGGAGGCTGTCAGCGCCACAAGGAAAGGAGTGTGGCCAGCACCTGCCTTATAACTCGGGAGAAGGGGGGATGAGAATCCCCGCGGTTTGTAGGCTCGCAGGATGTGGGGCCGCGCACCACCTCACTTCTCCCGCCTGGAATAATCCACAGGCGCAAAAAGCGAGATACACGCATGCACTTGGAGAGCTGGTGCATTTTTGTCCCGCTGATTTGCACTTTCTCATTTTTTACCACATACACCAAACAAATACTACAGACATTTTAAAATGAAAATGTACGATTTTCAAGGAAGCTCTTCTCTCTGGGGGAAGGGACGGCTGTTCTGAAGGCGGGGATCAGCCGAGCGTAGCCCGGCGGTCTGAAATGAATGCAAAGGTAGGCAGAGAACGCACCTGCGGCGTCACGCGGGGACTGTGACTGCCCCCACGGCCAGGTGTTTGATTTCAACTTTGGCGAACAGAAAACAGGCTTGGTTGGAGACAGGGAGACTGGGCTGCGGGCTCTGGAAATGGGAAAAGTAACAGCGCTATTAGACCCCGTTGCCGTAGCAACAGCACAGCAAAGCTATTTTGTGGTTAACTCGTGAGAGACAAGTCGGCACAAGGATTAATGTCAAGTTATGGCACAATTTGGGCCATGGGTATTTAACCTCCGTCCCCCACAGTCCTCTGAGCACACCCAGCGTGTTCCCAGCGAGCTCCGAATATGCCCTCTCTCTCCTGGTCCAGAAACTGTACGTGAGCTAGCGAGGGTGCAGTATTCGGGAATGGTCCCTCGAACCGTGCTTGCAAACCCCACTGAGGACCCCCCTGGGGACTTGGCTAAGCTGCAGAGGCTGACTCAAAGGCAGGTGTGTGGTGAGGCCCAAGATGCTGCATTTCGAACAAGCTCCAGATGATGTCCGTGCTGCCGGTCCAGGGACCACACTTTGAGTAGCAAAGCCCTAGCCTAGACTTCACGCTGGAAGAAACCAGAACATGCATTTTTGTTCCCTGCTGTCCCTCCCGGGCCCAGCAGGAGGAGGCTCAAGACACGCTTTGTGAATAAACAAACAAAAGGATGAACAGATGACAGATGGGGGCTGCATTCATTCATATATCGATACGCTGGTCATTTTAATTGAGGATGATACGTGCCCGTGGTAGAAGGCTGACACATTACGAAAGAAGCAAGGCTTTCCTCTTGTCTGCACTTCTGGTCACCTGCTAATAGGTTCTTTATCTTCCAGGAATTATTATCGCTAGATCTCTTTTTTCTTGACGCGAGTGGGAACAGACCGCGGGCACTGCTCAATGTCTTGTGGGGTTTTCCTTTTTAACGTACGTGCCGGGCATTGTTCCATATCTGCACGTGGAGATTCCTCTCAACAGCCGTGTAGTATTCCATTCCAAACACATATAACTTCCCCCCTCCCTTTGCTGGACATTTCTGATTTTACACGTATTGGCACTTCGAACCGGGCTGCAGGAAACACTCTTGCATATTCGTGTTTGCACGTGAAAGCTAGGTGTTGGGTTAACCCCTAGATGTGGGGGAGCAAAGCGAAACAGTGGGATTATGGTTATGATGCTACGTAATGTTTCCTCGCCCCCAAAAGAAGCTGTACCGGTCTGGCTCTCTCTCTGGTATTTTATAACATCGTCTATTTCCCTAGGCTTTTAGCTACTGTCCATTGTCTCGACTTTATCATAAGTGAAGAAAGAGTACTTGTTTTCATTTGATTCGCTAAATAGGAATGAGAGTCTGCATGTTTTCACGTGTTTCTGTGCATTATATTAACTAGCGAAACGCTATTCCGTTTAGGAAAGTTACCGATTTTTGTGTATCGATTGGAAACCAGCAGCTGGATTCTCTTATTGCTTCTACCAGTGTTTTTCAGTCGATTCCTTGGGTTTTCTAGTTACATAAGCATCCTTCCATGTATCATGAAAAAAAACCAATTTTGTCTCTTTCCTTAAAACTTTTACACCGCTATGTCTTTTCTTATGGTTGAGCAGCCCAGGAAAACTACCCACATCTTCTTCTGGATGTCACTCTCGTCAACCGGTTTACGTCATTGAGAATCATGCTGACTTCTGGCTTGAGGTATAGTTTTGTCCTGTTGAGGAAATACCTGTTTGTAGGCGTTTCCTCAATTTCTATTTCATGAAAACGCTGTAAAATCAAGAGCGATAATAAATGAAGTGTAAGGAAACGTGACCCTGTACTGGGCCATCTCTAACTTCTGTGATGAATCCCATTAGTGGAAATGTCTTCCTTGTCATCGTTTCTACTTGTTAGTATTTTCTCAGGATTTTGTATCGATCTTTGTACCTGAAGTTTACCTCTATAATTCTTTATCACGGCTCATCGGATCTGAATCCATATCACATTGGCATTAAGCTCAATGTGAAATGTCCTCTGATACCCTTTAAGGAGTTGGGGGTTCTCCTTTCCTCCAAGTTGCACGGAACTCACACTTTGTTTGAAAGGCACTAGTCAAGTCTCAAACGCCCAGCAGTGGGCAGCGAGGAATGAGTGGATGTGGGATGAGATGCTAGGAGGCTATTGAACAGTCCACTCGGGCAGGCCGCTTCCTCCATGACAGGCCGTTGGGCTGGATTAGATTTTCCACCTAGGATACAATCAGTTTTGGAAACTGACATTCTCCTAGAAAAAGTAGTCCAATTTCTTCCTATTTACTTGCATGAAGACAAGTGAAGCGTTTTCTTAAAATGTGATTTCGTCTGTACCTGTGATTATTTCCCAATTCCACTTCTAATTTTGTATGATTGTGCTTTCCCCTTTGGCCTTGTGCAGGCTGGCGGGCGTCTTGCCCCCCTCATCACGAGTGCGTTTTTCTTTCAAGTTACCTAGCTTTTGGGTTTATGTGCTAGTGTCCTATTTTCTGAGCCAGTAATTTTCCTCATTTTTGTGAACGCTTCCTTTCGTCTCCTTACTTTCGCTTTTTGTTATCTTTCCAGTTTCTTGGGTTGTAAAAACTAGTTTCCAGCCCTGCGTGTGTAGTAATGCAGGGCTCTGAGAACAGAGACCTCCAGACCAGTGCTGTGCAACACAGGACCTGCCAGCTACTTAACTTTCAATTTTGATTAATTAGAACATGACACAACTAAAAGTTCGGCTCCTCGGTGCATTAGGCACATTTTAGTGATTCGATAGCCACGTGTGGCTGGTGGCTGCTGTGTCAGACATCCCAAGCGTGGAACGTTTCCTTCTGGTGGAAAACAGAATGTGCAGTGGGGCCGTGACAGGTGACGAAAACCCACCCGAACTCATGCAGAGCCCTGAGGGCGGTCAGCACCTGCACAGCCCTGTGCGCAGCTGGCTCCCGTGTTTCGCTAGAGTCTCTGCGTCCCTCGGTTCTGTCTGTGTCAGCTTCCTCTAATCGACGCTTCAGCCTCCTTCCCGCCCCCCTTCCGGTTCTTCCTGCCCTCGGCTTTCCTATGCTCTGCCCAGCAGGGCTGTGTCGCTGCAGAGTCACACTCCCTGAATGTGGGTCTTTGCTGCACCACGAATGTAAGGGATTTATCCTCGGCTCTCTCTGCCTTGATTTACCCGTCGCTCGGGGGGGGGGGGGGGAGGAGGGGGAGGATACAATAAATCCTATCTCATAGAATCGCTGCGCAGATTGGATGAGATGACGCATTCACAGCACTCGGCACAGGGCCTGGCACTCACTCGGCACTCCACAGACACCTGCTGAGGCACGTCCTCTGCAGGGGGCGGGCTGCTTGGCGGCCTGAGCTGCAGGCTCACCCCCTCCAAGGCTGGTGGAAAAGGGACCGTCTTCTCCATGAGCTGAAAAGCCTCAGCTAGGACTCTGACAGCCGGGTGTGCGACAAATGCTCATCTTTGAAACAGTCCCTGTGGTCCAGAGCGTGCCCACTCCTGGCGGCACAGACCTGGCTCACGTGCCCCAACTCTGTGGCCAAAGTAACATTAGCGGCCATGATTAACCACCTCATCCACACACCAGAGTTTGAGGCAGAGGTCGTTTTCCAAAGAAAAAGTGGATTACTTTTATCAGAGGAAGGATACGGCAACCACGCGGGAGAGTCGGCAAACACGCGGGAGAGTCGGCAAACACGCGGGAGAGTCGGCAAACACGCGGGAGAGTCGGCAACCACGCGGGAGAGTCGGAAACCAGAGCAGAGCCTGGTACACCCCACCCCTGACGTCCCCAGTGTGTGTACACACATGTGCACGTGCACACACACCTCTTCCCATGCACGCAATTTTCAAATGCCCACCTAACACAGCGCAACGATCCCACATGCGTCAAATATGCATCAACCTTGTACATTTCTGTCCATCAGATCTCGATGCGGCTCCTATGATCAGACGATCGTTTACCCCCTCCAAACACGCTCGGTACACAGTGGCGGAGGAATACTGGCACACACATGCACACACACACACGTGCACACACACATGCACGCACGCACATGTGGAAAACTGGACAAGCGGAAAACAGTGAGCACAGTCTCGAGTGAATGGTGTAAGCCACACGCTGCCTCACGAGGATTACACAGACTCCACTGTGTGGCCATGGAGTGAATTTCTTGGTCTGTCACTAAGGATGCCCCAAACTTTGCACCCTGAGAACATCTCCCTTGCCCATTATTCCCCATGACCATGTATTAGGGGGGCTTGGGAGAGGACTCTCCTTCTGAACCTTTTCCCCTAACTGTGTAACTAAGGGGTCCTGGAAGTCTCCTTCCAGTTTGAGCAAACACAGACCCACCCTGCCAGTTTTAGGCTATTAGACCACATAAACTCCTTTACAATTCTGATATTCTGCCAGAAAAAAACAAAAAAAATGTTCTGGTGTCTTCTTTGAGCTGACATTCCCGCAAGAAATCCTGCCAAGTCTTTCATTGGCCTTTGAATTCAAGCCCCTCTGTTGTTATTTTTGTCACTTAGAGATAATCCTAGAAATGCTGGACTGTGCTGACTTTGGGTACAGTCTTGTGGTACGTTCTCCTACTGAAGCTGAATTTCTTTGGAAATTTTTAAAGAACAACTTGATTTAAGTACACTGGAAAATAACAGGATGAAAATATCTTCTAAGATATCCAAACCTTAGTCCCTTCGTAACCACCCAGGCAGAAGAGCCCCCCCATTCTCCAGAAGTTCCTTGGGGAATAAGGATCTATTTTTGCACAATGTGAGACGGCTAAGAGGTACGATCATAATTATATTGTCAGACGTTTCTGCCACCATAATTCAGACTCAAAGTTAGCTAGCGTTTGGTTTGAAAACCTAATAAAATGTCAGTGTATCGGGCTTTGGGGCACGGTCTAAAACTGGACGTGGAACTTCAGTCACGTGCCCTGCCCACCTCAATTACGAACGGGTTCATGGCATTTGAACGGTCTGGCAGTTACCTGCCAGCACAGACCACCATACCCATCAGCAACAGTGTGTCCAGCGGATGACCCAGCAAAGGCGTCCACTGAAGGACAGTTCATCACTCGCCGGGTGCTTTGAGAAAGCTGACACTTGAATCTGAGGTTCTTAGATCAACGACCAAAACTGCACCTCTCCTGGGGCGCCTGGGTGGCTCAGTCGGTTCAGCGTCCGACTTCGGCTCAGGTCATGATCTCGCGGTCTGTGAGTTCAAGCCGCGCGTCAGGCTCTGTGCTGACCACTCAGAGCCTGGAGCCTGTTTCGGATTCTGGGTCTCCCTCTCTCTCTGCCCCTACCCCATTCATGCTCTGTCTCTCTCTCTCTCTCTCTGTCTCAAAAATAAATAAACGTTAAAAAAAAAAATTTCAAAACTGCACCTCTCCTGTCGACAAAACCCCTACCCCACTGCCCCAGGTGCCGCCCCGCCTTGCAGAGGCTTCACCCCAAAAGTCAGATGCCTGGGCAGCCCCACCCCCACCCCAGCCATTCCTCACCTCGCTCTCACATCAGAACCTCAAGGACACGAGTCTGATTGTAAGGTCATGTGCCCACATCCTGGACGCCAAGCCAGCGGGGAAATGAGTTTCCAAGTTTCTCCCTCAGGGAAAAAAGATGGGGTTGTAAGGCTGTAATTCTCTGAATGTAGCAACATGACTCAAAAGGTTCTAAGCGTCTGTAATATGTGGTCAATGCCCACGACAATCATCAAAGTCTATTTTTCAGCCAAGAAATCCACATCTGGAAACTTAAATCATGTAATGGCCAAAGTTCCATCTATATATATATATGTATATATATATATATTTTTTTTTTGAGTGGGGAAGGGCAGAGAGAGAGGGAGACACAGAATCCAAAGCAGGCTCCAGGCTCTGAGTTGTCAGCACAGAGCCCGATGCCAGGCTTGAACTCACAAACCGCAAGATCACGGAAGTCGTGAAGTTGGACGTTTAAGCGACTGAGTCCCCCAGCACCCCAAAGTTCCATACCTTTGAGAGTTACAGAGGTCAGCTCCCAGAGGCATACAGGCTACCTCATGGTTAAATCCAATTGGGACCAATAAACCTCTCTCAACCTTCTGGGGGGGGGCCCGCCCCCCGCCCGCCAGATCTCATTAAGTTGGCTCTAAATAACTACTACTCAATGAACTTCATGATGAACAAGCTTGGCTTGGAAGGATTCTCTGGTCTCCACAAGATGACAATGAGACACCTGTTCCAGGCAGACAATGTGGGACTTTTCTTGGCATTCCAGGCTCCCTGTGACACCTGGCACACCAGCGTGGTTATTCTCAATGTGTTCGGTTGCCGGACTTAGGACCTGCCAGTTTGGGTGAAATGGGGTGTCTTAGAGGCCGCTTTCTTTGTGCCCTTTGCCCCCTCCATTAAGGAGCTGCAGGTAAGCCTCAGGGTTGATTCCTGTGCTGCGTCTGAAGAACTGATTTTCCTTTAGTATCTGGACCGAGCGTCCAAGGCATTCACCAAGATGGCGGCAGGTGACGTATCAAACTTTTCTGGGAGTGTCTTTGGCAGTCACGGACACCACTGACGCTGCTGTAAGAGAGAACATTGTCTTCTGTCCCATCCCACCCCTGACTAGCAGCACCCTCCACAGCCCTCCACTGACAGTATATGAAGTTGTGGTTGATAATAGGGAACATTTGTCAACCCTCCTACAGAGATAAGATTCAATAAGAAAGAAGGATGTTATTTGAAAAAGAGTGGGTCTTCATTTGCATACCACGATCCTGAAGGCTCTTCCGGAGCATTCTGATCCAGATTTGAGATGTAGGTTGAAACAAAACAGGCCAGATTCTGATTCCTCCCTCCCCAACCTCAATGTCGCCAAACAAGACAAGGACGAACTGGGCCAACTTGACGTGGTTGTCGGTGGCCTGGCCCACACAAGTCTGTTTCTTTTTCTTTATGTCCTGAAATTAATTTTATTTTTTTTTTCTGAAGTTAATTTTAAATTTTTTTTTTCAACGTTTATTTTTTTTTGGGACAGAGAGAGACAGAGCATGAACGGGGGAGGGGCAGAGAGAGAGGGAGACACAGAATCGGAAACAGGCTCCAGGCTCTGAGCCATCAGCCCAGAGCCCGACGCGGGGCTCGAACTCACGGACCGCGAGATCGTGACCTGGCTGAAGTCGGACGCTTAACCGACTGCGCCACCCAGGCGCCCCCTGAAGTTAATTTTAAAACACGGTCCATAGAAGCAGCAACCTCCTGCCTTTCCTCTTCCCATGTTCTGGGCTCTCTTGGCTCTTACCTCCATAGTACAGAATGGCAGGCGTCCACCATTGTTTCTTGACTTGCCAGCCGGCTGCCGTGCTGGATGAGGATGTGGCTGCCCGAAACCCCCCTCCCCTCCACCCTCTGCAACGTCCTGATGTTAGACTAGTTGGACCTCCGCCTGGATGACCTCTGTAACTCTGAGCCACGAGCCAACACGGCTTCCTGCCCTGTCGAATACCTGCCCCCCTCCGCCTCTGCCCGCCGCGCTGTCTCCGCTGCATTTGAACACCGGCAGCCGGACCCTTCTGTTCCATCCCAGGACTCAAGTTGCCTTTGTTCTGTCTGCGGGACGTGGCCAGATGTGACGCTGGCCGGTGTCTGCGGTCCCGCGACACCGGACAGCACAGCCGGGCCCCACAGGCTGCCGCTCACTCGTCCTGCGGTTTCCAACGACGCTCTGTGTCCTATTATCGCTATTTCCTTTTGTTTCACACGCTCCGTAATATAACCTGGTCGACCGAGTTCCTTTCTCCCCCAGGGACCTCCCTCGCGGAGTGGCTCTAAGCACCCTCTGGTTTCCTCTTCACCGATCTCCGGGGGGGATCCCGTCTGGTGCTCCCCAGCCCCACCGCCTTTCCTGGTCTGCTCCTTTCTTCTTTGCTCAGGCATGTTCTCAAATAGCTTCTAAGCTTTGTGAGGTTTCAGAGTCCCTGCACATCTGACATGACCTCTTCCCACCTTCTCATGCCCAGGTTAAAATCTTTGTTCCTCAACCAAAACAAGAAATCACAACAGACTAAATGCAGAAACAGATAGGACCCTCTGGCCTCGTCTACTAAGCCAGACGTTAAAGACATTTCCAGAATGCTGTCTTTCATGAAATTGTCATTTATATTAACACGTAATGTGTTTACTATTTTTTAATGGATTCGTACATTAAAAAAAATTGTAATTATAATTCCCCCTCAAAACATAGAAGGCAGGGCTCTAATGTCTTCCAGAACCCAGCACAGTGGGTGACACAGCCATGGCTAATCCGAGTCCTGTTATTCTCCAGCTGACCCGCATCATGTCTGGAGCTCTCCCAGCTCTTCCCGGGGTGGGCTATGGTGCAGCCACGTGGCTGGGTGGCGGCCTCCTTCCTCCCTCGTTCTTGCCGCCCCGCCCACCCCCCCAACAATCCCTTGCAATCAAGAGTTCTGTGGCCTCAGTTCAGGGAAAGAACCTTGGATTTTTAACCGCGTTCTTCCCTCTGCTCTCCCCGTTTCCACTTCCCGGGGCTCCCATTGTTCGGATGTTGGCCTCCTCACCTGGATCCCTCCTCTCTTCCTTCCACTCATCTTCAGCTTCCTACAGCGTTTCCTCGGACAGGTCCTCTCGCTGTTCCTCGGAGCCGTCTCCGGGCAACGTCAGTCTTAATGTCTACACGCCTTCTTTCACGAGCATGACTTTTTCATGACGTCCTGTTCTTGGTTAATGAATACATCTTCTAGAGAATAACTGGGATATGCTGCTTTTTTAATCTCCCTTCTGCTCCCCCCAGTTCATCTGTTTTTCCAGGATCATGCTGTCTGCTTATTCAGTCTCTCTCTTTCATGCTGGAGGATTTCTTCAAATGTTTGAGGGTCCTTGATTTCCCTTCATATGTAACAGAACAGAAAGAAAGCCAGAGAGTGAGTTCTGCATATGCAGGAGGCAATAAGCAGGAGCAGTTGGTGATTCGCAGGGGTGACTCCGCCCTACCAGGTGGGACGTTTCTGGCTCCAGCCACTCAGTGTCTTTAGAGACAGCCCTCCAGGGTATTTCTTTTTCCCCTGAAGGACAGACTCCTGGACGTGTGTCTGCAGTCTAGGGAGGCTGGCAGTGGAGGCTCAGCTCCAGTAAATAAAGACGTTCACCCACCAGCGCCCAGCCCACCCCCATGGCCTCCCTCTCCCCACCTCTGCTTCCCATGAGCTCGGTGTCTGCGACTCCAGCTCCAAAGGGGGACTGTACCCGGAGGCAGCGCCCCGTCTGGATGACCAGGTCCACACAGACCCCTGCTCCCTTGAAAACCAGAGTCTGTCCTTAAAGTAACTTCCTTTGACAGTCCGATGACTTCATCAAAAAAAAAAAAAAAAAATAGACTCTCTTTCTCTCCTTCTCTGTATCATTTCCTTCTCTTCACCCTGTTCCTCCTGCCACCGTCCCGTTCATTCCTAGTCCGTTCCTCTCCAAGCCCCGAGCCGAGCAGGCCAAGAGCAGCCATCTCGGGCCCTCAGAGACCGCCGAAAACCGTAACTCCCGGCTCTTGGTGACTGTGGCACCTGTGTGCTCATGGTTCCCATCTCAACAGCTTCTTCATTGTCACCAGAACCGAGCGTGTTATTGTACACGGAGTGTGCTCCAGCCATATGGTCTTGAAAAGAAGTCATTTCTCAGAAGAAAGTCTACTTTAGGGAAATGTGCTAGTTTAAAATTCCCCCACAGTAGTACAGCATTTTGAAGTTCTTTTGCTTCCTAATATGAGTTTCTGGCAACTTCTGCTTGGCGATGAATTCGGATCCTTTATGTTCAAAACGTCTCAAGCCCCCTCTGGTCCTTGAGCAGACGTGTAACTCGGGGCCCAGACTGCCGCTGCGGATCGAGCCCTGCCCTGCAGAGGCCTCAAGGGCCTGGGGCCTGGCGGGAGCTGGTTTGTTACACTCAGTTTGACCCTAACTCTCACCAGGTTAGTGGGATTTAAATCCCAGCAGCGTGGGCTAAGGTCCCTACTTCTGGAACCTTCTCTGTCTTCCATCAGAATACCAATAGTAGGGTAGCTTGGGTCTCAATGGCCCCTTGGGTAAGGACCTCGTTGGCTTGAGTCTCTGGTTCCACCTGGAGGTCTTGGCCCTCTTGGGACATCCCTCTAACATCAGGTTATCGTGTTTCCCAAAGACTGGAGGAAGGCGGGGCCGCCAGGAGACGTTGGAAAAGTGGGAACCTGGAAACCTGAAACAGGAGACTGCATGAGGTTAGGTTTTGTTTCAAGGACTCAAAACAGTTTTATCCCACGTTTATAAAAGTCGGAACGGCCCAACAGCTCCGTACATAAGTGCTCCTTCTGAAATGTGCGAGGGGCTTGGAGGCCAGGCTGGCAGGAAGCTGGGCTTGGAAGTACGAGTCTCTTGTCTCATCAACGGACACGAGGAAGCAGGAACAGTTCTCAGGAAACTTGGAAGCTTTCTGTCTGGACTTGCCCCGGCCTTTCTCAGGCAGGAGCCACAGAGAGTTATAGGTCAACCGTACACAGGTTTTCTGTAAGGGACACGGATGAATGGCTGTGACGCACAGAGACGCAGGCCACATTGCACACACCTGGGTGTCATCCACACAGGCGCCCCCCTTCTGGATTTGCGACAGGCTCCCATGTCCCCATCCGGTGCAATGCATCCTTGAGTTAGGTCTAGGCTGAGTCTGAAACTCGGGTGATTTTTTGTTTTTCTGAAAAGCAAAGAAAAAGACCCTACAACGTTAGCTGGCCAAGAACACCAGCGTCTCCCAGGGCTGATTCCCAAGGCCTCACCTTCCTCGGCACACAGTAAGCGAAAGAAGTGAGAACGGCCTCCCCTCTGTGATCCCGTGGTGTGCCCTTCCTCTGGGGGCGACCGGGGACTCAGTCGCTTTAGGGTCCCACTGTTGCTTTCGGCTCGGGCCATGACCTCCTGGTTCGTGAGTTGGGGCCTCACATCAGGCTCTGTGCTAACAGCCTTGAGCCTGGAGCTGCTTCAGATCCTGTGTCTCCCTCTCTCTCTCTGCCCCTCCCCTGCTCATGCTCTGTCTCTCTCGGTCTCTGGAGAATAAATCAACATTAAAAAAAATTTTTTTTAAAAAGAAACACCTCAGAATCGACTTGTTCAAAGAGCCATTTTAAAACAGAGTTTTGCCCGGGGTGTCTCCATGCATTAAGGGTAAATACAAATTAAAATCCAGAGACTTAGTGCCCTTGTTGAAGACGAGAAGAGCTTCCCCCACCCCTTGCCCCTTCTAGGAGCCTTTACTTCAGAAAACTTGTGAGTTGAAATGGCTGTCAATCTTCTCCAGAAGCTGGACAAGCCCCTGGCCGGCTCTAAGACCCGGGGCTGCCCTTCCGAAGGACGGGCCGTCTCTCCCAGATGGCATCACCTGGGCAGCTGGCGCTCGCCTGCCCCCCCCCCCCCGGGTGGCCAACCACCTCCGGCCGTCAGATGCGGGAAGTTCGTTTTCCCTTTGGGTCAAGCCGATTAGCGAATACAGGTGGTCATCCAAGTAGCAAGTGCTGCTGTCTTGTCACCGGAGAGCAGGTGTGCCATCGGGTGACGTGCTCGGCCGGGTAAAGGGGACTCCTGTGCCTCCGGTCTCCTGGCGGACCGCCCGACGTGCACATCACATGCCGCTTTAAGTTATTCAGTAAGAAAATCGTTTTCTTTCTCTTCTACCTTTGTGTGAAGGTGTTCTGGGCTGGGATTTGTTTTTAATTATACTCCCCCAATGCCCACCAGAAACAAACATTTCACTTCTTTTTTTTTTTTTTAAGTTTGTTTATTTATTTTGAGAGAGAGAGAGAGTCAGGGGAGGGGGGGAGAGAGAGAGAAAGAGAGAGAGAGAATCCCAAGCAGACTGGGCACCATCAGTGCAGAGCCCAACACGGGGCTTGGTCCAACTAACCGTGAGATCACGACCTGAGCCGGAACCAAGAATCGAACGCTTAACCGATTGAGCCACCCAGGTACCCCTTGTCTTCCTTTCTTTCTTTTTTCTTTCTTTAATGCTTACTTATTTATTTTTGAGAGAGACAGCATGAACGCGGGAGAGGCAGACAGAGAGAGGGCACAGAATCCAAAGCAGCTCCAGGCTCCGAGCTGTCAGCACGTAGCCCGACACGGGGCTCGAACCCATGAACCGCGAGATCACGACCTGAGCTGGTCAGACGCCTAACCGACTGAGCCCCCCAGGCGCCCGAGGTGCTTCTAAGCGGGGAGTGGAGGTAAGATGTCTCAAGGATGCGGCTTAAGAGCAGGAGGAACCCACTCTCACTGATGTGAAGCCACCTTGTGCAACACAGTTTGCACATTTCTAAGGGGCCTCAAAGGTCAGCGACTGCAACCAACCGCAGTCGCCACGGAAGCAAAGTTCGTGTGGCCCCAGCATAAGTGGGGTGGACGTCTGCCTCGGGCCGCAGGGAGCCGTGGCCTCAGGGTGGGGCCGTTCGGGACCAAACGATGGGGCGGGAGTAGGCTGAGTGGACCGTGTGGAAATCAGGGTGTGAGAGTGGAGGTGACGTCGGACCATCCCTGAGTCCGAAATCGGAGAAACGTAGACAATTAGGTGCACTTGGGTTCCCCCTTTCCAACCTGTCCTTACTGGGGGCTGGACTGGGGCTGGACTGGGGGGCTGGGCAAGGGTGGGACTGGGGGCTGGGCTAGGGCTGGACTGGGTTGGAACGGGATGAGTGGTCACTGCCCAGAAAGTCAGGGACTTTACACACAGGACCTCCTCCAACGCCTCCAACAGCTCGGCAGGACGCGCCCGGTGGCGCCATCCCGCGTGAGCGCGTGGACGCTGTGCGAGTGGACGAGGCCCATCCAAGCTCACCGAGGGCCGGGCTCTGGGCTCCCAGCCTCAAAGTGGGAGGCGGCGACGGCAGTGCTGACGCGAGAGAGACTCACAGACCTGTTTCCCTGCAGGAAGGACAGGCTGGTCTCCGCTTAGGGGGAACAGAGTACGCGTCGCTGGTGAGTTTCGGTTCGCCTGATGCAGCGAGCGTCACAGCAGAGGGGACGCCGGAGGCACAGAGGAAAGCGGGGTGAGGACCATGTCTGTGTATACACGGTGTCTCCAGGACTCGGGACAGCGCTGGACGCACGGGAGGTCCTCACTGAAAACTGGTGCCGTGGTTGTTGAGTGACCCTCATGACCCAAGGCTGAGGGCAAAGCACGGTGGGGGGTTAGCCACATGGAGGGAGGGTCTCAGCAAGGGCGGGAACGGCACAAGCAAATCCGGAAAAACTAAGATGTTATCCCGCCCACAAGCCACCGAGTCAGCCTATCACAGCCCCGCAGGTGCTCGCCAAGACCAGCGTCCTGGGTCAGAGGCGGAGCGCTCTGTGACTCACAGTGGCCGCCTTTTTTTGTCTCACAGGGTGACGCAAAGAGGTCTAGGTGGCAGGAACAGTGGCAGGTGACACCGTATTTCAGGAGCGGAACCCTGAACTTAGGAAGCTGGATCTGTTCTAAATGGAGGGGACAGGCCTGCCCGTTGTTCCCGAGGGAGATGCTCTCTACCCGTCAGGTAGACACGTCACTATGTGGACATGTCAGGAAGAAGTCTGGAACAAAGCGTCTGCTTGTGGCACGTGCAGAGATGGCAAAGTCCTGCAGACGGTGGTCTCCCGAGCAGGGCCCGGCCGGGGGTCACCCTCTACGATGCCACCGAGGACACCCACGTGCAGGTGAGGTCAGGGGTCACCCACGCTGGAGCCTTCAAGCAGACAGCAGCGCCTTGCCTGGGGTCTGGGCGAGCTCGCGAGGGTGCTGAGTTTTCGTGTCGTGACAGTTCATCAGTCAGGTTCCCGTGGGACAAAGGAAGTGACGCCGAAGTGACCCTTAATAAAACGTATCCCAAACATCCTGGGCCCTCCAGCAGGCCCGCCTGTGCTTGCCCGAGGCTCGCAGGAGGTTCGTCTACTGAGAGCTAACCCCGGGGAAGCAGAGGTGAGGGACAGGGAAGCGAAACGGGGAAGGATAACCCAGGGACGGGCCACCAATCTGGCCACCTTTGTGGGGAGCGGCGCTCAACACCAGGGGACTTCTGAGGAGTCAAGTGGGACGCACGCAGAACCGTCCCCCTCCTCGTCCCCTGCCACCCAGAGACCTCCCTCAGCCTCGACCAGCACGCTGATCTATGCTGCCTGCCCAGTGGGGGGACCCAGCTTGTCACCCGAGCCTCCTCTACCGCCTCGTCCTTTTGCGATTCCAGCGGCTAAAACTCCCCACACGCCTTGTCACCGGGAAGGGGAGCAGCACAGAAGTCCAGTGAACCCTCGGGGCTCCAGACATGCTCCTCCCTGTCCCCGCTGTGGAGGACGACCCAGCACCTGGTGGTCATGAGGATAAATCACACACATCCCGCACGCGTGCGGCTGTCAGTGCACACAGGTGGCTCATACCTCCAGGCCTGGAGACCCCCCACCCAAGACCCTCTGGCTGCAGAGAGGTGCTTGGCTCACTCTGAGCCCAGGTCAAGGGTGCTGGGGAGCGGGCACCGGGGGACAGTCTCCGGCTACGCGGCCCCTCCAGTGAGGCCGGGATAGGAGGCTTGCTCGGCGGTCTCCCACTGCCCGCGGTGGGGGGCCTGTGATCACTAACGCACACACTGGACGGGCCCCCTCGCCTGTCTAACTTTCTCACCCCGGCTGCTGGTTCCTGGAATCACCTCCCAACTTAACTATTCACCCTCAAGGTCCAGTCTCCCTGCTTTGCAGGGAACCCAAACTAGAACATCTGGCAACAGAAGTGGCCCTAGGAAGCAGCCCCTTAGGCTGGCGTTCTGGAATTGGGTCCCTCACTGAAGGTGGCAACAGGCACCCAACTTCCATGGTCGCTGCGTGGTGGCTGCCCTAGCTGTGCCCCAGCATCCCAGGTACCTCATGGGGGAGGGGATGCATGGGGGGAGGGGGAACACGGGAGGAGGGGGTGCCTGGGGGGAGGGGGTGCACCGGGCGAGGGGGTGTGCGTTCCGGCACCAGGTACCACGTGGGGGGAGGGGGTGCACGGTCCAGCACTAGCTCTGACGCTTGAAAAGCAAGGAGACGATGGTCATTACAAGCATAATACTGCGTCACCAGCCACAGAAGCTGCGAAGAAAGAAACTAACAACCTGGGACCGGCCTGGTGCCAGCTCAGGACGCAGTGTAAAAGCCAGGAGGCTTCCCCGGAACCCCTGCAAGGCCGGTATCCCCCAAAGCTAGCGGGCCAGGCGTGCTGATGATCACACTCAAACACGGAGCCCAGAGAGCTGCTGTTGTGTCCCCAGGGACACCTGCTTCCGACACCAGTGCCCCCTGCTGCGACAGGGGGGACAGGGGATGGGGGGCGGGGACAGGAGGGGGACAGGGAGGTCCTCCAGCCTGAGGAGCTTGCTCAGCTCCCATTCAGTACAGAGTGTGGAGCTAAAGCCCCGGGCCCCGGCCCCTCTTGCAGAGACAGCTCTGAGGTTGGCACCCGAGCCCCCAGGGGCCCCACAGCAGCAACCTGCCCGATAACACCTGTATTGGCTTCCTTCCTGCTTCTGTCTTATGTCCCCATCCCCTTTGGTATTTTCTGGAATCCCCTCTCAAATAAAGCATCTCCACTCAAACCCTGGGCCAGGGCCAGCTGCTCGGAGACCCCACTGAGGGACACCAGAAAGACACCTCTCTCTGCCTCCTGGTCCATGGGTGCGAGAAGATTATGGCTTCAAGGTCAGAGTTACTGTGTCCCCTGACGGGAACGTTCTGCACCTGGGAAACGAGCTCTGATCCCACAGTGACTCAGTTCACAGGGAAGGAACACACCTTTCTCAGGTGGGTCCCCAGACCCAAGGGCTCCAGCCACTGGCAGCACAGCGCCAACCATCACTCATCGGGGGGGGGGGGCCGCGGGGGGGGTGTGCACACGGCAGCCGGGGCCCCGCACACCCCAGGCAGGCGCTGTCCCAGAGCTGCCTCCACTAAGGTGACAACAGGTAACTCCGCTGTTTTATTGGGCTGGCCCCTTCCGGCCGATTGGGACTCGGAAAGCCCCACTGCTGTGTGCCGCCCCCTGCTCCTCCGTGAAATGGGTCCCTCGCGCTGAGGCCACACGCTGGCTCTGTTGTCCGCAGACGGGATCGCTGGCAGACGCGAGGCACACCAGGACGTGCAGGAGACAGAACTCCAGATGGAGACAAAGGGGTCATTCCGTCAACATGTCCCTACGTGGCCAGCAGCTCCCCTGCACAGCGGGGCCTTATCCAGGGCTCAGCCCAGCCTCACCTCTGTCCCTGCCGATCTCTGACAGCTCCTGATACACTGATGATACGAGTGATTACCATGCACACTATGAGCATCCCCCCCCCTTTTATTTTATTTTGCTTTTAAGTTTTATTTTTAATGGGTCTGTAGATACAGAAGTTATCTAAGTTTCCGTTTGGGTGAAATCTATCAATACTTTTCTCTATGGTTTTTATCTTTGCTGCTACGATTATAAAGCTTTCCTCATTCTCAGTTTAGATATAATTTTCACCAATACTCTCTAGTCTACCGAGGACTCTCTCTATGAACATTTAGGTATTTCATGTATCTGGTGTGAGGTAGGGATCTAACCATCCCCGGCATGCACACACAAGGATTGGGTGGTACTCCCAGCCTTGGATATAGTATTCCCAGATTCCCCTTCCATCCAGTCGTCTGTCAACCCCTGTGCTGGTCCCAAACGAGTTCAGTTGTCCTCACTTAAAGCACGGTAGTACCTGATCGAGATCCCTCCCTTCTTTATAACCATCCCTAAAATGTTCTGCTATTCTGGTACATCTTTTTAAAGGAGGCTTCAATAGGAATTGGAGGGGGATGCGGTGAAGCATCACGGACAGAGGAACGAGGGACAGGCTTCCAGGTTCCAGGAATGGCGGGAAGCTGATGAGGGCTGAGACCTGAGGGGATTGTGACCCCAGCACACCAGGCTTGCCTTGTCTAAAACAGGAGACGGCTCGGTGGGGGTGGGGGTCCCCCAGCCCTCAGGTGCCTCTGACCGTGCACAAGGGTCTCTGCACCCACGTAGAGAGGCGATGACAAAAACCACACCCCCGATTACTCACCTGCCAGCGACTTGGAGGGCTCAAGGGCCTCTGGACGGTGAGCTTTGCCTGGCACATAACGGCCCTCTCGCTGAGTGACCAGGGTATGGCCAGCCGCTCCCAGGCAAGCCAGTCTCCGAGTGGGGAGATGCCAGATCCCAACGGGAATGTGGACTGAGAGCGTCAGGGTCCCATAAAAGAATCCACGGTACGAGCCACGTGCCCCTGCGGATGCATCCGGCTTCTTGCAGGAGTTTGAAGTGGAAGGGGAGGAAAGCACCCCTGCGCGGCGCCTGAGGCCCCCGTGATCCGTTTGCCCTGTGATCCGGGAACCCTTCCCAAACCCCCAACACTCTGCTTGGCCTGCGAAACACCTCGTGCAGACCTCAGGAGGTCGTCCCGGAGTGCTTGTTTTAACACAACAGATTTGACGGTTTCTAGTGGGGTTTTTTTCCCCCCTCATGGCTATGTTCTAAATTAGAAACAAATTAGAAAATAATTTGTTTCTAAAATGATTCTGTGTTTTCAAAGTGGCCACGTCAATTGTTTGGGCTCTTTGAACATTTTCATTATTAAAACGAAGTGAGAATTGAAAAAATCTAAATTTGGATAAATCTTCATGGATATGTTTTTTTTTTTTTTTTTTTTTTTCACCAAATTTAAAGGCATGGGACATACGCTGTGGTTTGTGAATCACATGCACAGACACTCGTTTTACCAGGTCTGCGAGGAGACGGGAACAAGGGAGTCGAGGACGGTGTGGCCCGGGGAGTGGAGGCCTTGGGAGGTCCATCCCGGGCAGAAGCAACCGACGAGACGCGGAGGCCGCACATCCCAGAACAAGGCACCTCAGCTGCCATCCACAGATTAGATGTTCATGTGGCCGCAAAGACAGATCTGAGACACGCGGTGGGATTTATGGCAACACCAAGAACACCAACGAAAAAACGCATCCACACCCCAACAGTGCACACCGACAAGAAGACACTCAAAGCAGCACCCAGCAGAGACATCAGAGCACTCTCCTGGAGGGAGGAGGGTAGGGAGATCGAAAGGAAATAAAAGAAAAGAAAAAAAAAGACTGTTTTAAAATACATTTCCCATTGCTTTTTCTCTCGTGTGTACTTCATATTTAAATCGTGGGGGTTTTTTTCCCCTGCTAAATCAGGAAGAAAGCCTCCCACCCACAATATTCTAGAGAGAGAGATGAATATTCACCATCTAACTTTTGAAATTGACATTTATTTTGTGATTCAAGAAGAAAAGGTGGTGAGAATAAATAACGTAACCAGAGAACTCAATCCATAACCTGGGGGAAACAGATTAGGTTTTATCAATAAAATCTGGATCGGGGACGCTCAACAGCTTGGGGGACTTATCTACTTGGTGATCTTAACCTGGGCGGGGAGAAGTTTTAATTAGTGACTATGGTTGTTTCTATGTATGCTTATCTCTTTCGCCCTGTCGTTGGGGCACACATTCGCCACTGGATGTAAACCCCGGTGGCTCAGACATGGCATTTTCATTAGGTGATGATTTCTGCACACAGACGGCAGCGGGACTCACCAAGAGGCCCTACGGGATGATTGTTCTTTAATACCGAGCTCGTTTCTGTGGTGACGCGGCTCTGGGATTTCGGGGGCACCGGTGGTTTTCCAAGCCGATTCTTTTTTTTTTTTTTTTTTTTTAATTTTTTTTTCCCAACGTTTATTTATTTTTGGGACAGAGAGAGACAGAGCATGAACGGGGGAGGGGCAGAGAGAGAGGGAGACACAGAATCAGAAACAGGCTCCAGGCTCTGAGCCGTCAGCACAGAGCCCGATGCGGGGCTCGAACTCACGGACCGCGAGATCGTGACCTGGCTGAAGTCGGACGCTTAACCGACTGCGCCACCCAGGCGCCCCTCCAAGCCTATTCTTAGCAGCCCGGACAAGATTGTTAGCAGCACGGGGGTCTTGCGGCTCTGATGGGCTGGGGAGGGAGCTCCAGCCGGCCTGTGCCTCCCTGCGCTCCCTGCGGCCTCCCCAGGCCCTGCCCGCGGAGTTGGGCACCCCGTTCTTACCCTTGGGGGAGAAGCCAGAGGTCGCAGCAGGGCGGGGAGCTCCCCCCACCGCTTGGCATCGGCGGGCAGCTGTGCTGGGCAGCATCATCACACGGGCTTCCAGAAGGCCAGGGGGGCCTTTCGGCAGGGGACAGCTTTCCAGAGGGGAGGCACGTCCCGCTCTGCCATTCCCATCAAGCCCAGAAACAGAGGTGGCGCTCACTGCCCGAATTCCCCACCTCTTGAACTGGGTGTTGAGTGTCTGCGACCTACAGGGGACGCGGCAGGGCGTCGGGGAAATCGGGGAGCCCCATTTGCTTAGGGCCTGTGAGCGCGTGAGGCCTGGGGTGCTGGTTCCGCCCTCTGTTGCTGCAGAACTACCCCACACAGGGGCTTAACACCAGAACCGTTTTTCTCTGCTGGACGTCCCGAGGGTCAAGAACTCAGCAGATGGCAGGCGGGCCGTTTGGTGCCCCTGTGCTGCCCAGGGGTTCAGCTGGGACTCGGCTCCGCTGGGAGGCCCCGGAAGGCTTCAGTGACCCCTGCGCCGGCTGGGCGCGCCTCCAGGCGGCTGGTCTCTCTCTGCCTGTGTGGTTTCCTTCAGGCGACGGCTCTCGGGCAGGAGGCCGTGGGCACGGTGGCGGGCCGCGAGAGGAAGGGCACGGTGGCGGGCCGCGAGAGGAAGGGCACGGTGGCGGGCCGTGAGAGGAAAGGCCCGGTGTGCAAGTCCAGCCCCAGAATCCACGCAAAGGGAACCATGTGTCACCCTGGGAAAGTCCGAGGTTGTGTCCACCGCTAAGGAGCCCAGCCTGGGGGCTGCGTGTGACCCTGGATAATCCACGGTGTGGCCTCCCCCCACCCAGTGACGCACGGTAAGAAGCCTCCAGAGCTGAAGTGAATAAAGGACCCCGAACAAGCCCTGGAAACCGTCCAGCAGGAATTCCAAGCGTCTGCGATGGGGTCTAGGTGCCCCAGTGGGAAGTGGGGGGATGGCCACCATCTTCCCCCACCCCCCTCCCCGGCCCCTCCTAGCAGGGGCCAGTTCAGACACTAAGGGGTGGGGCACCGGAAGACCGCAAGCACCGCCCCCAGGGTCTGACCATGGCCCCCCCCCCCAAGTGTAGACTTGACCTGAGGGCAAGCTGGTTCTCCCAGCCAGCGCCAATGATCCTGTTACCTGCGGCACAAGCCGTTCCTCCCCTGGGAGACCCTGCCGGCCCCTCTTGTCCTTGACGTGGGCTGGCCCCAGGCCTTGCCCAGACCAGGAGAAAGGAATCCTGTTCTAGGCCTCAAGGAGCCTGCAGCCAGCACTCCTCCCCCCTGTCAGAAGCCAGCCCTGCCGCGGACACCCAGGGGCCCAACCAGTCCCCCCCGATTCCTGCCGACCCGCCAGGGGGCTCTGGAGGGCCACTGAGACGCCCAGGTAGAGATGTGCAGGGGGCGGGGACATAGCTCCCCAAGTCTCTCTGAACAAGGACCGGGCCCCCCTTTGTCACCTGGGCCGAGGACCACACTGCGCCATCTCAGGAGGTTACCCTATGGGCCGCAGGGCCGTGTGGGGGTACAGGTGTGTGGGGTGGGGCACAGGCGTGCGGGGCGGGCAGTGTGTGCATGGGGTCACGGGTGTGTGCGGGGGCGGGCACGGGTGTGCAGGGGCGGGCACAGGCGTGCAGGGCGGGCACTGTGTGCGTGGGGTCACGGGTGTGTGCGGGGGCGGGCACGGGTGTGTAGGGGCAGGCACGGGTGTGTAGGGGCGGGCATAGGCCTGCGGGGCGGGCAGTGGGGGGGGGCTCACGGGTGTGTGCGCACGAGTATGGGTGTGTGCAGGCGGGCACGGGTGTGCGCAGAGGGTCACGAGCATGCGGGGCGGCCACGGATGTGTGCGTGCGTGGCGTGTGGGCTGAGCGCCTGAAACAGCCTGTGCCCGCGCCCCCACGGCCTCCCTGCCGGGAGCCGACCTCGGCCGCCCCTGCCCCTCAAGGCCCAGACGCTGAGTCACCGCCACGGCCTCCTCTGCCGGCTCCCGGGGCAACACGGCCGTCTTGGCCCAGCCGACCTCCGCTTCTGATGCCTCGGGGCGCCCCTGCCTCCTGGCGCACAGACCCCTCCTCGAGGGCCGGAAGGGGACCGCCGCCCTCTGCTGCCCGCCGGCTGTGGGCAGGGGCCTCCCGGCCTCTCGCCGGTGGTCGGTGGTCGGCAGGAGCCAGCACGGGGAGGGAGGGCTTCCTCACTCCCGGGGTGCCCCTGGGGGACGCTGGCCCGGGGCGAGCCCTGCGGCCGCGGTGACCACCTTGCCCTCAGCAGAGCCCACGGCTCACACGGAGCTCAGGCAGTCGCCCGGAAGAAGCCCCGGTGATGTCACTTGGAGCTCTGTTGACCTGAAAGTTCTCCCACCGCTGACTCCTGTCACGTGGCATCACTTCTGCTCTCTGTCCTCTCCAGTCAAGGGTAGCCGGGTGGCTGAGGCCCGGGCTCCTGCCCCCTCCTGGGGCCTCTTCCCTGGAACCCTCCCCTGCGCATTCGGGAGCCCGTGTGGGTCCAGAGGGTCAGAGGTCTCTGCAGATGTCACCTGCAGACCAGGTGCGACCTTGACCCTGACATCACCCTCCACCCAAACCTGGTGAGGCCTGCGCTTGCCCCTTTGAAGGGCCTCACAGCCCTGCCTCCAGGCCCCCCTCCAGGGCCCTCCCCAGGCCCTCCTTCAGCGCCCCCCCACCCAGCCCCTTCTTCACCGCACCTGCTCTGCAGTCCTCCCCAGACCCTTCTGGACCTCTGACACTCACCCAGCATTCTGGGCCCCCGAGAGAACATGGCGGCAACACAGGCGGTCCGAACCCTTCCCTACCACCCCCCCCCCCCCCGAGAAGAGGTCTCAACACACAGAGATGCCTAACATGGGGACCCTGACAGTTATGAAAGCTGCTTTACGATTTTAGCTCTGAATTTCCAGGCGGCCAAAGTTCAGGAGTCTTGATCTGTTACGTAATTCTCCGTCCAATCAACCCAACATCCAAATGTTGATGGCTATCTACTCCCTTCCAGGCACTGTGTCAGGCATGGGGGTCCCCAGCAGCCCAGACCCACCGGCTGAGGTTAGAGATGTACCCACCAGGCTGTCAGTCTACGCCAGGGCTATATCTTTGATCTCTGGGGACCCAGGTGACTGACATACAGTCCCAGAGCCCTGGAGTCCCCTCGCCAGGATAATGAACATCTGTCAGTATCACAGGACGCCTGGGGGCCCCTGCAGGTTCTCTGCATTCTGGCCCCTTCCACCCACAAGTGCTTGAGCCACTCACACTCAAACCAGCCACGCAAATAAACCCAAAGGAACAAAGAACCCCGGACAGGATCTGCTGGTGACCTTGCTCCCTCCCTTCCAGTATTCAATCAATCAGTCTTTATTTAGCACCTACTATGCGTCGGGCCCTGTGCTTCCCATGCAGAGAGGATGTGGACACTCAGTCCGGCTTTTCTCCCACCCGAGCTCATCTCTCCACCTGGAGTGGCCACCACCCATCTCCTCTGGACCAAATACCCCCCTCCTCCAAGAGGCAATGGGCTTCATTTGCTTAGCAACTACTGTGTGCCGGGCGTCCCAGCAAGACTGACACCAAGCAGAGACGCAGGACCTGCCTTCAGGGAGCCTGAAGTCCCTGGAGGAAGGCGTTAAACTCACCCCTCCAGGAAGGAGTAAGAAACCCCACGTGTGGTGTGGGCACGCAAGAGCACAATGACCGCTGTCAATCGGAGGGAAGCCGGAGGGCAGACGGGGGAGGCAGCACAGCCTTTCTCTGGGGCCAGCATGCTCCGCGTGAAGTTCCCAGACTGGGGGCGCCTGGGAGGCTCATTCATTGAGCGTCTGACTCTTGGTTTCTGCTCAGGTCGGGATCCCAGGGTCGTGGGATCGAGCCCTGCATCGGGCTCTGTGCTGAGCAGGGAGCCTGCTTGCTTAGGACTTTTTTTCTCTCTCTCTGTCTGCCCTTCCCCTGCTGGCACTTGCTTGATCACTCGATAGACAGACAGATAGATAGATTATAGATAAATAAATGAAAAATAAATAAAAAGTTCCCACGCTGGATCAACAAATGGGAAAAAAAAAAAAAGACAAAAAAGGAGGAAAAACCCAGATCTGCCTCATTAGCTTAGCTTCCGCCCGGCTTGAATTCTGGAGGGCACGGACCCCACACTGCGGTGACCCTGCCGTCAGCAGCGGGGCTCCTGGGTTCTGGTCCTGCTGTCACCCCATTCCACGCCGTATTGCCCCGGCTGGTCTATTATCCTCTCTGGGCCTCGGTTTCTCTGTCTGTAGAATGGGGGCACCACGTCCCCCGGGGGGGGTAGCTGGGAGGATCAACGAGAGACGCTTGTTCCACACGGCGGGGCGGAGCGAAGCGTGGGGACCGCGGCCAGTTCCTCCCGCCAGCCCCCATCCCCGTGACAGCTGCACACGGGTCCCCCGTCATCCGTGGCGGGCGTTCTCCTTCCGACGCTCCCACGGCTGGTGGGTCTGATCACCCCGCGGACGCGGGGGCACGCACCGGCTGTCTGATGCAGCCTCACCGAGGTGTGAGGCTCCTGCCCGGGCTCCGTCTCCAGTGCTCTCTCCGCAGTTCCGATGTGACAGCGCGCCGCGAGAATCTGTTTGACACGGTCACCAAAACAGAAGTCTGGCCGCCTGCTACCTGGGTACAGCTTGTCGCCGTCTCTAGAACACAGCCTGGTGATGGCCAGCTTAGAATTCCTTCTAGTAAAGGAAGCCGCCACACAAGCCAGACACCCAGGCCCTTCCTTCATCCAGACCCGCGGCAGAAGGAAGCGTTTTCGCCGCTGGAGCTCAGGTGGAACGTGCCCTCTCGCCACGCAGAACGCTGCTCACGCCCGTGCCACGGTCTGGCTGGAACTCTCAGACGCTGCCCCTGGGGAGCAGTTACTGAGCCCTGTGCCGGGACCTCAGCCCCCCCACCGCTAACGCGCACGGCCACCCTGCGGGGCAAGAGTTACCACCTCCGTTCTACGGGCGGGAAGCCGAGCCGCACCGGCTCCAGTCCTGGGGCTGGTTGAGCCCGATGTCCCACCGCCCCTGCTCGAGCTCTGCCCGCGGCCGCACGTGGGCTCCGGCCCAGTCAAGGGCAACTCCCATCCCCGCCCCGGTTCTCGGCCTCTGCAGGTCCTCGCAGGCCCGGCTGATGCAAGACCCCCCCGCTTTGAGACCCAAGAAAGGCTGTGCCAAGTGTCCCCAGGGCCCCTGCGACCCGTCCCCCCCGCACCCCCCCGACTGTGTCCATGCTGACCCAGTCCCGGCTTTGGTGTCTGCTTCTTAGTCTGGCCTTTGTGCTGAAGGAAACTCTGAAGGAGTCTGGAACCCACAAGCTGGAGTCAGCCCCAGGCCCCCTGCGGACCTCTGCACACCCACCACCACCCCCGGACCTCCAATCACCTGCACCTCCATCACCCTGCCGCCAGAAATGCCGCCAGCATTGGCCGTGACCTCCTCCACCCTTTGGGCACTGGGGCTCAGGCAGCCCTTCTGTGCTGAGTAAAGTCCGGGACTTTACCCAACATCCAGCCAGCAGGTGTAATGGTCGGAGCCATCGCCCCTAGGGTGCTCTGCAAGAAACCGTGCTCACCTAGGCTGGCACCCGAAGGCCTTTGCTCATCTTGCCCACCTGGACACTGCAGAGGGGAGACTGAGGCCCGGGGAGGGGGAGCAAGCACAGCATCTCACTGACAGAGAGAAGTCCAGAACCCAGAGCAGGTGGCTGCTGTTGATTATTAGGACATCCATTTGTGATTGGTATCTGGTACAGTTTATTGACTGATGCGGTAAAAATGTGGGGCCACAGCAGAGCTCACCCACATTTTTCACCACCAGAAAAAGGGACCCCTTCCTCAGACAGGGCAAAGGCTCGGCAAGCAGCTTAATGGCTAGATTTCAGGTCCCTTGAGCCTTCAGCTAAGTGGTTTGTGCAGTGAAGCACCCGGACAACTGTACATGGTGGGCCTGCACACAGAACTTTGAAATCATTTGCTTAAGTGTCTGCTTCTCCAACCAGACTGAAGGCTCTTTGAGAGTGGGAGTCCTGTTTTATTAATCTCTGTACCTCTCCCCATCCTGGCAAAAAGCCTGGCACACAGGGGCTCATTGAAGCCTGTTGAATAAATAAATGGATGAATGCATGATTCACTTCTCCCACTTCACTACTTCCTTTGCATATATTTGCTTCAGCGATCCTTGCTGTCTGCTACGTAATTTTCTTGCAGTTGTATAATAACTGTCCTTCACCTCAGTGTGCCCGTCTGCGGCCTCACTCGGTGGGCCCGTCTACAGCCTGACAGCACTAACTTCTGCCCGGTACCCTCCTCACAGGAGTGCCGAGGAGGAGGCTGGAGAGAACAACAGTCTGCCTACCCCCTTAGAGAGAGATACAAGCGATCACCGGGCTTATAGACGCGATCTGCACGGTTCTCCATAAACCCGTGGGTCTGAGCTCCTGTCCCCCTGGTTCTGCGTTGCTGGCTGGCAGCAGTTATTCTGGGCATTTCTTCAAGTGTCACTGGTAACTTAGAACTCACGAGTGACAAGCTGGCAGGTTCACTTACAGAATCAGCTCCTGAAAACTACTAATGATGTCATGAAGAAACAAGAGTATCTGGTCTTCAGTTTAAGGCATAAATATCTGAAAATGAGCAATTCCTCGGAGCCAGCCTCCCAGACGGAACATTTAGTGCTTGGTTCCACAAAGAGACCCAGAAGCCAAGAGGCCGGGCAGCACTGCAGCAGGGGAGCGAGGCCTGGGAGGGGGAAGGTGCAGAAAACCGGAGAGAAACCTCCCTTTCTCTGCCCCAGGGCAACCACGACAGGCTCTGGAATGCCAGGGGGAGGCTCAGCAGCCCCTCCCCCAGGGACCCGATTCCCAAGACAGAGCGACAGAGCAGCCGTGGGGTGAGGTGTGCTGGCAGAAGGCAGCCGCCTGCCCGCAGGGCAATGGACACGGTCCTGATTGGCGGTGGGGACTGACCTCTGTGGTGTAAAGATTCCCAGCAGGGCCATCGGCTCTGCGTGAATGGGAAGGTGAGAAGAGGTGCCCACAGCGGGCCTCACAAGCGGGGTGAGCCGGCCTCTGCACCCCCATGACCCGGGAGCGTCACCTACCTCCACGCGACACCTGGGGGGCAGAGGGAGCAGGACCTTCCTTGGGTGGCCCATGGGACCAGGGACGGAGACCATCTCTGAGCCTGGCTCGGCTGGAGGGAGGAGCCGCCTTCCCCGGGGCCGTAGGGGGGTGGGGGGGGCGGTGCTCAAGCCAGCATGAGGCGTGGGACTGAGCTTGCACACAGCAGGACACAAGCTTCGCGGAGGTTCCTGGCCCACGCAAACCCTGCAGGACGAGCACGAGACGGGCAGCTCTTACCCATTTTCAATGTGACTTACAAAACTAAATACTGGGTCAGTCCTTAAACCGCTACAAAGAGACGGCCGAGCCTTCTGATTTATGGGGCTTCGCTCGAGGTTCCCGGCCCAGGAGGGAAAACGGAAGGTGGTGTGGACCGGTACTGCACACACTTGCACAGAACGTTTGCAAAGCGCTTTCGTTGTCCTCGGGACCTTGCCAAGCTGGCTGAAGTCCCATTTCACAGATGTGGATGCCGAGGGCCAGAGAGGCCCAAGACCATCTGGTCCGTTGGTGCAGGACAGACAGGTGTTCCCCTTCTAATCTTGCGTCGGCCACACTCAGAGTTCTGTCCCCTTTAGGGGGACACACCCACCCGGGTTTGCCAGGAACTGTCTCATGTGTAGCTCTGAAAGTCCCGTGAGCCCTCGGTCTGGGGCAAACAAGAGCAGATGGCCACCCCAGTCCCTCGTCCTACTGTGGCTGCACAAAGTGCTGTGGGACTCAGGAGGCGAGGAAGTACTTTTGGCCTGGACAGAGGAAACCAGGGAAGGAATCCTGGAGGAAGCCCCCATGGGCTAGACCTCTGAGGCCGAACTTGAACACACAGGGAGGTGGGGGGTGTACAAGGGGGATGGGGGTGTAAGCACCTCTCGGGAAAAAATAAGAATGATGTAAACACTGAGGGGTCTCTGAGTCCGTGGGGGGCTGGGCGGCTGCAGTTCTGCCTGGGACTCCGGGAAGGGAGGGGCCACCACACCTGTGCTCTCAGGAGGACATCAGGAGCTGGAGAGTGCTAGAACACGGCCAGTGTTCGTCCTCACCTTCTTCCTTGGCGATAGAAACCTGCTTTTAACAGCAATATCTGCCCTGCCTGATGGCCAGTGACACACACGTGTAGGTCACTTAGTTCTAGGATCAGACACCTTTAAAAAGATCAGGCAGGGGTGCCTGGGTGGCTCAGTCAGTTACGTGTCTGACTTCAGCTCAGGTCACGATCTCACAGTTTGTGGGTTTGAGCCGTGTCAGGCTCTGGGCTGACAGCTCGGAGCCTGGAGCCTGCTCGGATTCTGTGTCTCCCTCTCTCTCTGCCCCTCCCCCACTCATGCTCTGTCTCTCTCTCCCTCTCAAAAATAAAGAAACGTAATAAATTTTTTTTTTCTTAAAAAGAAAGATCAGGCAGAGAATGCCCCTTTGCTTCTTCCTATTTTTCTTCCTGCTTGGAACTTGAATGTGATGGCTAGAGTGCCAGCAGCCACCTTGTGACCTCAAAGATGCGTGCAACATGCAAACAAGGTGGGAGCAGACAGACGGAACGAGGCCGGGTCCCGCATGACTGTGAGCCACCAGACCCACCCCAGACCACCTACTTCCAGCCTTCCTTTACCTGGGAACGAAAGCCCTTACGGATCTAGGCCACGGGAGGGAATTCTCTCTTTATTGGCAGCCAAAGATAGTTCCACCCAGAGAATAGCTCAAGCAAAGTCACTGCGGCCAGAATGCACACAGCCTTTGAAATCTCCAGGTTACTACTCCCCCAGGGTTTAGCCAGATTTCTGTGGATTTTAATTCTCTTTCAGCTCTCCTCCTCTGCCTTCACTCCTGAGCCTTTCACTGACAATCCACAGTGGTATGTAATTCAGTCCTGAGACCCAGGATCACGTCTTGTTTTGCCCCTTGTGATGTGAGGGTGTCTCCTTAGCTTTCCCCAGTTCAGCCCCGGGCACTAAGGACCTCAGGGAATGGGCGGACACAAAACAGGAGTCCAGTCTCAGCTTTTACAAAGTAGACTTTGGGACTCGTTTCAAAGACATCAGAGAAAGCTGTTTTGAATTTCAAAAGCCTGGGTAGTGTGCATTACCGTGGAATTTCAGACCCAAAGAGCTTTCCAAGAGGAAAAAAAAAAGAAAGAAACAACAACTCCCAACAGCCAGATGACAGAGGAAGAGCCCAGGGCCCTCAGAGTTCCCAGCAGTAAGCTGCTGGAACACAGCAAAGCGATGCCTTCCAGATGTTGTCAGAAAGTCATCTGCAACCTAAAAGTCTATTCCCAGCCAAATTACCAACCAAGGAATGTCAGATCAAAGACACTTTAGACATCCCAAACCTCTAATATCCTGTTTCCCACACAACCCTTTCTTTGGATCTCAAATGTAAAACAGGAAAGAAAAAGACACAGGATCCAGAGAGCAGGTGGAACCCACAAGTGCAGTAAAGGAAGGGCCAGGAAAGTGTTTACGGTCGGACTGAAGAGGGACCACGAGATGGAGAGAACGGGATGGGCCACAGCCACAGACCCCACAGACCGGGAGAAAACCCCAGCCAGTTCTCAAATGCAGGACTCGAGAGGCTGAAGGGCTGGAGCCCTGGGACACTGGCCTGGTTGCCCGGCTGGCTAATGCTATTTGCATATTCATGAGGCGAGAGGCCACTAGAATTGGCCACCCTTGTGGTAGACAGAGCTCCTGGGGGAGGGGTGAAAACGGAAGGGTTAAGTGCACGCCTCCCCAAACCAAGCTCCTGTTTTCTGTACACTCGTCCCCCAGGGTCCTTAGCGGCCGGGGGCTGAACGGGGGGAGGTTCGGAGATACCCTCACATCACAAGATCCTGGGTCTCAGGACTGAAGCACGTACCACTGGGGATCGGCAGCGAGGGACGCCACATCCGTTTAAACCTAATTTTTAGAAACCTGGTAAATGGAGGGGTTGAAGGTAACTGAGGACGTGGGGAGAAGTGGGCCACTACTAACTTCTTCATCTGTGTGCATTCCGCGTATCACTAAAAATAAGCCGCGGCTTCAAGAAACCTATAGTGAAAAAGGAGCGTGGGTTCTGTAACATAATACACAACAAATTTTAACTCCCCGGAGAGCAGCAGGTACCACGTCGCTGCATCCGTAATCTGTAATAAGAAAGGGTAATAAATTTGAATTTACAAAATAAAATTCTAATCAGTGTTTTGAAAGCCAAGGCCCTAAAGGCATAAACAATAGATGTGGAAACAATTCTGATGATGCACCCGGGCCAGGTTTTTGTTTTTGTTTTGTTTTTTTGTGCATTTGCATACATTTTAAACTCTTTATTCCGAAATCATTATAAACGGGACGCTGGAAAAATGTTATCTAAAGTCCTAGTATGTCCTTCACCCAGTTTCCCTCAAGGGTTACATCTCACGCGACTCAAAACGCGGAGCTGTCCCACTACAGTGTATGCATCACCACCCATCTGCACATCTGTGTAACCACCACTGTGACCAAGAGACGGGACTACGTCCCCATGGCAGAGACCTTTCTCCTGTTTCCCTCCCGCTCCTAAACACAGGCTGACCCTAAACCGTCTTCTACCTCTGTAGTTTGTCACTCTGAGAACGGTCTAGAATGGAAGCGTACAGTACGCGACTTTGAGATCATCTGTGTTCATTCAGCTTGAAGTTCTGGGGTGCTGGGCGCTGGATAGTTTGTTACTTCTTACTGCTGACCAGTATTCCAGTAGGAACATGTCACAGCTAATTTGATCGTTGTCACTGAAGGACATTCTGGTCATTTCCTGTTCGGCGTTACCGCAATAAAGCTGCTGTGAGCATCTCTGTGCAGAGTTTAATGTGGACTTAAGTTATCATTTCTCTGGGACAAATGCCCCGAAGTGTGGTTTCTGGGTCATGTGCTGGGCACAGAAATGATTTTGTAAGAAACCGCCAAACTCTTTTCCAGACCAGCCGGACCGTTCTTGGCCCCCACCAGCCGTGCAGGAGACCTCCGGTTTTTCTGCATCCTTGCCAGCCAGCATTTGGTATTGTTACTGTTTTTTGTTTTTACTGTTGTAACGGGTCTGTGGCAATACCTCATCGTGGTGTTCCCTCACATTGCCCCCGCGCCCAGTCACGCCAAGCCACGTCGCCCATCTTTTCAGGTGCTTGTCTGCTGCCCCCAAGTCCTCTTGAGCACCCAGTCCCTTCCTGGCGCCTAAGCATTTCCACTTGTGTTGTCTGTAGCTTGACCACTGAGTGCTGCGAGGTTTTCTTGTAATATTCAAGATAGGAATCGTTTGTCAGCTGTGTGGTTTGCAAATATTTTCTCCCTGCTTGGAACCTATCCCTTTATCCTCTTGACAGAGTAATGTTTAACTGTCATGTCGTCCAATGTATTGATTTTTCTTTAAGAGATTGCCCTTTCGTTGTAGAATCTGAGAACTCTTCACCGAGCTCTGTGCCCTGTCTTCTCCTGAAAGTTGTATGGTTTTACATCTGCATCGATGATCCATGTTTTGAGTTAATCTCTTTTTTTTTAATGTTTATGTATTTTTCAGAGGCAGAGAGGAACAGAGTACAAGCAGGGGAGGGGCAGAGAGAGAGGGAGACACAGAATCCGAAGCAGGCCCCGGGCTCCGAGCTGTCAGCACAGAGCCCGACACGGGGCTGGAACCCACCAACCGTGAGATCATGACCTGAGCCGAAATAGGATGCTTAACCGACTGAGCCCGCCAGGCGCCCCAGGTTAATTTCTGACGCACACGCGAAGTTAAATCGAGGTTTGCATTCTTGCCCACAGCCATCAACTGCTCCAGCACTCTGTAAAAGAGTCACCTTCTTCTGCTGAATTGCTTTTGCGCTTTTCTCAAAAATCCATTCACTGAACCTGTTTGGGTGCATTTCTGGATCCTTCTGTCCTGCTGGTCTGTAACTGTCCGTCCACCAACATCACACGGCTGTCCAGTGTCTCGAAATTGGGCAGAACTGATTTCTTCCACTTTCTTCTTCCTCCTGTAAAGGTGTCTTAGCTGGTCTGGGTCCTTTCACGAGTTAGTTTTAGCATCCTCTCGTCTGCACTGCAGGAACCCCAGCTGGAACTCTGGTAGGGATTGCGTCACACCTGCGTGCCAGCCTGGGGGAGAACCGACAGCCGACAAGGTGGAAAGTTCCAGCCCACGCGCAAAGCACGCCGCGGCCTAAATGCACTTGATGCCTCCCATCATCCTCTGCAGTTTCAGGTATACACATTCTGAACGTATCTCGTTAGACTCGTAACTAACTGACCGTGATTTACAGCTAATTTTATAGGCTTTTGGCTCATTTTCTGTGTCAACGTGACAGGGGCTGAGGGACGCCCGCAGGGCAGGTAAAGCACTGCTTCTGGGTGTGTCTGTGAGGGTGTCTCTGGGAAAGATTAGCATCTGAATCAGCAGAAGGAGTAAAGATGGTCCCCCTCATCGGTGGGGCTGGGCACCACCCAACCCACCAGGGACTAAATAGGACAAAAAGGTAGAGGAAGGGTGAGTGCGTTCTCTGCCAAAGCCAGGGAATCATCTCCTCCTGGCCTCGGACACTGATGCTCCCGGGTCTTGGGCCCTCGGTCGGACTCAGACCGGGATTTACACCACAGACGAATACAATGTTTTCTCTCTCTCCCTCTCCCTCCCTGTTTCTTTCTTTCTCTCTCTCTCTCCCTCTCTCTCTTCCTCTCTCTCTCTGTCTCTCCCTCTCTAGCTATTGTGAATGGTATTGTACTTCTGATTCGGGTTTTCACGTATTTAATGCTATTTTATAGAAATACGATTGATTTTGGGGCGCCTGGGTGGCGCAGTCGGTTAAGCGTCCGACTTCAGCCAGGTCACGATCTCGCAGTCCGGGAGTTCGAGCCCCGCGTCGGGCTCTGGGCTGATGGCTCAGAGCCTGGAGCCTGTTTCCGATTCTGTGTCTCCCTTTCTCTCTGCCCCTTCCCCGTTCATGCTCTGTCTCTCTCTGTCCCAAAAATAAATAAACGTTGAAAAAAAAATTTTTTTTTTTAAATAAAAAAAAAAAAAAAGAAATACGATTGATTTTTACATGTTGTTTTGGATCCTACAACCTTTACGAACTCACTTCTCACTTCCAGGGCTATTTTTTTCTTTGTAGATTCCCTGGGATTTTCTACGTGGGCCTCGTGCCATCTGCAAATAGGTACAGTTTTATGCCTTCCTTTCTGATCTGTATGACTTTTATTTCCTTTTCTGGCTTTATTGAGCTATGTAGAACTTGCAGTACTGTGTTGAATTGCTAAGAATTAACATCCGTGCTACACGATCTGTTCCAGAGAAGAAGAGAGGACACTTTGTAAGACCAGTATTACCCTGATAACAAAATCAGACAAATACGGTTCAAAAAGGCAAAACTACAGGCCAATCCCTTTCGTGAACATAGACACAAAAATCCTTCATAAAATACTAACAACTAGAAGTCAGCAATACGTAAAAAGAATCGCACACCAGGACCAAATGGGGCTTCCTCCAGGGATGCAAAGTTGGTTCAATATTTGAAAGCCCATCAACCATATTAACAATGCACCATTAATAATGCACCATATTAACAGACTAAGGAGAAAAATCACATTTTATAATCAACCGATACGGAAAAATATTTGAGGAAATTCGCAACACTTTCAGACCGCGCGACAGCATCTCTCAGAAAACCAGGAATAAAGAGGAACTTCCTCAACCTGATAAAGAACATCCATATTTTAAACACACAAACACACACACACGGCTCATATTAGACTCACTGGTGAAAGCCTGAATGCTTTCCCCCTGGGACCAGGAACATGGCAACAACAGGTACTCTCACCACTATTATTCAAGCTGGTGTATATTTCTGAATACTTTTTCCTATTACATAATCCCTGGGCTAGAAGACACGGAGAATTCAGTGGCGATCATGAGAGTCAGATGGGATGGGTCCCCAGACGGTGGGCGTGTAGCCACCACACTCCTGGACAGAGCGCCCTGACAAGAGGAAGTGGCAGAAACACTGTATCTGTTTGAGGGAAATCATAGGGCCCAGGGAGGCCTGTGCCTCTTTTCCAGGGGGAGTCTGGGGAGTCGGCGTCTCCCCAGAGTGTCTGCCCCACCGGGCACGGGGCCAGGGCGGCAGAGCAGAGCTGACCCCGTAGGGTGTCTAGGCAGCCATCTAAGGAAGCTGGGGGGGGGGGCTCTCCACTCCCCGGAAGCAAAGCAGGGGAGGGGTAAGCGAGACCAAAGTCTCTTCCCCGACGTGCACAGAGCTGCTGAGAGAAAGCAGCATCTGAAAAGCCCTGGGGTCAGGGAAGAAGGAGGCACAGTGGTGACCATGTATATTGGCGACCACGGTCCAAACAGGACACAGGGCCCCCCAGTGGATGCTCGGCGGCCTGTCAATGCCGATGACGACACATGGAAGGCCTCCCACCCTCGGGTGCTTGGTCTCCTAAGGCCACCGCCACCCAGAACGTACACGTGATACTGAAGAAAAGCGAAGTGAAGCTGCACACACTGAACACCGGAACCAACTGGATTTACCGTCCTATCAGAATCAGGCTCAAAATCGAAATGAAGTTCCATTCTAGGGAAACAGTGCTTGCGCGTGTACCCCCGTGGCCTGCGAGCTGGGCGGCTCAACTCATTTGGACGCAGATTTGCCACCATCACTTGGCCACCGAGGAAGAAACCTGGAAAGCCCAACGCTGAGATGGCAGAACCCTCGGATCCGGATCCACGGGGGGGGGGGGAGGTGCCCCTGGGCCACGTGGGGGAGACGAGAGCCCCCCGGCTGAGGGAAGGTGGGGGGGAGAAGACCCTTACGTTCCAGACGTGATGAGAGCCCAGCGCCTTTCAGGAGAGGACCCCAGGGGCCCACGAAGCCGGGACGACAGTGTGAGCCCCTCAAGGGAGCACAGGGCCCCCTCTGCCTACCCGTCCACGCTCTGCACCCAGAAATGCCAGGATCCAGTCCCCTAAAGGGCAAAGTCCATGCTTTCACTCAAGAGGCCCCGCGGCAGAATCCTCCCCAGGAAACATCGGGAGGATTCAAAGGGGTTTCACAGCCTGAAGCAAAAACCTCTCGCCTCCTGCCTGGATTTGTGACTGACTCTCCCGGTAAGACCCGGAGGGCCCAGGTCTCAGGCAGACATCCACTCACCTCGGCAAGCAAGAGTCTCCTAGGAGATTCAACCTTCTTCCGTGACAGACAGCAGACGGCAGCCAGTGACCCAGAACAAAATACAGATGTACCCAACGCGCACATTTTGTTTTGGCACAACTCTGAGCTCTGTCCTCAGCTTCCTGCACCGGGGCCCTTCGTGTACCGCTGTCATATCCGTCATCAAAGGCCAGACAAAGCGGCCCACCGCCAGGCTCTGAAATCCTTCCCCAGGGGTCAAGGGCGCTTGGTTCCCCACAGCACCTGGCGCAAAGCTCTGTGGACACCCTGAAGTCGCTGAGCCTGGGCGTTCCAGCCATTCCGGGAGTCCCCCCCCCCCCGTTCCTGGGCCTCCGTTTCTCCACCTGTGAATAGGGTGGGCAGGACAGGGGTCTCCCAGGGCCCACAGCGTCAGCACGTGATGTCCCCAGACTTAGCCACAGCCGGCACACCCCGAAGGCAGAGCCATTCTGCACACTTGCTTTCAGCTCTACTAACCAGGGTTCTTCCGGATGCAAGTGCCAGAAAATCCGACCGGTTGAGACAAAAAAGAGAATTCGCTGTGGCGACTTTAACTGAGAGGCAGACTGAGGTCCAGCCGGACCCATGCGATTAGTCAACACCGTCAAGACCCAGTCTCTTTGCTTCCATCCACCATCTCTGCTTTTCTCACGTCGGCTTCCACCTCACTGAGGGCGGCAAGACCGCGGCCAGCGCCGGCAGGGGCACACCGCGTGGTTCCAGAGTCCCCAGCAGCAAAGACCACGCGGCTCCCTTAGAACGGCCCGAGATTTGAGTTTCTTTGGCTCTGATTGGTCGGGCTTGGATCACATGACCACCGCTGGCCCATTCACGAAGGCCCGAGGGATACAGTGTTCTGATTGGTCGGGCCTGGACCTGGGGGTGGGGTCACTCTTCATCCTACCAAGTGGACGGAGAACTCGGGAAATTCCTGCAAGAGATAGTGTCACCGGAGGAGGGAATTCATGTCAGGTGGCGGGGTGGGAGGGAAGACGTGCATTCGTCCATGCCATTGGCCTTTGACCTTCCCTAGGAGGAAACCCCAGCCTGGACTCCTGCCATCTTAGTCTTCCGAAGCCCCGCAGTGTATGCCGCCTGCTCTGGAGGCGAGGGAGCAGGGGTGCAGAGCCCTGCGTCTCCACCCGCAGAGAGGACAAGAGTTTCCAGTGACCCCTCCCCATCCAGCAGCTGGTGAATGGCCAGCTGCCTGCCCGGCCACCGCGGGCATCCTGCAGAGTTATTTCCTAAGTAACCATCCACTTTCGGCACCTCAATTATAAGAAAAAATTCCTTCGTTGGTCTTTCTTTCTTTCTTTCTTTCTTTCTTTCTTTCTTTCTTTTTTACTTAAAACACCAAATCAGCCTAATGGTAATAGATTTATTTTAAAATCCCTCTGAATTCCCTTTCTTAGAGGCCTCTCTTATTTTAGACTGCACAACAAGCCCACCCCAAAGAATCAATACAAGGCCTGGGAACAACTACTCTCACCTCCTGATTCAGTAAAGCCTCTCCTCCAGAACATTCTAGAACTCTATAACTGTGCCATTCTGGGGAGGTGAACCCTGCAAATAGCTAAAGATTTGCCTTCTCTCTTAAGCACCAGACATTTCTGATTGCAAGTTTTTCTCAACAGTCTGCACACGCACGCCCCTGTCCTATTTGTTCACTCCAGTAACTTCTCATCACAAAAAGTAGAACATAAAGATAAGAAGAATATTGAATTAAAATGAGATGCAGAGCACATATGCCTACTTCCCTTCCCACTCCCCCTAAAATGACTCAAAAGATCAGATTAGCTGGGCCTGATTCCAGTGAAGGGGGTGGTAAATCTTTGACTTATTTTTTTATATTCTCCCATGTTTATAAGTCAATCCTAGGCTATATATGTAACACAATTTGATCCAAAGAAAGAATAGTGGGGAGGCAAGAATGCAGGGCAAGCCCCCCAGAGACCTGAATTCTGCTTCTAGCCAGCCATGAACTTCCTGGGTGGCCCTGAGTGTATCACTTCCCAAGCAAAAGATGAGGAGGTCGGCCTGACTTATTCCCCAGTTTCCCACCAGCTCTGCATCAGTTAGGATCCAGCAGGAAACAGAGAGAACATTCAAATTGGATCATTCGAGAGAAGCACATAATAAAGGGACGATTTCCAAAGGTCAGGGCTGGGAGTAGGGAAGCCACCAGAGATAACGCTCTTCCCGGGAATGAATACCGCCCTCGGTCCCGAGGAGCAAGGGAGAGGGCAGCCACCGGTCCCTGGAGACAGAGCTGGCAGGAGGGAGGTGCCCCCAACCTACTCTCGCTCCCTCCAGACAAACCTGTCTCTTGGGCCAGACCCAATCAGATGCCCTTGAGCTGATACCAGGGACTGCTTCCCACCCCCTCCCCCAGGGCGGGGAGCTGCCAGACAAGAGCTGAGTGGTACCCGGAGGTGCCCCGCACAGACTCGTGCACCTCTGTCTGTAGTGCTGTGCTCTGTGTTCTGTTCGGTGGGGACAGACAGATGCTTCTCCCAACTCACTGTCAACCACATACTTGGCTCCCTCGGCGGGGAACCGTCCGCCCCTCATCCTCGATGGGCCAGGAAGCCAAGTTGACTGGAAGGTAGAATGCAGTGTCCATGTTCAGGGGATGGAAAGGGCGGGGGCAGGCGTGTGTGTGTGTGTGTGTGTGTGTGTGTGTGTGTGTGTGACTCTGGGAAGTCGGAGCGTTGCAGCACGTGGGCACTGGTTTTATATTTGCTTCCAGTGCCACTGGTGCCGATCGTGAGCGAGTCCCAGGGGGTCTGGACTACGGGGACACTGGACTGTGAACACGGCCTTCCTGGGCCTGCTGCTCGCGACCAAACACGTCTGCCGCTTCTGTGCCCAACTGCCCTGAACAGAAACTGGAATTAGAGATTTGTTCCTGGAGAATACAATTTCTAAAGTTGACCTGCTGGACATTCATCAAACTGTAATACATTGTGAACAGAGCACGTGCCCTCTTTCCCAGGGCCCGGGGGGCAGTCACAGAACTGACCACGTACAGGGCACGAGAGAGACAGAAATACATTTCAAATGTAGACAGAGTACAGACCACATATAATTACATTAGGTTTAATGTTTAAACATATGTTATCTATTTTATACAGCATATATGTTTTACGTATAATATATAGAAAACATATTTTATATATGATTGTATAGCAATCTCATTGGGTCTGGAAAAATCTGCACTTAAAAGAAACTGCATGGTCTTAAATACTAACCAGAAATGATAAAAATAAATAAGTTACACACTCAAGAGGTTGAAGGAAACAACAAACAAATCTAAAGAAAGCAGGAGAAAGAGTTTAATAAAGACATGGGTGTATACTAACAAACTAGAAAAACAGAGCTAACAAATATATTTAAAGACGTCACAACAATAATAATAAAATTAAAGCCTTTTCGGGGAAAGACAGGTAATATAAGACACAAAATCAGTACCTAAGAAAGGGGAAACACAGACGGAGAAAACCAGAATAGCAAGTAAATGTTCAGTTCAGTCTTTGATTTTGGAAATGATAAATCACCAGGATTGACTCAAAAAGAGACAAAATAAAACCGTGATAATGTAAAAATTCACCAGGGTTAAACGGGGGTTTTCTAGGAAATATAAGCATACCTAAATATTGTAAATGTTTTCCAACTGCCCGATTGGCAAACCCAAAGAGATAAATTAAAATTTTAAAAACAAGAAGAATTCGGGATAGTGGTGGCTTACAAAATAAATGTACAAATGACAGTAGCTTTCTTAAATATGAATAACGTCCAGGTTTTTAAAATATAGAAAAAATCATGTTTATTAGAAGCCACAAAATGTAACTCCCAGAAATAAATCAGACAGGAAGTATACAAGACAAATATAACAAAACGTGTACAATTCTATCAGAAAACTTTAAAGGACAAAGATTGGAGTAATAAACTTTTTTCTTGAATAAGAAGGCAAAGCATCGTGGGGCACCTGGGTGGTTCAGTCGGTTGAGCGTCCGACTTCGGCTCAGGTCATGATCTCACAGCTTGTGGGTTCGAGCCCCACGTCGGGCTCTGCGCTGACAGCTCAGAGCCTGGAGCTCGTTTGGGATTCTGTGTCTCCCTCTCTCTCTGCCCCTCCCCTGCTTACGCTCTGTCTCTCTCTGTCTCTCAAAAATGAATAAACGTTAAAAAAAAAAAAACTTTTTTAATTAAAAAAAAGAAGACAAAGCATAGTAGAAGTATTAATTCTTCCTAAATTAATAAATATTTTCAATGTAATTCCAGTAAAAATCTCAATGAGACTCTTCTAGAATGTGACAAAGGAGAAATGAATTAATCTTTTTTTTTACTCAGATGTAATTGATATGTAATGAATTAATCTTGACGAATAAACGTGAATGATATTTAGAAACACTTTAAAAATGAAAAGTGAGGGGCACCTGAGTGGCTCAGCCAGTTGAGCGTCTGGCTCTTAATTTCGGCTCAGGTCATGAACCCAGGGTCATGGGATCCAGTCCCCTGTCAAGCTCCACACTGCGTTGAACCTGGAGCCTGTTTGGGATTCTCTCTATTCTCTCCCTCTCCCCTCCCTCTTCTCTTAAAAAAAAACACAAAAAAACCAAGAAAACAAAAAAAAAAAAACAGTGATGGGGGTCGAGCCCCACATCCGGCTCTGTGCCGACAGCTCAGAGCCTGGAGCCTGCTTCAGATTCTGTGTCTCCATCTCTCTCTCTCTCTGCCCCTCCCTGGCTCGTGCTCTGTCTCTCTGTCTCTCAAAAATAAATAAACATTAAAAAATTGTAAGTGGAAAAAATGAAACCATAAAAATAGAAAGTGTGGACAGATATGTTTCAGTGTTGAAGGAATTGGTACAAGGACAGGGGAAGGGGGTCTGCAGACAGGGAGAGTCGAAAGTCAGAAACCATAAGGAAAAATATTTGTCTATACAGTTCAGACTGTAAAATTTCTTACAGCCTGTATAAAGACATACACAATATGCAGGCATAGTAGATATACGCAAGATTAAGGACAATCAACAGACTGTGGAAATTATTTGCAACGCGCACTATAGCTGATGGCTAAGCTCCCTCCTATATAAAGGACTGTGGCAAATCAACAAGAAAAATATTAACACATCTGGAAAAAGGTGTTAACAAGAAATTCACAAAAGAAGGAGTGCAAAGGATCATAAACATTTAAAAATGTCTTGGGGCACCTGGGTGTCTCAGTCAGTTAAGCTGACTCAGTCGGACTTCAACTCAGGTCATAATCTCACGGTTCATTGGTTCGAGCCCCACCTCAGGCTCTGTGCTGACAGCTCAGAGCCTGGAGCCTGCTTCAGATTCTGTGTCTCTCTCTCTGTGCCCCTTCCCCACTTGTACTCTGTTTCTCTCTCTCTCAAAAATAAACATTAAAAAATTACAAAAAAAGTCTAACCTCACAAGCAATAAAAGAAGTAAAAATTAATACAAGAAGGAGATGTCATTTTGCCCTTTCAAAACGGGCAAATTTCAAGAGGTGCATAGCACAGCCATCCAGGAGTGACAGGAGGGTGCTGACGTGTGCCTCCCATCCACCCGGGGTAGCCACGCAGAGGAAGTGACCTCCCTGGAAATCTAGTATAATATGTACCCGTGTTTCAAACGCACGTTCCTTAACCCAGAAATACCACTTTCAGGAATGTGGCCACAGGGAGGGAAATGTATACACAAAGATATTAACTGCAGTGTTATTTCCAAAAACCACGAACGGAAAAACAGCAGAAATGCCTAAGCATGAAGAATCTGTTCATTAAATTCACGGTAATATGAAAACTTGTCCCCACACACTGTGAAGTGAAGGGAGCGAGCGAGATGGAGATTTTAAATAGCTTGTGTTTGCGGAAGCCCATTTCGGCAAATATATTAGCGTAGAAAAAAGTCAAGAAAATTAGCGAGAAAAAAAACCAAGAAAAAAAACCAAAGAACCGTGGAAGAGTTGTCCTTTTATTTTCCATGTTCACGTTTGACAAAGAGCCTTATTACATCTACCATCAGACAGAATAACACGGTTATGGTCCCCGGCTGGGGAGTGAAGGCGAGAAGCCCTTGTGTCCGCACGCGGGTGCCTGGCAGAACCGACCCGCGGGCCCCGGCGCTAGAGCAGCAAACCCTCCCGGCCAGACCTCCATTGCCAAAAACGCTTCCGAGTCCACATACTTACTTCTGCATTTCCTTTAGGTGACGTGGAAGCTGTGTTTTTTTAACACAGTGCGAGAAGAGCAAAGCTTCTCCAAATGCTACACCTACCCGCTCACCACTCACAGGGCATACGTGTGTGCACACAGACGACACGTACAGCAGCACCCAGAAGCTCCCACGCACACAGCGGAGGGCGCACGCAGGCCCCAGGAGTCCTCGGGCACCCAGGCCCGAAGCCGGGCGGACCCACAGACCAGCCAGACCCACAGACCACCCATCGCAAGCAACGCGCAAGCTGACTTCGTGCAAAGTGCAGTAGAAAACCTGCCGGGAGGACTTCGCAGGGGTCTGGCCAGGCCGAAGTCCCTGTCATCTGCTAGCCATTTCTATGTGGGGCCATCAAACCCGCCAAAATGCTCCTTCATGCTCCTTCATGCGTCCTCGTCTACAGAGACGTGTCCCCAGACTCAGGGGAAGGTGCTCCCCCCCCCCCCGGGGGCACACTGAGCGCGCTGTGGGAGAGGAGCACTGGAGGCCTGAATGCCAGGGCGCAGGGGCTGTGGTCTGTGGATCCCTGCGTCCCCAGCGGCCCAGCGGCCCAGGCTGGGGGCTCAGTGAGCGCTGCCAGGACAGGCGTGCATGAGGGAATGAACGAATGAATGGGTGGATGAATGAATGAACACCTCCAAAGGCGATCTGCGGTCCAGCCGGGTCGCATCGCCAACGAGCTCACTCACACGCAGGCTCTCAGACCCTGCCCGCAAGGAGGGCCCGTATTTTAACAAGACCCCTGGCGATTCCGGTGCCCACGACAGAATCCCTGGGCCCGCCACATGCTGGTGGGTGTCTGACTTTGCTGCACATTAAAACCACCCAGGAGAGCACGTAAACCACTCACAGCCTTTCGTGCCTGCTTGTCACACACCCCAGGTGATTTCTGTGTGCAGTCTCAGGTGCCTTAGGGTCTCTGTCACAGTGGCTGCCCTGCAGGCCCAACCTGGGCTCTGGCCCACCTGAGAGGTCCTGCCCCATCTTAGGATAAAAGCCCCACCCCGAAACCCAGGGACTACCCCCTCGGCTGTACACAGACCCTGGGGACAGACGACGCAGTTCAAACCCCAGCTCTGCCCTCCGAGCCTCGTTTTCCCCAACTGGACGACAGAGCTGGTGGGGTTGGGGCCACCTACCCCACAGGGTGGCCGAAGGGTTAAACGACTTGACCTATCTGTGGAGTGCCCTGACCAGACTGCCCCTTCCTGGAGTTTTGTGGGCCTCACTATCAACAGGCCCAACGAAGGAGTTTAGATGAGAGCCGGGGTTAAGAACCTCACTCCTGGAAACTGCTTCCCCAAAGAGGGCGAGAAAGAAGCAAAGGCGGTCACAGCGGAGGGTCCCTCTGGGGAAAATGAAGAATGAACCGGGAGGCTTAGCCATCTCGCCTCTTTTGTTTTTATTATTCGTGAAGAGAACCGGCTCCTTGCAGAGTCCGCGCGCACGGGGAGCGTGGACGCTAAGAGGGCGCATTAAGGTTAACACGGTCTCGCTCCCCAGCGCTTTCCCCGGAGGAAGGCAGGCCGGAGCCTGGTGCCCAGGACCGCGCGCGGCGTCTCCTCTGAGCGGAGTCGGCGGGCCTCCTCCCCACGGCTACCTGATTCCTGGGCCCCTTCCCTGCGCCAGCCCAGGGCGGTGTGAGCGTGTGTGTGAGCGTGTGAGCGTGTGCGTGTGTGTGTGTATATGTGTGTGTGCGCGCTTGCGCGCCGGCGGGGAGGGGTGCTCGCAGGTTCGGTGCTGTAAGATGGTGTTCCTCCCTCCTTCCTTCCCTCCCTCCCTCCCTCCTTCCTTCCCTCCCAATTCGGGGCCGCGCGGCCGCCCTCCGCCGCCGCCAGCGCGCTGGGCCGGGCCGGGCGCCCCCCTGGGTCCCTCTGCGGCAGCCGGCGGTGCGCGCTCCCCGCCCCGGCGCCCCTCTCGCCCGGCGGCCCGCGCGCCCTGCCGGTGCAGCATGCGGGCGCGGTGACGTTCCCGGATAAATGCCGTGTAACTGTGTAGGCGAATGGGAGCTAAAAATAAGAACGGAAAATCTATCATTAAGGTATCATTGCGCCAGCGCAGCTATTTGAAGGCTCCCATGGTCCCCGGCGCCTGCGTTTGAAGCCCGCCTTTAGGCTTTGGGGGGGTATTTGCAGAAAACTCCCGGCGGCGGCTCGCCTGCTAGACCTCGGGGGCGCAGGGGAGGGGGGTGGCGCCGGTAATTATGGCAACGCGCAAAATGAAACAAAATAAAATGAGCGCTCACCTAACCCCTCCCCCACCGCACCCCCTGTGCGGTCCTCAGGTCGCTGGGGAAGCCGCCGGGAGTGCGGCTGGACCCTGAAATGAATGTGACCCGGCCGTTTACGCAAAGAATAGGACCGAAAGCTCCTTCAGAGCTATTTCGCCAACCACCACCCTCTTCCATCCACATCGGATTAGAAAAATAAAGTACCGGGAGGGAGCCTTTGGAAGAGAAAATGAAAACTGGAACTTAACCCCGGGTCGCCAGTGCGCCGCGGTGGGGCGCAGAGAGGCAGACTCCCAGGATGGCAAGCCTCCGGGGTTCCATGGGGTTAAACGCAAATTGATCTGATTTGGTTTTTAGCACCCGAAGGGGAGCAGGGGAGACCGCGGGGACAGGGGCAGGGTTTGCGCGTGTGCTTGTGTGTGCGTCCGCGTCCGGGGAGGGGGAGGGGGCGCCAAGGTGCAGCCTGCGCGCCGCTCTGCGCCTCGGCGGGCTGCGTGCGTGTCTCTGTCCGCGCTGCTCACACGGGCTCTTCGAGGGATCGGCGTCACATGACTCCGCCTGCCCCTCGCCCGCGCGCAGCTCGCCAGTCCCTCAGTTTGCCCGGCGCCGGGGGAGGGTCGGGCGGCCTCTCCGGGGCCCGGGGGCGCCGCGGGGCGGAGAAGAAGTTCCGGCGGGGAATGGTACATCTCTCTTCCAGAAGCCGCGGCCCGGCGCCAGCTCCCGGCGTGTAGATATTTGGGGGGAGGGGAGAGCGACCAGGAGCGAGCGAGCGAGCGAGCGCCGGAGAGAGGCAGCGCGCCGCGCGCACGGACGGGGGGCCGCGGGGTGTCGCGCGGAGAAGATGTAAGCGCGTGGGGTCTCGCTGGCCTCCGAGCACCATGCAGAAGGGGATCCGGCTGAACGATGGCCACGTCGCGTCCCTGGGACTGCTGGCGCGCAAGGACGGCACGCGCAAAGGCTACCTGAGCAAGCGGAGTTCGGACAACACAAAATGGCAAACCAAGTGGTTCGCGCTGCTGCAGAACCTTCTCTTCTACTTCGAGAGCGACTCGAGCTCGCGGCCCTCGGGGCTCTACCTGCTGGAGGGCTGCGTCTGCGACCGCGCGCCCTCCCCCAAGCCTGCGCTCTCGGCCAAGGAGCCGCTGGAGAAACAGGTGAGGCCGCCGCCGCGTCTGACCTCCCAGCGCCCCCGCCGCGGCCACCCTCGGCACCCCGGGGCCTTCCGCCGGCCCTCGGCGCCCGAACTTTGGTCCCTCCCCTCTGGGCGCCTTCGGTGCGAGCGGAGGCTGGGCCCTGGCGGGCGGGTGACCCCGCGGCGGGCAGAGGGGGCAGGGACTGCGGGCAGGGAGTAGGCGCGGGCTGCGGCTGCCCTTCACCCGGAGAGCTCCGTGGGAGGCAGGGACACAGGGGCCGAGACGCGGAGGCGCTGGGGGGCGACGGGGTGCGGGAGGAGACGGGGTTCCGGAGGACCGGGGATAGGCGATGAATGAGGACCGACATCCAGCCAGAAATGGTGCCCCCCGCCCCCACTGCCACCCCGCGGCCCCCGACAGCTCCGACAGTCTGCTCCAGGCCTGGAGAGGGCGAGACGGAGGCGTCCGAGCGCCTGGGTCCCCTGCTCCACAGCCGCTCGGAGTGGAGAGCCCGCCCTAGCTCTGCCGAGTTGGGGGTTGCGGGCCGCTGGGGTCGGTTCGGTGCCATCGGGCGCGATGAGCTCCCGGCCGGCCCCAGGCCCGAGCACCAGACCCGGCTGTGCCAGGAACCCCCTCTGGCGCGCGGGGACCAGGGCCAGGGCTGCTGCGGAGGCCGCGGGACAGGCGGGCGCTGCTCTCCTCCCCCTCCCGCTGCGACTCCGCCACCGCCGCAGTCCCGCTGCCCTCGCGTTTCCCGAGCTGCAGGACTACGGGGCCGGGCCTGGATTTGCCCGAGGGCCAGGGCGGGGTGGGGGTGCGCCTCTGGCGTGGAGGGAGGGAGGGAGGAGCAACCGAGAGCGAGGGCAATTTTTAAGCTCGATGCGCTCTCCAGAGGCGACTGCTCCGTTTCCATGCCTCTGGGAAGGGAAAGTCAAAGACAGTGGTTCCTAAAATGTCATCGCTGGAAGGGACCCGAGATCCGTGGGGGCTCCAACCAGCTGGCTGTTGCCTGGAGGAGGATGCTGAGGCCCACAGGGAGAAATTTACTTGTCCAGTGTCATACCACCAGTCGGCCGCTCAGGCTCAGAAAAGAGCACTGGGGTCTCAAAGCCACTGCTGCATGGAGACCAGCGGTGATGGAAGTGGCCCAAGTGTCGGGAATAAAAACCCTGCTCGAACCGGCCCACCGTGTTGTGGGGACGGGTCTGAGCCCGGCGTCTGCAGTACGCCCCTTCCTTCCTTGCCCTTGTCTGCTGGCGTTGGATGATTTCTGGGGACTGGGAAATGTGGACAAGAATATTCGAGGGCCCATCTCTGGGGACGGCAGGCCACACGGCAGGGAGAGGCTCGCCGATGGCAAAGCTGAGCAGAAAGCTGGCAGCTCCTGGGCTCCAAGCACAGACGGGGCCTAGAGGACTCACCTGGGAGAGTCAGACCCAGGCTGGGCCAAAGACGCCGCTCTCAGCCCTCGATAGGCTGTCTTCACGGGCCTTCCGGAACATTGCCAACCTTTGCCAGCCCAAGTCCACCTGCGCCTGCCGGCAGCCTGCAGCCCCAGGCCCAGCTGGAGCCCACCTGCATCCCCCACACCAGAGCAGAGGGCTGGATAGGGGGGTGGAGGAAGCTGGAGGCAGGCCTGAGACTGGGTCTCCGCGCCACGACCTCAGCGCACACGCTCAAGTTCTCTGAGCCTCTGTTTTGTAATCTAGATAACGGAGATAATAGCACCTACTTTTCTGAGATTTCTGGAACGCGGGCGAATAACGTACGTGAAAGCACGCTCACAACACGTTTTAGCTGGATCTAAGTAAATTGTAGTCGGATCTCCATTACCCACTTGGGCGGGGAATAAAGGCCAGACACAGAATGTTAAAGCCAAAAGGCAGCTCAGAGAGAGTTCACACATAGCCAAACGGGACCAGAGAGTGGGGGTCACCTATCCCCACAGAGTAAGTCAGGGCAGAATCAGACCTAGAATTCATCCAGTGTCTAACAATTCCTGAAAAGGAGATCTTGTGTTGATCCCAAATCAGTCTTGGCTCAGGTAACGAATCTTGGTAGCGGCAGATTTTGGACAGGACAGGAGTGCAAAACCCAGAGATGATCTGCTCACATGTTAAGGGCTGTGTCCCCAGAATGCCACCGATCGGGCATCCCCAGATGTGTTCAGAGAGCGGGCTCGTGGTGTGAGAAGATTAGGAGGTGACGATCTGATGCGGCCCAGCTTGGGTGCAGATTCCGTTAGGGACATGTGCTTTGGTCTCAGGCACTTGCGTTAGATGTCCCTTCTGTCCTGCTCCGGAGCGGGAAAAGTCCACTCACCTTCTCTGGCCTGTGCGTGTGTGTAAGAATTTGTAACGTTTCGGTTCTAAATTTCAGAGTAAAACCGATAGTCTCAGCAGCTGACCTGTATCTCTCACCGGGTTGGGTGCCCCATGGCACCCCCCGGGGCCCCAGCGTGCGAGCCTGGCTCCGAGCCATCCTGTCACCGGGCCTGCCTGGCATATGGGCCCACAGGAAGCCCGGACTCGGAACCGGCTGGGCGTGTGGTGGGGTGCCCTGGTCAGGGCCTCGGAGGTGCCCGGGCTGACCGGACCGGCCGGTATCTGTGAAGCCGCCGTGTTACCAGGATGTCTTTGTGTTGGGTCGAAGCAGGTGGCTTCCCCCCGGACAGGCAGGAATGCGTCAGGAACAGAGCACATAGTAGGTGCACAGGGAGCACCTGTAGAGCCGAACTCGGGGTCTCTCGTGTTAATTCAACGCTTCGTGCCCTGGGGCCTGCCGCGTGCTAGGTCCAGGTCCTGTCACTGTGTCGCGGGCCTAGGAAGCTGGATGGTCACGGCCCTCAGACCCCAAATACGGGCACTCGCCTGGTGCAGATTCTCCAGCAGGACGGAATGCAGGTGCTCTGGGAGCCCAGACCCCAGCACCAGGCTCAGCCTCGGGGGATGCCCTGGCCTCTGGCTGCTTCCGTGCAGGTCTGACCACACCTCATGCAGCCCCGGTGTGCTGGAGCCCTGACCTGGGAGCCCACACCTCATGAAGGCGGACTGGCACGGCTGCGGTCACCTCCTGCCCCTGCTCGCTCAGTGCTGACTTCCTCTCCTCCCAACACCGGTGCCCTGGACTTCGGGTTTGGATTCAGCCTCCCTACAGGCTGACCCTTGGTGTGGGAGCCCTGCTCTGGCCTTGAGCGCCCCACCCTCGTGCTGAGCCCCCTGAAATACAGCTTCCGGCCTCAGCTTCTCACCAGGCAACCCTGCCCATCCAACCCCAGCCCCTTCCTCGCCCCACCAACCACAGGGGGTCCAGCCGCGGACCCCAGGCTCTTCCCGATTCACTTAGGACAGATGGGAAGGGACACAGGCCCCTTCCACGGGAACCTCAGCACTGATGTGGGTGGAGGCTCCAGAGGCCAGGGGGGTGGGGGAGCCCAGAGCACCGATTGTCCCCCCTCCCCCCAACCGGGTGCCTTTCCCCGGAGATAAGGTGGAGCCCATTCCCGCTCCTCACGGGACGTGTTCCTGGTCGGCCTGGAGCGTTCACAACAACAACAGTCCTAAAGCTGCAAGCGTGCCCGATTTACAGATGAGGAAACTGGCTGGCGGTGCCACCGGCAAGGCGGGGGCCGAGCTGAGACTCCTCGGGCTCTCCTGGTCCGCAGCTACGGCACTGTCTTCGCCACGAAGCTTGCCCTCCCGTTGCTCTAGCACATTCAGCTTCTCAGCCAATCAGAAAACTGCAAACCTGGAGGGAGGGGGTGAGGTTGTGCCGGAAGCAGCCCCCTGAGACGCAGAACCGGGGCTCGGACTGCGGACGCTGGCACCTGCAGAAGGGCCCACGGCGCGCCCCCCCCCCCGCCCGACCCGGCAGGTGCGGGGCCCCAGGGTTAACTGTGTGGGGTGCCCGTTCCATCCCCCCTACGTCTCTAGAGCTAAAACGAGGTTGAAGAGGCTCGGTAATTATACCTTAACTGGGACAAGGAAATGCCAGGTCACTGCTCGTCTGCTTGGTGACAGTGGGTGATGGGACCGGACCAGAGGACACACAGCTGCACTAAAATACACTACCATTTGTGTAACAAACATTCGGGCTCGAGGCGCCAGACCCGGGTTCAGTCCTGCGGCTACAGAGAAAAATAAAGCTTAATGTTGGTCTTCAAAGAGCTCGCGGTGGGGTGGGGAGCCCTCCCTGGGCTCACTCCCATAGTTACGGCCAAGTGTTGGGAGCTCTCCCTCCCCTGCTTCGTGCCCAGCTGGGGTCACTGAACACCCTCGCTCACGCTATCCCCCTCACCCCCCCTCCACACAGCCCCCACCAGGGTGGTCTAACCGCATGTCAGGTCGCGGCACCAAGCCTGTGAGGCCATCAGTGGCTCCCGTTGCCTTTAGGAAAAAATGCGAACTCCCAGCCATGACCTGGGGCACCCTCGGGACCCAGCCGCTGCCCCCCCCCCCCCAGCCCTGCCCCACCGTCCACATTTTGCCCCTCCACACCTTGCACCAGCCTCTGCTTTCCTACCTCAGGGCCTTAGCAGATACTTCCTCCGCCTGGAATGACCTCCCAGCCCAGGCCCTTCAGTGACCAAGTCCTGCCTCCGAGGTCTCAGCGTAGAAGCCACCTCCTTAGGCTTCTCTCACCACACGCCGGGGCTTTTCTCCATCCACGCCATTGTCACGGTCTGCAAAGACCGTGTGTTTGGCCGGTGGTTTGTGAGTGGACACCACCCCCAGAACGCAGGTGCACGAAATCGGGGGAAACCCCCCCCAGAACACAGGTGCAGGCGATCGGGGCCAGCCAGGGCAGAGGCCGATGGGGCTGTCGTAGCTAGTAGTTGGGGGGCTTGCTGAACCCCGGGCAGCAGCCGGGTCTTTACAACAGAGACTGTTTACAGACACTGAGGTGCCCCTGGCAGGACCTGCGGTCCAGCTGGACAGGGTGGAACCTGACGTCCGACTGCCGACCTCAGCCTGGGGCAGACGCGGTGCCACCAGCAGAGAGAGACATGGGAGGGGAGCAGACCCGGGGTGGGGGGTGGCGGAGGATGGCGAGTCCATCCCAGGAGGTCAAGTGAGGTGACCCCGGGTGTGGTGACTGCAGGTGCAGTGACCCCAAGTGTGGGGAGGCTACTCACAGAGACAGAGGCCGCCGGGCCAGCAGGGTAGGCGCCGACGGGCCGGACTGCCGGAAGGGGGCGCTCGGAGGGTCTGGCTGGACCGACACGTGCCCGGCCTGGCCCGGCCACCGTCCCTGCCCCCTCCGCAAAGGCAGCCAGCACCGTGGATGCCGACTTGCCGGGGTGCCCACACCCACAGCTCGGTTCCTGACGCTTCCAAGAGAGTTCTGTCACTGCACCCTCGTGGAAGGAGGACGGGCCCGGAGCGTTTGCCGAGGCCCGAGAGCGGAGGTCGGGGTTGGGCCTCCTGTCCACCCGGTGACTGTGACGCGACACACAGGCCCCTCTCCTCGGCCCCTAACCTAGGGCTTCCCTGCCATCTGAGGATCCCTGGGGCTTCTGCAGGGACCCTCGGTGACCACCACCAGGGCAGTGGAGTGGGGGCCACAGCCCTCATCAGAGGGAGCAGCCCCGCTTTTAACCACTGTCCATAGTAGGGGCCCACGTGAAACGTCATCTTTACTAGTGGCTTCAGGAAGTTTCATCTTCACCCAAAGGCAGCGCTCTGCGGCCTGAGCTCTCACGTGGAGTGAACGCGGACTTGGCCATGGGTGACCTTGTCACCGAGCGCTTCACGACGCTAGACCAGTGAGCACAGGAGAGTGGGGAACACGGTTCGCGGAGCACCTCTGATCCGTGCCGGGCACCAGGGTGCGGTTTCACATCCGGCCCCTGCTGAGTCCTCTCAGCAGCCACTGCTGACCCATTCTCGAGACGACAAAACTGAGCCTCAGAGACGTCAGGGACTCCCTCGGGATTACAGAGAGCGTGCGGCAGAGCCGGCAGGCGGACCCGGGCCCCTCGCCCGCCTGCCTCCGGGACCTGAGCCCTCCACCACGCTCAGCACACAGGCCTGGGCCGGGGGTGGTGGTGGAGTTTACCATTCTCTGCCAAGAAAAAGAATCAGCAGCAAGTGAAAATATGTCACTGTCGCTCCGGTGACTTCTACGAAGCAGCTTCTGTTTCTGCTTGGGTGGGAGCCTCGCAATTCGAATCCCATGAGCGTCAAGGCCAAGACAGGCATCCACATCCCACGGTCCGGTCTCCCCGGAACCCGTGGGAGCCCGGAGCCGGCGCCCATGTGCACACAGCCAAGAACAGGACTCAGCCCCCTGAAGTGTATGCGGGAGTGCCGGGGACACGTGGACCCGGGAGGGGCCCAGACGCCTCCACGCGGGCACCTGTGGTGCAGTGGGCATGCCCACCCCCTCCCCAGAGAGGGGCACACGGCCCCTCAGATGCAGAGCCCGGTCGTCAGCTCGCTCACTGAGGACGAGCCACCCCGCCCAGGCAGGGAGGCAGCATTAGGTGGTAGCCACAGGCTTCGAGCCACGCGGACCGGCGTTCCTGCGGGTTCTGCCTCCTCGTAGCTGGGGGATGGTCACGCTCCCTGAGCCACGGCCTGCCTGCTTGTGAGGTGGAGGCCGTGATGGAGCCTCCCTCGGCCCCCTGCTCCGAGGCTTCAACCAGTGGCTCTTTGAAAAGCGCTGGCACAGCCAGTGGGTCTCGTCAGTAAGCGGTGGCTGCTGCGGCTTCGGGTTCCGCCTGCGTGACCAGCCTCTCGCTCAGCAGAGCAGCGACCCCGGGGCCTGGCGGCTCTGACGGGCTTGCCGCCAGTGACAGCAGGCCCTGAGCCCAGATATTAAGATGGGTGGTAATTCTTCACCCGGAGAACCTGGGCGCTTCTGGGAAGGTCTCGGCAAGTCTGTCCCCGGCGCGGGGACGGGGAGCGATGCCCGCAGGAGCCCGTTCCATCCCTGCTGGCCACCCCAGCCCCGTCCGTCTTGCCCCCTGCACGTCTCAGCCCCACCCACTTGGCGTCTGCCTCCCCCAGCTCTGGTCCAGGCTGCCGTCCCCCCTCACCGGGACGTGGGGGTGGCCTCCGGGCCGTGCACTAGTCAGGACGGGCCGCGCTCAGCTGCCGTAACAACCGCCATCTGCGTGAACGCGGGAACGTGTGTCTCTTGTCGGTGCCTCTCCCGCCCCGTGCGCCGGGCGCCGTGATCACTGGGGGCCCAGGCTGATGGAGATTCGCGCTGACACCTGCCTCTGCGGCCACCCCCCCCCGCCCCCCGCCCAGGAGTGACCCGCTCTGGCCTCAGCTCAGTGGACGAGGCCAGTCACGTGGCTTCAGCCCAGTGGCAGCAGGCAAGTGCCGGCCTCCTGTGCCTGCGGGCGGAGCCCCGGCGTCCCCGCCGTCTGCCTCCAGCCGCTGTGTCCCGCAGGCCATCTGCCTGGGTGCAACCAGAGCATCCGCGACACACAGTTCCCCCTCACACACATTCCCAGCAGCGGGGGGAAGGCCAGGCGCCTCACGGCGGGCGTCACGGCGGGAGGCGGAAGCCGGGCTCAGCCCGGTGGGTGGGTTCACACTTGCAGGGGCAGGTCTGGGCCAGGCCTCCCCTTTTCCTGATGCTCAGTGACCGTCATCCCTAGGCAGGCGCCAGGAGAAGCACTTTGGCCACCGGGTTTCCCCTGAAGTAACGAGGAAGAGACTTCTAGAAGCAGGAGTGGCGTTCTGTTCCGCAGAGTTGCTGGTGCCTCCTGGGAGCCAGGCCCGTGCTGCCCGGGGCCAGGAGGATGGGGCAGAAGGAAGGGCCTGCCCTGGAGGGGCTCGCCATCCAGCGAGGACCCCCCCCCCCGCCTCTGGTAGACAGCGGCGGCACAGGGGGGCCAGTGCCGGTGCAGAGCAGAGCCCGGGTCTGTGGGAGCCCAGCCGGGGGGCAGCAGGGCAGCTTGGGCAGGAAGGGAGCTGTGGGACATTGCGTGGGGGCCGTAGGGGCCCGCGGAGGCCCGTGTGCCTGGCTACTGAGCCGGCCCTTCCCCCCAAGAAGTTTCCCACCGGCTTCCTGACAGAGGCCGATGCCACACTGGAGCCCGTTCCTGAATTTGGAAAATGTCCTGAGATCTGGTCGGTGGCAGGGCCAGGCCGGGACGGGTCTGCGGGGGGGTGGCAACGGACTGAAAGATGTTCGTGCCGGACCAGCCACGCAGGACCTCCGTGGCCCTGGCTCCTCGGGCAGGAGTAGCTTCAGACAGAGACCACCCGGCAGTAGAGGCTCGTGGAGGCTGATATGGGTCCCAGGCCCCGGGCTGAGCACCGCCTAGTTCAAGGCTGACTCTGAGGGGGCCGGCCCTGTAGCCACTCATCCCCGTTCTGGCCAGGCCAGCAGTGAGCCGTGAGGTGTTGGCAGCAGCGGGCCTCAGTCCCGGCCGGGGAGGGCCGCAGGGACACACAGCCCAAGCTCCATGGGAGGCGGGAGCTGGATGGGACCTGAGACAGACACGTGGCCCCGGGGACCAGGCCGAGCCCGGTGTGGTAACCAGGCCCTGGGAGGATTCCAGCTGGAGAGCTCTGAGGCCCCTCGGAGCAGGGGCAGGATCCAGACCCCTCGTGATGAGCCGTATGGGATGGGGTGGGGCATCAGGAGCGGGACAGCTGGTCGGTCCAAGGAGTGAGGCGGGAGCACCGCCGGCCCGGGGAGGCCAGTCCTGCCAGCGAGCAGGCCCGCTCAGGAAAGCCATACTAGTGGAGTGCCGTGTGGCGGGCACGAGACCGGCGTGGCTGGGGGAGCGGCCAGCATTTGAGGAGCGAGTTCTTTGCTGCAGAAGCAGTGGGGGTGGGGGGGGGAGCCGAGGACACTCCGGGATGACCTGGCCCGGGTGGGACAGGACCCCTCCCTGCAGGGGCCGGGGAACAGGGCGGCTTCCCTGGGAAGTCTGACCGTGAGAGGTATGGAAGGGACCTGAGGGGGAGCCCTGATGGACGGCCCTTATGCGGCAGGGGGGGATCTAGGCCAGGGCATGTCCACACACGCACACACATGTGCACGAGAACGCTCGGGGCTCTCCGGCACAGCCCCCTCTGGACCGGGAAAAGCAGCATCCAGCAGAGAGGTCCGGCCGAGGCCCAGGGCCTAGCCCGAGGCCAGATGGACCACAGTCCCGAAGGAGGAGCGGGAAGGATGAGCCAGGACCTGTTGGGGGACAGGGCAGCAGAGTTGAACAGGAACGGTGCCTCCGTCGCTCAGCTAGAAGCAGGGGGCAAGCAGTGGGTGTGGGCTCTGGCCAAGCAGGATGGAGACCAGGGCCAGGGGGAGCACAGGGGGCCGTTCAGTGGCCCACGTGGGCGGAGCTGAAGCCTCGAAGCAGGGCGTGGCACGAGATGGGGGAAGGCGCAGCGTCTGGAGGTTCCAGAGTGAGACCCTTGCTGGCCAGCTGAATATCAGGAATGAGAAGAGACGGGAAGTGGAGTGTTGCACGGGCCGCCAGCCATTGCCTGCTCCCCGTGACCCTCGACCTTGGCACAGCTGCGACCCCTGGGTTCGTGACCCCCAAGCCTCTCGAGTACGCACTCGCGCAGGGGGGGCTTGGGGTCAGGGTGGGCATTTTTTATTTTGAAACAACCGTTGTGGGCTCTCAGGGCTCTGGGGGCCAGCGGTCTGAAGTTGGGGCCGTGCTCCCTCAGACGTCCCAGGGAAGAACTTCCCTGACCTCCTCCAGCTTCTGATGGCTTCTGGCAACCCCCGGTGCTCCTTGACCCACAGACGCAGCTCTCTGACCTCTGCCCGTCTCTTCACTTGGCTTTCTCCCTGTGTGTCTTTGCCCAGCTGTCAGCGCAGAGCCCTGCGCAGGGCTCGAACTCAAACCGTGAGACCATGACCTGAGCCGAAGTCAGACACTTAACCGACTGAGCCACCCAGGTGCCCCAAGACCTTATTTTCAAATAAGGTCACAGTCACAGATTCCAGGGGGTTTTGGAGGCTGCTATTGCACAGCTCGCGAACGCACACGCGTGTGTGTTTCCTGGGAACTTGCCACCAGTAGTTTGATAAGACCCCCCGCTTAGACTTGCAAAGGATTTGATTGGTTCGAAACCCATTATGAAGCACTTTTATGAACCACGAACTCTCACATTATCTCTGTGAGGTGGGCGATAACCTTCCCCGTTTTGTGAAAGAGAAAACGATCTGATAGATCTTCAGAATCTGAAAACCAAAGGGTTCCATGGTGGCGTAAGTTCCAGGAAATATCCTTCGTCGCAGGACTGCACGGGGCCTTTACGATGTGAGTAGGCCTCCGGGAGTCCCCGAGAACCAAGGACTTCTGTCGTGATAGGCCAGTGCCCCACCCCTTACGGCCAGCCCCGCCGCCCAAGCCTGGGGAGCACAGTGTCACCTGCCTTGTGGCTTTGCTGTTAATTAATAAGCCTGGCTTCTGTGCCACGGTGACAGATGTGTGACAGATGTGTTCAGTCACCCATTCGGCAAATGGAGGCTGCTCCGTGCCAAGGCCAAGGCACAATGCCGAGCTCCAGGGGCATGTCTTGGTCAGGAATCGTTTAGCGGAAACGGGAGCTTATTCAGATCAGCTTAAGCAAAGGGAAGGACTTTGTTGGAAGAGCCGCGGTGGTGACGCATGGAGCCTCAGAGAAAACCTGTGTGCGGCCTCCGTGGCCTGGACCGGGAACACGCCTCTGACCAGCCCCCTCGCTACCCAGTCCCCATCCCCGCTGCTCTCTGAGACACTTGTTTCCTTCTGTGCCTTCTCTCTGGTTCTTGGCGGTCACCATGCACAGCTCCTCAGCTGCCTCTCCATGTCACCGTTGCAAACACCTGACACCCTGGGTGTGACCGCTGGGGCACCTGCCCCCGGCCGCCTCAGGGCTGCGCTCCCGGTGGGCGAGGGGCGGGCAGCGGGGGAAGTGCTTCTGTCCGGGCATTGCCCCCTCGGGGTTCCCAGCATTGGGTGGACATCGAGACTAGCCGCCCCAAGCCCATCCCCCTGCCCAGACCCTCTGCCCCTGGTCCTGCTTTAACAGGTCTCAGGAGGGGCCTGAGTGTGCGTGGCCCAGAATGAGCCTCTCTGCCCTCCCGGAAAGACCACTACAAAGCCATCACAGGGGCACCCGGGGGGCTCAGTTGGTTAAGCGGCCAACTTGATTTCAGCTCAAGTCATGATCTCTTGGTTCGTGAGTTTGAGTCCAGGTCGGGCTCCACGCTGATGGTGCAGAGTCTGCTTGAGATTCCCTCTCTCTCTCTCTCTTTCTCTGCTCCTTCCCCTCTCACTCTCTCAAAAATAAACAAACTTGGGGCGCCTGGGTGGCGCAGTCGGTTAAGCGTCCGACTTCAGCCAGGTCACGATCTCGCGGTCCGTGAGTTCGAGCCCCGCGTCGGGCTCTGGGCTGATGGCTCGGAGCCTGGAGCCTGTTTCCGATTCTGTGTCTCCCTCTCTCTCTGCCCCTCCCCCGTTCATGCTCTGTCTCTCTCTGTCCCAAAAATAAATAAACGTTGAAAAAAAAATAAAAAAAAAATAAACAAACTTAACAAAAAAAGACAAGCCCTCACAGTGCAAGCTGATAATGGCTTTGCGGAGGGAGAAGACGGATTGTGGGAGCGCCTGGCAGTGCAGAATGAGCAGGAAAGAGACGAGCTAAGCTCTGGGTCCAAAGAGCAGCAGGCCTTCTGAAGGCCTTTCACGTTTGTCATCGATAGCCGTGAGGTGACCAGTGTGTGGGCCACCGTGGGAACCGAACACACGTGGGTTGGATTTGTGCATGAAGAATCCCCCAGGCAGAGAGTGAACGCGGGAAAACTTTGTTTCCCATGATGGATACCACCTGTGTGCCCCTGTGGCGCCTGTGTCCCCGTGAGAGAGAAGAGGCTGCCCGGTGTCCCCCGGCTCTGAGCACCGCCAGACGCGCCCGGCCCTGCCATCTGGGGGGGGGGGTGACCCTCTGTCCTGCTTGGCCCAGGACTCCCGTGGTCAGCACTGGAGGTCTGTCCTTCGGGAGCCCCTTGGTCGGGGGCAGCGTGGGGCAGTGGTCACCCTGCCCGCCAGCTGGGCATCCTGCTGGGTGTCCTGGACGGCGGAGAAAGCAGGAGGCGGGGGCCCTGCCAGCCACCCCACCCCCAGCTGCCGGGGGCTCCTGTCTGCTCAGCCGCCCTGGATGGTAGAAGCTTGTGACCCAGGCCTGAGGGCCCCAGGAACACCGTGCCTGGGCAGGACGTGCCTGCCACCAGCAGGCAGTGGGGGCCATTGGGTGGGCAAAGCCCCTGGATGTGGTAAGGCCCCTGAAAGAATCCTGGAGCTGTTGTAACGGTCTGGCTTTGAGGCTCAGAGTGTTTCTGGATCCATCGCAACCTTCAAGTCAAGGTGCCCACCTCTTCAGGTCTAGGGACGCTCTGGTCTGTCCTGGATGTGGAGGCCCCTGCGTGGACTTCTGGGCCCTTCCCTGCAGCCCTGGATGCTCCCGGGGTCGCTCATCGAGCCTGCTTCCATAACAAGGTCAAGTGTGGTCCAGTGGCAGGTTCGCCTCCATGGCACCTGTAGCTCTGTTCCGGCAGCTTCCATGAGACCTGTTAAGATTCTGTACAGAATCCTCCTCCCAGAGGAGGCCCCAGCTTTGTGTCTGAGTTTATCCCATATCCTCGATGACGTGTAATGTGTGAGTACTGACCCCTCCCCACACGGCGTCCCTGGGAAGCCACACATGTGGCCCCGCATCGCACCAGAAAGCTTTGGGGTGTCCCCACCGCTGATTCCAGAACGATGCTGCTGTTCTGTAGAGGGATCTGTCCCACGTGGTCACGTTGTGGTGGTAGGTGTGATGCGGGTCCTGCCCTGTGGTCATGTTGAGGCCCACGTATTATTCTGGTTGAGTTCAGACTTTGAGAAGCCCCAGAGTGGTCCTGCTTGGTCGGGCACCATTCTGAGTGTGCCTGACATGTGGTCCTGGTCACGTCCCAGTGGGCCCCTGGCCCCAGTACGTGTGCCGTCCACCCTGCAACTCTGTGGGGCCCACCTCTGGCCTCCGCTCGGCCTTGTCTCTCTGGGGAGGCCCAGGGGTGGTTCAAGCTGTCAGGGCTGACCTGAGGTCTGTCTGAGCTTGGATCCGACACCATCTGAGGCTGTGGGACCATCTTAAGAGCTCCGGTGGTCCCCAGGGTCACTGTTCCTCCCTAGAAAAGGCTGATGTTGGCAGTGTTTATCCAGAACCCCAGAAACACCCAGCTCCCTTCTAGACTGCCAGCCACGTGAGGTCCTCAGGTAGTTGGGGATAGGACATCCTGGTCCTGGAAGACTCCGGTGAGCTGGGCTGGTCCCACTGATGCCATGGATCCTGGGACCTGAGCCAGAGCAGGTCGGCGAACCCTCCTCCCTCGCCCAGCCCGCGCCCTAACCGCAGACCATACTGCTCCGGGATCCGGAAAGCCTGTCCCAAACCCACCCGAACGAGCCAGAAAGGAGCTGAGGGAGTGGAGAGTGAGGCAAAGGCAGAGCACATGTGTCCAGACTTCTGCACCAGGAGGAGAGAAACGGGGAGCCCCTGATCTGACTGCAGCCTGTCACCAGCCTGAGAGGGAGGAACTGACCAAGAGGGGAGCTGTGCGGGGTGCTCTTTCCTGCAGCCCCGGCCAGCCGACCTCACCTTCCCTGCGGAAGGAGGCCGAGAGGTGTGGGAGAGGGACCCGGGCAGGGTGGAGACCCAAGGGGCAGGGACCGACCCAGCGAGAAAGGGGCAGAGAGGTGCACGGATAGGACAATAGATAGAGGCGGAGAAACGGAGAGAAGATCACAGAACAGCAGGGAGGTGATGGCTTCCCAGCCCTGCGAGTGACGAGGTGGGCTCCTCCTGGAACATGCCGGCGGGACGCAGCCCGGCTCCCTGTCCAGGCTGCTGCGGTGGAACCAGGATGGGCCCCCAGACCACCCACCCCCACCCCCGGCACCTCTGGTGACCACCAGTCCATTCTCTACTTTTCTGGGAGTTTGGTTTGGCTTGGTTGGTTTTTTAGGTTCCACTCTTCTTTATCCGTTCATCCTTTGACGGACACCGACGTGGCTTCCGTGTCTTGCCCACCGTACATGACGTTGCCGTGAATGTGGGGGTGCGGGTGGGTTTTGGAATCAGCGACTTTGTCTCCTTCCGATAACTACTCGGAAGTGCAGTTGCCGGATGGTAGGGTCGATGTTTTTCCAACCCGAGGACCCTCCACACCGTTCTCTGCGGCGGCTGCACCGGTCTGCGTTCCCACCCACAGTGCGCGAGCGCTCCCTTTCTGCGCGTCCTCGCCAACACCCGTTGTTCCCTGTGTTGTTGATGTTCGCCATTCTGACAGGTGTGAGGTGGTATCCCCTTGTGGTTTTGGTTTGCGTTTCCCTGCTGACGAGTGACATGGAGCGTCTCTTCGTGGATCTGTTGGCCATGGGTGTCTTCTTTGGAGAAATGTCTATTCGGGTCCTCTGCCCATTTTTTAACTGGAATGTTGCGTTTTTTGTTATTGAGTTATATGAACTCTTTCCATACGTTTTATATCAGCTCTGTATCAGATATATGAATCTGCTCCCATTCCGTAGGCTCCCTTTTTGCTTTGTTGGCGGTTTCCTTTGCCGTGCAGAAGCTTTTTTGTTTTGTTTTGTTTTGTTTTTGAGAAACAGAGAGAAAGAGAATGAGCAGGGGAGGGGCAGAGAGAGGGAGAGAGGGAATCTTAAGTAGGGTCTGTGCTGTCGCACAGAGCCTGACACAGGGGACTCGATCCCACAAATGACAAGATCGTGACCTGAGCCAAAATCAAGAGTCTGACGCCTAACGGACGGAGCCCCAGGCGCCCCTGTGCAGAAGCTTTTTATTGTGATGAAGTTCCGTTCGTTTATTTATTTTTGCCTTTATTCCCGTTGCCTTTGGAGTCAGATCCAAAAACACACCGTCGAGAGTGAAGTCAAGAGCTTCATGACTACATTTTCGTCTAGGATTTTTATGGTTTCTGGTCTCACATGTAGATCTTCAATCCATTTTGAGTTTATTTTTGTGTGTGGTGTAAGAAAGTGGTCCAGTGTCATTCTTTTGCACGTGGCCGTCCGGTTCTCCCAGCACCGTTTGGTGAAGAGGCTTTTTCTCATTGCACATTCTTGCCTCCTTTGTGGTAGATCAGTTGACCGCGTAAGCATGGGTTTCTTTCTGCTCCCTTCTGTTCCATTGATCCGCGTGTCTGCGTTCATGCCGATAGCGTAGTGTTGGGATCACCACAGCTTTCTAATACAGTTTGGAACCAGCCAGCGTGATGCTCCCAGCTAACTTTTTCTCAAGACCTCTTCGGCTACTTGTGGTCTTTCGTGGTTCCACACGAATTTAAGGATTGGTTGTTCTGTTTCTGCGAAAAATGGCATCGCGGTTTTGAGAGGAATTGCAGTGAATCTATAGATTGCTTTGGGTATGTGGACATTTTAACAGTATTAAGTCTCCCATCCGAGAGCGTGGAACGTCTTTCCATTTCCTTGTGTCGTCCTCAGTTTTTTTTTTCAGCGTTTTATACTTTCCAGAATATGGGTCTTCGCCTCTTTGGTCAGGTTTATTCCTGGGTATTTTATTATTTTTGGTGCAATTGTAAATGGGGTTGTTTTCTTAATTTCTTTTTCTGCTGTTTTAATATTGCTGTGCAGAAATGCAACAGATTTCTGTACGTTGATTTTGTATCCTACGACTGCTGAGTTCATTTATCAGTTCTAGTAATTTTTTGGTGAAGTCTTTAGTGTTTTCTATATATAGTATTATGTTATCTGCAAATAGCAAACGTTTTATATTTTTCCGTATCAACTCGGATGCCTTTTACTTCTTTTCCTTGTGTGGTTGCTGAGGCTGAGACTTCCAACATCGTGTAGACTAAAAGTGGTGAGTGGACATCTGTCTCATTCCTGACCCTCGGGGAAAGCTGTTTTTCACCACTGAGGATGATGTTAGCTGCGGGTTTTCCACATGTGGCTTGTGTCATGTGGAGATATATTCCCTCTAACCCTGCTTTGTTAAGAGTTTTTATCATAGATGGATATTGAATTTCTTCAAGTGTTTTTTCTACATCTGTTGAGATGATCATGTAATTTCTATTCCTCATTTTGCTAACATGGTCTCTCACACTGATTGACTTGTGGATGTCAAACCATCCTTGCAACCCTAGAATGAATCGCACTCAGTCGCAGTACATGATCCTTTCAATGTGTTGTTCACTCAGCTTGCTAATGTTTTGTGGCGGATTTTTGTATGTATGCTCATCAAGGATATTGCCTGTGACTTTCTTTTTTCGATGGCGTCCTTGTCAGCTTTTGCCATCAGGGCAATAATGCTGGCTTGGGAAAATGAGTTTGGAAGCATTCACTCCTCTTCAATTCTTTGGTAAGACTTTGAGAAGGATAGGTGCTAAATCCTCTTTGAATGTTTGGTGGAATGCACCAGTGAAGCCTTCTGGTCCCAACTTTTGCCTGTTGGGGGGTTTTGATTCCTGATTCAATCTCCTTCCTGTAACTGACCCATTCAGATTTTCTGTTTCTTCATGATTCAGTCTTAGAAGACTATGTTTCTCGTAATTTACACAATTTTTCTAAGTTGCTGATTTGTTGGTGTATAATTGTTCATAGTAGTCTCTTATGATCCCTCGTGTTTCTTTGGTATCAGTTGTAACTTCCCTCTTTCGAAAGTTCCAGATTTTATTTGAGTCCTCTCTCCTTTGTTCTTACTGAGTCTAGTTAAACGTTGATCAGTCTTATTTGTCTTTTCAAAGAACCAACTCTTCTTTTCATGGATCTTTGCTATTGTTTTTTTAGTCTCAATTTCGTTTATTTCTGCTCTGATCTTTATTTCCTTCCTCCTACAACTGCTGGGTTTTGTTACTCTTTTTCTAGTTCCTTTACGTGTAAACTTAGATTGTTGACTTGAGCTTTTTCTTATTTCTTGCATCGCTACGAACTTCCCTCTCGAAACTTCTTTTGCCGGATCCTGTAGATTCTGTTATGTTGCATTTTCGCTTCTATTCACCTCAAGGTTTTTTTTTTTTTTTTTTATTTTTTTTTATTTCTTCACTGAAACATTTGTCGTTCAGCATTGTGTTTAATCTTCACACGTTTGTGGTTTTTTTCCCGTTTTCTTTTTGCAAGCAATTTCCAGTTTCGTACCATTGTGGTCTGAGAAGATGCTTGACGTGATCTCAGTCTTAAATTCATTGACACTTGTTTTGTGGCCTAACATATGGTCTCTCCTGGAGAACGTTCTATGTGCACTTGACCAGAATGTGTGTTCTGCTGTTCGGGGGACAGAATGTTCTGTGTAGAGCTATCAGAACCATTTGGTCTAATGTGTCCTTTAAGGCCACTGTTTCCTTGTTGATTTTCTGCCTGGATGATGTATCCATTGATGCAAGTGGGGTGTTCATGTCCCCTACTGTTAACTGCATTGCTGTGCATTTCTCTTTTTAAGTCTCTAGTATTTGCTTCATGTGTTTATGAAGCGTATGTTGCATACATAAATATTTAAACTGTTGTCTCTTCTTGCTGGATTGACCCGTTTATCATCAGTAATGCCCATCTGTGTCTGTAATTATGGGCTTTGTTTCCAAGTTTCTTCTGTCTTAGGTGAGTGTAGCTACCCCAGCTTTCTTTTGGTTTCCATTTGCGTGAAGCATCTTTCCATCCCTTCGTTTCCAGTCTGTGTGTCCTTACATCTGTCTGTCCTTACGTGTTACAGACAGCACATAGGTGGGTCTTTTTTTTTTTTTTAATTGATTCAGCCACTCTGTGTCCTCTGATTGGAGAATTTAGTCCATTTTTGTTCGTGGTACTTACAGATAGGTATGTGCTTGTTGCCATTTTGTTCATTATTTTCTGCACATCTCATATTTCCTCTCTGTTCCTTCTTCTCTTCTTGCTCCCTTCCCTTGTGGTCTGATGCCTTTCTATAGTGTTACGTTATGTGGCTACCACGGGACCTACACACATCAGCCTACAGACACACCTTGGAGATACTGCGTGTGCGGTTCCGGACCGTGGCGATAAAGTGAATGTTGCGATAAAGCGAGTCAAATGCATTTTTTGGTTTTCCAGGGCATGTTAAGGTTACGTCCACGCCGTCCCGTAGTTTATTGTTTCTTGGACATGTGCGATAGCACGATGTCTGAGAAAACAATGTACTTACATAAATTTTAAAGTATTTCTAACCAATGTTAACTCTCTCCTGAGCTTTCAGTGAGTCATAATCGCAGATCCCCGTAATAAAATTAATAGTAGTGAAAGAACTTGAAATACCGCAAGAATGACTAACAGGTGACACAGAGACCCAAGGTGAGCAAATGCCGTCGGGAGAATGGCACCACCGATGGACTTGTCTGATGTGGGCTTGTCGCAGACCTGTAGTATGCAAAAGTGCAAAATGCAGTAAACAGAGCACAGTGAAATGAGGTGTGCCCGTGTGTGTGTGTGTGTGCACCCCAGTCTAGTTTAAGTAGCTAGCAATTTAAGTTTGAACACATCCTAAAACTTAACATTTTTACACCCTCTCCCCCACGTGTTAGGCTTTTCATGTCACGTTTCACATCTTTTTTATTTTTACCCCTTCCCTCGTTGTTGTGGTTGTAGTTATTTTTACTGCTTTTGCCTTTAACCTTCATTCCACCTTTGTAAGGGACGGAGCCGCTGTCTTTACTACACGTCTACCTTTACCGTGAGATTTGTGCTCCCACGTGTGCTCTCATTCCCCGCTAGCGCCCTTGCTTTTCAGCCCAAAGAAGTCCCACGAGTGCCTCTTGCTCGGCCAGTTCCGTGGCGGTGAGCCCCCGTGGCTTCTGCCAGTGTGGAGAACGTTCTCTCCCCTCAGTTCTGAATGACGACCTTGCCGGCTGGCGTGTCCTTGGCGGAAGGTTTTTCCCTCGGCACGTCGACTATACCCCGCCACTCCCGCTGGCCTGTGAAGTTTCTGCTGAAAAATCTGTTCATAGTCTTGTGAGGTTTCCCTTGTACGTAAGAAGCTGATTTTTCTTGCTGCTTTGAGGACCCTCATTCTCTGATGTTTCCGTCATAGTGTGTCCCAGTATGGGGCTCCTTTGGTCACCTTCCTTGGGACTCTCTGGGCTTCCCGGACCTGGATGTGTGTTTCCTCCCCCACAGGGTCTTCAAATGACTTTTCTGTCCCTTTCTCTCTTCTTCCGGGCGCCTTACTACCCAAACACTGTCCCCCGCGTGTTATCCCCTGGGTCCCTGAGCAATCTTCCTGCTGCTCTTTTGCAGTGTGTGCCTGGCTTCCAGATGACCGGTCCTGTCTTCTGCTTCGTCCGCCGTGTTGTTGAACCCCTCGTGTGTTGTCCAGAGTTACTGTATCCTTCCCTCCGTGACTCCTGTTTGGTGCCTTCTTGTGTTTTCTCTCTGTTGAGGCTCTCGCTGTGTCCCTCTGCTCCTCCCCAAGATCAGTGAGCCTCTCCGGGACTGTTACTCTGAGCCCTCTATCAGGTAAATTAGCTGTCTTAGTCTCACGAAGGTTTTTTTTACTGGAGTTTCATCTTGGTCTTTCTTTGGGAACATATTCCCGTGTCCTCATTTTGCCTGGCTCTCCGGGTTGGTTTCCATGTATTAGGCAAAAGTGCTCTCTCCTCATCCTGAGGGGGTGGTCACGGGAAGCCCGGGGTGGGTGTCAGTCTGCTGTGTGCACGGTGCCCCGGGGAGGTGGCCTGCCAGGAACGTCTCTCCGATTGTTTCAGTCCTGTGGGGCCCAGAGCTGCAAGCCCCCCGGCCACCAGAGCCACACGTCCAGGGGACACCCCCGTGGAGACTAGGCACAGATCTGTGGTGGGGGCGTGGGGGCAGAACACGTCGGGGCAGAACACATCAAGCCTACCTGCTGGGTTCAGTGGAGTGGGGGCCACGGTCTCCCCTCCCTTCAGAAACCCCCGGGCATTCCTAACTTCGGCTGTTCTCACCCCATCACCGAGATCTCTTCTCCCAACCTTGCTGCTACCGTGAGGTCTGCTTCCCCTGGAGAAGCGGCCCCGTCCCTCCATGCTGGCAGGGGAGGTGGAGAAGAGTGGCAAGTAGGCGGGCACAGGGACAGTCGTACCACCCACAGTGCCCATCCCGGGGTCTTGCCTTCCCCACCAGGGCCCGGAGCCCTGAGAAATGCAGCCACGCCAGGCAGAATGGCTGGCACAGAGCAGGTGCTCAGGGGGCATATTGGCGGCATTATCGGGAATAGTTTTTTAAATTTTTTTGATGTTTATTTTTGAGAGGAGAGAGAGAGAGAGGGAGAGAGACAGAGCATGAGCAGGGGAGGGGCAGAGAGAGGGAGACACAGAATCTGAAGCAAGCTCTAGGCTCAGAGCTCCAGGCTCTGACGCTGGGCTCAAACTCACGGACTGTGAGATCCTGACCTGGGCCGAAGTCGGATGGATGGTCACCCAACTGAACCACCCGGGTGCCCCTATCGTGAATATTAATAAGAGTAAGGGGACGAGGACCACAGACCGCAGGGTGCCTTGTGGAGACATCATCAGAGCCCTGGAGCGGGATGTCGCTTTCAGGTGTCTGTTCATCCTTTCCTTCCTCAGCCATTCGTCAGCACTTACTCGGTACCAGACTCTGTGTGGGGCTCTGGAGTACCCAGAGGAAGGTAGCCAACCCCGGCCCCGGCCTTGAGCAGTGCACGGCCCGTGAGTCAGTCAGGCGTGAGACCCCCTGGAAGGAGGGGCCTCAGGGGGACGTGATCCTCAGTGACAGAAGGACGGGGGCCTAGCAGACACCCCCGGCCCGGCCAGACTGAGATCCAGGAGGCCGCTTGTCCCTTAACTTGGGGCGTGCCCCTCCCAGTCCTGGAGAGAACGCCGGATGACGGGGGAGCCCTGGACTGCGGGAGCCACGTCACACCTCCCACCGCAGCCCCTCCGAGAGAGGGCGGTCACCGTGTCGCAGGCGCCTGCACACCCACGGGCCACCCTGGCCGCACCGGCCCGGGACCGGCCGCCTTCCCGGCACCACACGGCCGGCGGTTCACTGGGTCTGTCTGCGCGCGGCCCAGGCCCTCGTTCAGCCTTGCTCAGTTCTCCAGATTCCTTTCTTACTAGCATCTTCCCGGAACCTGGAGCTCACCAGCGTGGGGGCTTCGCTCTTTCCCAGCGGATTTTACTGCCTCTGTCCGCTTTGTGTCTCTGTCCCTGCCTCCCTTCTCCGTCTCCCCCCATCGCTGTCTCCACTCTGTCTCCATCCTTGTCTGTGTCCCCCGCCCCCCAGGCCCCACGTGGAGCACAGTCTTGGTTCCTGAGCCGCCCAGAGTCAGGACTGGTGATGACTCAGGTGGCTGGGAGCAAGTTTACCGTCCCCTGGTGAGCACTGGCTGCTGGTCACCGGGGCCACGTGGCCGCGTAAGCCAATGTCAGGGGGAAGGCTGGCGGGCACACGGGACCGCACTGCTCTCCCGTCCCCTGGGCCACTTACTCTGCAGCCGGGGCCGCAGAAGCATCGCCGGCCGAGAGCAGCCGTGTCCCGGGGGGGGGGGGGGGCCTCGGGCAAGCCCCCGCTCCCTGTGACATGGGGGCGGTGTGCTTTACCTCGGGGTCTGTGGTCCAGGGGGGCCCTGCTCTCTGCTGGCTCTCCCTCCTCCAGCTGAGGCTCCCAGGCTGCCCACGCAGCAGGCCCTTCGGCCTCTGCCCTGAAAGCACCCCGGGCCTGCTTGTTAGGAGACACGGTGAAGATTCTGGGCTGTGCCCGCCCCCGGGGCCCCCACGCCCAGCCCTCCACCAGCCGCTGCTCGGTCACTCAGGGTCTAGACAGGGTCTCCAAAGACAAGACGCACGGGACCCGTGTTAAGAGACTGGCCACGGCCACGCGGCTTCACCCGGAGCAGGGGTGACAGAGGCGAGGCCTCACAGAGGCGGAGTACATGAGGGGTGCGGTAGACCCTCGCTGTGGAGGTGATGGGACGGCGTGGGGAGGAAGTCTCTGGGGACAGACCCTCCTCCGAGGGGCAGAGAGTTGAGCATCCGCATGGCTCCAGAGGCGTCTGTGGTGGCCTGGGTTCAGGCCCGGGAGCTTCCTCGCGGCTAATTCCCTGCTGAGGGGGGTGGCGGGGGTCACGGTACCCAGGCTGGCAAGCGGCCGAGTGTTCTCTAAGCTGGGCCGATCGGGAAGAGGCCTCTGTTAAGGGAGAGGGGCCTCAGCCAAACCCCTCACTGCCCGCAGCTCTGGGGGCCCGGCTCCCGGGGCTTTGCCAACCCGGCCCCTCCCCGGGCAGGTCCACAACCCCCCCTCCCCCCAGCGGCTTGGCGGGGAAGGAGACCACTCTTGCCCTGGGAACAGGGCCTGGTCCCATCGGTGGGCCCATCCAGCTCCAGGACATCCCCCCTGGGGACCCAAGGAGACCCACCCTGTCTGTCCCCTGTTTCTGAGTTAGGACCCGAGTCTCACCCGCCTATAAGCTCCGTAGCTTTTCCGTCTCTACACCCAGCGCCAGGCCCCAGCTTATGTGTCCTCCTGGCTTCTCTGCTTTCCAGCTGTGTGGCCTTGAGCAAGTGGCTTGAGTTCTCTGTGCCTCAGGTTCACCCCCCTTGGTGAGTGTGGGACTCCGTGAGATCGTGGGGGGACAACCTGGGGGTGCTCACCGTCTCTCGAGAACCACCCGCGGCTGCCTTCCTTCTTCACCTGCTTCTCCCTGGGGGCAGGTGGAGGGCGTGCCCACCCTTCCGAATTCAGTTATTCGAGGCTGCAGCTGACAGTTCCTTCCACAGCCCCAGTTGTCTGTTTCCTAGGAAACAAGTGAGAGACACAGAGTGTGCAACAACACGCACACACACACACGCACGCACGCGCACAGGCACGCACGCACAGGCACACCCTGGCTGCCACCCAGACTGACCCTTAACAGAAATACAGGAAATGTCAGCAGAGGCTAAAAATAGTTTACGCACCGCACCTCGGTTGCGTGTCCCTCGCCCGCCCCCCCGGCCCCCCCAACC
>NW_024412416.1:836855-838861 GCF_014898765.1 Herpailurus yagouaroundi | reverse complement strand
CTCTAGTCGCTCCAGCCAAAGACCTGAGTGTCATCCTGGCAACGTCCTCCCAGCCCGTCCCCCTGCTGGGCACCGCCACCCGGAACCCTGCCGCCTGCCCCCCTTGTCTCTGGCGTCCCTGTTCCTGCCGCCCCTCCCGCCCCAGCACACCAGGCACAGACGTCTGTGCCGCCCCCGCACTCCGCGTCTAGCGACTGTCACTCCTGGACCAGAGCCCCAGCGCTGGGCAGTCCTCCTGCTGTCTCTGGACTGATCAGGGGGTGGCTTTCTCTGCCCCGACAGCCCCTTGTCACCTCCATACAGCAGTGAGTGTGGCTGTGACAGTTATGCTCGCGAGGGTCCCGGGCATTATTCTGGGGGTTCACGCACTTTAGCTTGTCCAACAACATAACAGACATGCGTCCGCTGTTGGTTCCTCCGCTTCCCAGGAGCCCAGGGACGGGCCGCGAGCTTGACCCGCCTCCAAGTCCCCTACACCCAACAGAGGTGCTTCCTGGGGCCGCTCCTGTCTGTCCACCGCTGTAACCCCAGCACGAGAAGAGTGCTCGGTACACTTCCGTGCAGTGAATCGAGGCACGCTGCACCCAGCGGGCACCCACTTCCCAGGGGATGCTCTCGTGGGTTTCCTCTGCCGTCCTCCCAGCATACCTGGCTGTTGAAAAGTGGCTTTTCTGCAGTTTGTTGGCAAACGGGACTTTGGGGGCCCCACTTGCTCCTCACAATATCCAAAGCATGGGCTCTGTTAACATCATGAGTCTGGGCCCGGCTGATGTGGCAGCAGGCACTTTGCGAAACAGCTAGACTGATAGCAGCAGACGCGGCTGCTTCTGTGGACACCTGGTAATCAGAGATATCTTCTTCCCGGTGCAGCATTATTTCACGGTCAACTTCAGCCACGAGAACCAGAAAGCCCTGGAGCTGAGGACAGAGGACGCCAAGGATTGTGATGAGTGGGTGGCAGCCATCGCTCATGCCAGGTATGTCTCACCCACCCCACGGTCCTGGCAGGAGAGGCTGAGCCCAGGGACCCCGTCCAGAGCAGACCCAGGCCCTGGAGTGGGAGGGCGTGGAAAGGAGGGGAGCGGAGAAGGAGCCGTAAGGGAAGGCCTCTTGGGAGGGGGCGCCCCTCAGAGCCCCGAAGCTCCGGGTCTGTAGCTCCCTTGGGTGTCCCAGGAGCCAGATGGGGACAAAAGCAAAGGGCTCTAGTATATGCTGCAGAGAAAGTGGGGCTCCACGCTGGATTGAGTCTTTTGGGTCCTGGAGAGGTGACAGGCTTGTGGTCTGGGGTGTGGCTCCACAGCTGACAGTCCCCTGGCAGAGCTGAGTACTATCCGAGGACAGGGACACCCGGATTCACTCCTCCCAACAGGTGATTTTTGTGGCTCAGTAGAGAGAGGTGTGTTTCTGTGTCCGTCTGCCTATTACATGCAAGGTCCTGAAGGCAGAGACCAAAAGCGATCCAACATCCCTAAGACTTATAGAGGCCTGAGCAAGTGCTCAGCAAAGTGGATTGGAAGAAGGCAGGATGAACGAATGGATAGAGGGTGGATGGGAGATTGGATGTTGAGTTTGTGAAAGATGAATGGGGGGTGGATGGGTAATTAGCGGATGTGTTTACAGTATGAGTGACGGTGGATCCATAGACAGCTGTGGGTGGATGGGTGGGTGGTGGGTGGATGGATGGATAGGCGGGTAGATGTAAGGATGATCGGATGGACGGATGGATGGGTGGATGGACGGTGGGTGGGTGGAGGAATGATTGGGTAGGTGGGTGGGTATATGAGTGGGTGGATGGATATGTGGATGGACGGATGATGAATGACGGACGGTGGGTGGGTGGAGGGATGATTGGGTAGGTGGGTGGGTATATGAGTGGGTGGATGGATATGTGGATGGACGGATGGATGAATGACGGACGGTGGGTGGGTGGAGGGGTGATTGGGTAGGTGGGTGAGTATATGAGTGGGTGGATGGATATGTGGATGGACGGATGGAAGGATGGATGG
>NW_024412416.1:829679-836755 GCF_014898765.1 Herpailurus yagouaroundi | reverse complement strand
ATATGTGGATGGACGGATGGATGGATGGGTGGTGGGTGGGTGGATGGGTGGATGAATGGGTAGGTGGGTGGGTATATGGGTGGGTGGATGGATGGATGGTAGGTGGGTGGATGGATAGGTGGGTAGATGTAAGGATGATTGGATGGATGGATGGATGGACGGACGGTGGGTGGGTGGAGGGGTGATTGGGTAGGTGGGTGGGTATATGGGTGGATGGATGGATACCAGGTCCCTTCCTTGAGCTCTGGAACAAGTGAGCTGACCAGAAACCCTTTATTATTGCCACAGCATTGACGTTGACTTTGGGGTCAGGCCATCTCCAGCCCTGTCCTCAAGGAGTGTCCAGCAGTGGAGACCAGGTTCTCACACATGAACTTGTAGAGTCAGGCTCCGAGTGTGGTGCTGGGCAGACAGGTGTCCCCCAGGGATGTCACGGTCCAGTCAGGAAGACATTAGACACATTCACAACTAGCTCTGGTACCTGACAGCTGTGGTAGGGACCAGGCACCACGCAAAAGAGATGTTACTTCTATTTGCAGGGGTTGGAGGAAGCTGGAAATAGGGCGACACGTGACCTGAGCTGGAGGACTAGGGTCGTATCTAATGGGTTTAACTGTGAGGACTTAGGCCCCCAGCCCCATCACCAAGACACTGATGTAGGAGACTTCCAGAAATAGTAAAGAGACCTAGTGCGGGTGTTGGAAGGTGGACAGTCATACCCAGTCTTGAACACCCAGCCGAAGTTTTTGGCTTTTACTCTGTGAACAGTCGGAGCTATGGAAGGTGTTACACCAGGGGAGTGACATGATTAGAGCTACGGATTTGAGTGGAAATTGCCAGTGTTTGGGAGGACGGATTCACGTGGGAAGAAGCCAGACTCGGAGAGACTCAGGGGGCACGTCAGTCTCCCGACACTGACCTAGAACCAAGAGCGGGGTTTCTAAGTGTTGAAGGGTTAGAGAATTCTGATTCGTTGTACATTCTGATGACCAGGATTACGCTTAGAAAATCAATTAATACAGAAGTGTTTTAGAGACAGGGAGACAACTGCTGTGTGTGGAGTCCAGCCTGGAAGAAACGACAGCCTGAGGTGGCAGGTGCCGGACCAGGGTGGGGCCCCATCATTCACACACACGGGCAGGCGTGGGAAATGGCTCAACCACTTCAGAGAATTGGAAGCCCATTGCCTAAAAATTAGCAACTTAGAAATTGTCAGGCCTGTTGTATGACCAACAATGCCACCTTCTGGTACTTGTCCGGGAGGAACAGAAGTGCCCACGAGAAGTCTCGCGTGCTAATGTCCTTAGCGGCTTTGTGCATCGTGGTCCCCAGACTAGAAATAGCCGGGGTGTCCATCAGCAGACAGACATACAGACACGCCCCGGAGCATCCACGAGACGGAATACCGCTCCGCGATGGAAAGGAAGCCACCACAAATCCACGTAACAAAACGGATCAACGTCAAAGTCAAAGGAAACAGAGCCAGACACAAAATAGTACACACCATGTGATTCCAGTGATGTGAGCTTCTAAATTTTTTTAATGTTTTTATTTATTTTTGAGAGACAGAGAGCTTGAGCAGGGGAGAGGCAGAAAGAGAGGGAGACACAGAATCGGAAGCAGGCTCCAGGCTCCGAGCCGTCAGCGCAGAGCCCGATGTGGGGCTCAAACTCACAAACCGTGAGATCATGACCTGAGCCGAAGTCGATGCTCAACCAACTGAGCCCCCCCAGGCATCCCAAGTTACGTGAACTCCTAAAACGGGCAGAGCTAACGTGTGGTGAAGGAATCTGGACAGTAGTTGGGGGGGGGGGGGGGTGGCTGGGAAGGGACGTGAGGGAACTTCCTGGGTGATGGGAACGTTCTTTTATCCCAGGTCAGGCACACACTGATCAAAACCACTCAGACCTCGCACTTAGGGTCTGCGGTCTCCATTCTATGCGTGTTAAACCTCAAATTTTAATTATGCAGTCCCTTGGGGCGCCTGGGTGGCTCAGTCGGTTAAGCGTCCGACTTCAACTCAGGTCACGATCGCACGGTCCGTGAGTTCGAGCCCCGCGTCGGGCTCTGGGCTGATGGCTGGGAGCCTGGAGCCTGCTTCCGATTCTGTGTCTCCCTCTCTCTTTGCCCCTCCCCCGTTCATGCTCTGTCTCTGTTTGTTTCAAAAATAAATAAACGTTTAAATAATAATAATAATAATAATAATAATTATGCAGTCCCAAATCTCTGACCTGCCTTTTCTGTGACCAGCAGAGAAAACTCCCTTTTAAATGGTTCAAGTGATTAGGTCAGGCCCACCTGGACACCCTCCCCATCTTCCCACCAGCTGTGTCGTGTGTCGGTTAACGTGACCGAGGGAGAGGGGTAGCAGCCCATCCGATTTATGGGTCTGGGGCTTAGGAGGGCTTATGCACCAGGCCCGACTTGCTTCTCTGCTGTGTAACTAGGGGGAGACTACAGACCCTGAGCCGTAGTTAGCTCCAAGTCTAATACATCGTGTGTGTGTGTGTGTGTGTGTGTGTAAGACGGAGCCTGACGGCCTCCCGCAGCTATATCTGGTAGTAAGTGTTTCTGCCGGTATTTTATTTATATTTTATTTGTTTACATAACAGATACATTGTACATACGAAAATAAGCGCTGGGACGTGTGAACGGCATGCAGGGACACTGTGTACTCTCCTGCATATGTGACGTCCCAGCGTGGGGGGGGGGGGGCCACCTCTGAGCTGTGCGCGAACAGCCGCGTGTGGAACGTTACACCCGCGTGTGCATCACCCACACGTCGGGAGGGGAGCTGTGTGCCGCCGACGGCCGCGCGGGCACGTGCAGACCCGCGTGGTCGGGGGCTGCAGACCTCGTCTAGCTCCAGCCTCCACGCTAAGTGACTGTTGTTTGGCGCGAGTCCCGTCCCTTCTCCGGCCTCCGTTTCTTCATTTATAGAATGAGACGGTTGGTCTTTCGTGCTTCCCGAGCCCCCTTGCAGCCCCGAGTCTGGGTCCGTAAGGACGGTGCTGCACAAAGAGATACTCAGTACCTCGTCTCTGGAGGAGGTGGAGGGAGGCGGGAATAAGGGAGGAAGGGAGGCAGAAGCCGCCCAGACAGTCCTGCAGGTGAGACCTCGCTTGGCCCCGAAGCGGAATAACTCTTTGGATCGTGTCTCCCTGGAATGAGGAGGCCCCTGCGTGCTCCCCGCCCAGTTCCCCTTGCGAGTAAAGTCGACTGAGCCTCTTGGGAAGTGGGAGAAACATTAAAACCGAATATTCTGGCTAACGTTCATGCTTGGAATGGAGGCACAGAATCATTGGAATCAAATAGTTCTGCAAACCAGAGACGCCCCTCACAGAGCGTTTACCTTTAGACGGGGCGGGCCGGCGAGGGCGCAGCTGTGCTTTCTGGATCAGGGTGTCCCCCAGGCCCGCTGCCCCCTGCCCCCCCCCACACCCTCCCGCCTTCGGGCTCAGCTGAGGGAGCCTCCTGGGACACCGTCAGGGGACCAGGTGTGCCCTACCACCCCCGACACAGCCCGTTTTGCAGAGCTGTTCCCCACCCACGGCCTCTTGGGGTCCTCCTGTCTCTCGGGGCTTGTGGGGAAGCTGTCATTGTCCCATTTCGGTCTCAGAGCACCTGTGTGTGGCTCCTGAGTCGGTGACAGCAGCCAGCACCCACCCCGCCGAACAGCCACACCCAGGGCAGCCGGAAAGTCACATCAGAAGATGCCAGATGGAAAGGCGTCCCCTCGATTGGGCAAGTGGGAGCCAGCTGGTGACCCCCGAGAGGGACCCAGGTCCTGTGGGCGCTGGTGGCCGACCCAGGCCAGCCTGGGCTCGGAGCGAGGGCAGGAGAGACCGCGGGGACCATGGGGGAGGGCAGGCCACTCTCTCCACAAGCCTGCAGAGGTAGGAGGGGGCTTGGTCTGTGCTCCGTGTGGAGGACAAAGCCCATGGAACAGGGGCCGCTGCTACTACAGAGGGAAAGGCAGGGTCTGGGGCACGGACACTCGGGGGTCCAGATGGGACTTGGGCTTGGGCAGGGATGCCAGGGGAGGGAGGAGCTGGGGACCCAGCACAGGAAGGGGCAGGGGAAGATGGGGATGGGGCTCGGGAGGGGACCCGAGACCCCAGACCTTCCCCCGGAGTCGACGTCTGGCTTTCCAGTTCCCTGCCCTTCTGCCCTGTGAGGCTGCACCCCTTTCCTGGAATGGGGCTTCTCCCCAGCTCTGACACCTGTAGATGGCCGTGATTGTGCTGTGGGGAGTCAGGGAGAGCTGGCCCAGACGCAGGTGACCTGGCCCATGACCTTGGGTGTTCCAGGCTCCCCACCGCCCCTCCTGCCCCCAGTTGTGATGCTCCGCAAATGTGAGGTGACGCCTGTTAATCTGCACAAATGCTGGGCTGTCTCTTCCGCCCCCTGCTTATCCTTTGGGGGGCCTTCTGACCTGTCCCCACTAACTTTCCGGCTTTGTTGCCAATCACCACCGCACAAGCCTCCCAGCCAAGGCTGCCCTCGGATGGGCGCGTGCCCGGAGCACCGGGTTCGTCATCAGAGGCCTGGGCTGCGGGGACATAGTCCGGGTTGGAGACGGCATTTCAGCTGGGCCCGGGGCTAGCCTCGGAAAGAGGACGGAGCTAGCACAGGGAGGGCAGGGGAGGTGGATTCCAGACAGGAGGTCTGCCCCGTGCAAAGGCCTGGAGCTCCTGGCGGGGGAGTGGGACCCGTCGGACCCAGAGGTTGGAGCGAGAGACGGGGGCTGGGGAGGAGGCGGCCAGGCCGGGGCCCCGGGCGCTGTGTCCTGAGTGTGGGGGGGAGGCCCCCCCCGGGGCTGGATCTCTAGGGGTGCTGGGGGCTAACCTGCGGCGTCCATCTGTCCGTAGCTACCGGACCCTGGCCACGGAGCACGAAGCGCTGATGCAGAAGTACCTGCACCTGCTGCAGATTGTGGAGACGGAGAAGACGGTGGCCACGCAGCTGCGGCGGCAGATCGAGGATGGGGAGGTTGAGATCGAGCGGCTGAAGGCAGAGGTGACCGCTGGCTAGGCGCGGAGGGGGCCGGCAGGGGTCCGGGCCCCGGACCGGCACCTCAGAGCACCCTGGGCTCCTGCAGGTGGGGCGGGGAGGGGGGCGGCGGGCCGGCCTCCAGATGTAGACGCAGCAATGCAGGCGGCGCGGGAGGGGCGCGTGGCCGGATCGGGGTTCGGATCCCACCTCTGCCACTGAAGACAGGCAACTGGAGCAGGAGCCCTAGGCTCTGTGCCTCAGTGTCTTCATCTGTAAGGTGGGCTTTTCGCCAGCACCCGGCGAGGTTGTGCGGATGGTGCGAGGTCACGAGTGCGTTGGGGGTACTATGCCGAGGACCACGCCGAGCACTCGGCGGGGGCGCGGGCCCGGTCATCGGAGCGTGCGCTCCCGTGTCGGCACCACAGCAGCCCCTTCTCCTGCCCATTGTGGGGAGCACTCTCACGGGGTCGTCGGGCAGCCGTCTGGAGGCAGCGCCGCTGCTGGACTGAGCCCACTAGGCTTGGATCCCGAGCGTCGTCTGCGAAGCAGTTTCTCGTCAGAAACGCGGAACCGGGGCCTCCAGCATCGGAACCTGCACTCCCACAGCCTCCCAAGCAAGCCCCTCTTGCGTGAAAGCGTGGTAGACGCTCTCGGCCCTTAGACACCCTGCCAGCCATCTGCCCACCCCAGAAGGATCTGATCCCTCACCCCACAGCACGCTTGGAACCGTCTGGCCCCGTCGCACAAGAGCCGCGGACTCGGAGCGGAGGAGGGGACGTGAACGCACAGACTCTTGCAGCCAGAATCCGCTACATAATTTCCAGGGCCCAGTGCAAAGGAAATAAGCAAGGCCGTGGCTAGGGCTGGGGGAGTCCGCCCCCGTCCCACGGCCCACCACCCCAACCCAGGTGACCCCCAACTTCAGCCTCCACCTCCCCCAGCCTCTGCACCGTGATGCACTATGTTCCCAGATTAGGGGGTCACCCACCTGGTGCACTGGCTGCTGTCTCCCTGAGACACCATGGGCCACGCCCTCTGCACCTGCACCCAGGCCCCTGCAGGTGGCACAGGGTCTCCAGTCTCCCCTGCTCCTGCCACCCATTGCCTCCAGGGCACAGGGTAGCCATGGTCATGGGTCCCAGGGTGCCAGGCTGTGGGGAGGGGGCAGCTGAGAACCTGTCCCGGGGAGGCAGGAACACACGTGAGCTGAGGCCCCAAGCACCTGGGGTGTGCTGCACTGTCCCGTTTGATGTCACCATAAAGCACAGATTCCAGAAGGAAATTACTAAGAATTTCAAGATGGCAGCTGCACGGGTCCCACCGTGTGCCCGCGAAGCCAGCTCTGCCTGGGAAGTTCACAGACTGAAGGTCACCACTTCCGCCTTGGTGCTCGGCGGCCAAGCTGTCCGGTGCCCTTGGAAGTTGAAATTCAACGAAGTTTCAGGTTCAGTATTCCTCTTCCCATCCTGCACCAGGCACCTGCAGAGGCGCCTTCTCAGTCCCTCCGTGACCAGCCACTCAAGGAACCAGGTGCAGAGAGAAGTCACGTGCCTGAGCTCACAGAGCTGGGACCAGGGCCCAGGGCCGCCTGTCCACTTGCCAGTGTGTCCACCCTGCCCAGAGCCCCTTCCCACATGGCTCTGGGATAGGAGCTGGTCCTGTGTCTCAGCACCTGGTTCGATCTGGGATTGGCTGCACCCTGGAGGCCACTCCCGGGAGCTCCCCAGCCTGGCACACATCCCCAAATTGGGGCTCCACCCTGTGAGGAACCAGAGGCCTGGCCCCAGTCCAATGTCACTAGATTCACAAGCAGGGGTGTCCAGGTGCCACTCACTCACTCACTGAAATGTGCCTGCAGCCACCTGACCACGGCTGTGGCCTCGGCTCTTCCCCCAGGCCCCCTTTCCGGTCAACCAGGACTCTGGCACCTCTTGGCCACGGCACATGCTGGTGCTCCTGTTGGAATGGCCCTGTCATCCCACCTGCCCTGCCTCATGGAACCCTACCCAGTCCAGCACCCCTCCCAGGGAACACCCCCAGTCCAGCAACCCCTCCCAGGGAACACCCCCAGTCCAGCACCC
>NW_024412416.1:822314-829279 GCF_014898765.1 Herpailurus yagouaroundi | reverse complement strand
AGTCCAGCATACCCTCCCAGGGACCACCCCCAGTCCAGCACCCCCTCCCAGGGACCACCCCCAGTCCAGCACCTCCTCCCAGGGACCCCCTGGCTCACCACCCCTGCTCCCCGACATCCCCACACCCAACCTACTGGGGACTTGTAGGGCCAGGCTGTCTTTTGTCACTCTCCCTCACACCTGGCACATAGTAGGTGCTCAGCGAAAAAATGTGCGTCACACTCTGCTGGGCCCTGGAGGTATGGAAGTGTCCACCCCTGAGGTCTAACTGTGGTACCATGAAATTGGCATTGTGATAGAGCTTGCGGCGTGAACCAGGCAGAAAGTGAGTGATTTTACATCTAGAGAGAGTATGGGTCCATGCTTCATATGGTGTTAGAAGGATTTGCACACCAGAGAAGGCGAGGGTGCAAAGGGCGGGGTCCCCTCTGTGGCTGGGGAGCAGCAAGCAGGTCAGGTGTGTGTGTGTGTGTGTGTGTGTGTGTGTGTGTGTCAGAGGCAGCAGAGGCCCCACATGGTGCGAATTTGGAGCAGAGCTTCCTTTGCCCCCTAGTTTTCTGGGGCAGAACATTCTTCTGAAGGGACTTTGAAAGAAAGGCCGTCCTGGTAAAGGTCTCGGGCTGTGGTCTCTCTGTGTCTCACGCACACGTCCTGCAGGCCAGGGGGATGCAGCCTGTTTGCAGGAAGTAGGCCGTGAGGGAGGCCGGAGGCACCGAGAAGCCGAGCGAGTGATGAGTGACCCCCCGGGGAGGAAGACAGGCCTCGGAACTTGAGAGCTGGAGGGATCTGAAGACACTGAGCCCACAGAAGAGGAAGGGACTTAGCCAAGGTGGCTCCAAGGTCACCCGAGTGATGGAGTCCCGGCTCAGACTTGGCTCTTCCTGGTTCCGGACCCCTGGCCTGCGTCTGCCGGGAACTTCCTCCTCCTGAGGAGCCGGGCCTGCAGGAAGGGTGTACGTTCACCCACCACGGTGTCGCCGGCGTGGCCCCAAGCCTCCACGGTCCCCCTGACCTCCCACGGCCAAACAAACCCCGGCGCCCTGTCTCGCACGTCCCGAGGGCCTGCAGGGCCTCGCCTTCTCCTGGCCACCTCTTGGTTCCAGCCGGCTCCCCTGCCCACAGCAGTGGCCCGAAGGCAGCCCTCGGTGGCCACCACGCACCCCTGTCAGGGTGGCCCAGGTACCTCGGCGGCCACAACCCCTCATCGCGGGGGCTTCAAGCAGCGAGCGCTGCTCCTTTACGCACCCAGGGTCCAGCGTGGGCCCTGCTCCCGCGCTCCCACCAGAGTCGGGGCCACGGCCCACGGGCCCCGGGCTCACGCGTGAGAAGGGGAACACCTCACACTTCCGGGGACAGAGGCGCATCACAGGACCACGCCCACCGTCGGGTGGCAGAGGACCGAGAAGCCCAGTCCTGCGCCGTCGAGCAGGAGACCCAGAGTCTAACGACTGCCCGACTGCTTCCCCCTTCGGTCCCCAAACCCCGATGCAGCTGGTGTGCAAAATACGGAACAGACTGTGCAAAAGGTTGGACACAGCGGCGGGGCGGGGTGGGGGGGGGGGCTTCCACGGCCATCGAAAACCGCTCCCAAACAGGTAGAAGACACGGCTGCCCTCACAACCTCTGCCCTTCTGGTCACGGGGGTCTCTCACCCACCTCTCCCCTGCAGCTACCAAGCCCGTCGCCCGCCCCATGGCGCATGTGCACTCCCCCCTCCAGCCCCGCAGCCGTGTTTCCCTGCAGATCAGGCCCAGACAGAGCTCTGCACCGTGCTGTGTACCTCTGCTGGGTCTCTGGGCTCCCCGGAGCACCTGTCAGGCCACAGAGCTCTGAGGACCTTCTACGACAGAGGGGCATCTCTGGGATGCTCAGCTTGGCTCCGTTTCCTTGCTTCGGTAGCTGTCTTCCCTCCATTTATGGTTGGAAGTGAATTTGGAGCGCTAACGTAGGGCCTACAGGGCAGGGTAGGAGTTTGGAGGCTGTCGCCATATTTTACTAGCCTGGAGCACTCAGTTATAGGCCCGGAGCACTCAGGATCCTGGAGTCTGACTCTGGAAGAAACCGCTGAGATCTTTGGTTCAGGGATTCGTTCGGAACCAGTCTTGCAAACAGACTTTGAGGTGGACCCCCACCACGTGAGACGGGTCAGCAAGGACACCGCTCTGGGGGAGAAGGACAGTGCCGTGTGACCCGACCCCTCCCCGCACAGGGCCCACCTCCCTGCCTGCAGGCTCGCTCCTCGCCTCCCCTGCTGCCCCGTGCCCTTGTTCACACCGCCCGCTCTGCTGGACGGGCTCCGTCCCATCGCCCTCCTGTCAGACTTCGATTTGTCCTTCAAAACCTCTTTTGGATGGCCCCTTGCTATTTCCCTGGTGAGACCCCCCCCCCCCCCACTGCAGGACCGGCACGCCTCCATTCTCACCTTGTCTTGTCGGACAGTGAGTGACCTCTGGGGGCGTCTGACCCCCTTGTTAGGCTGGGAGCCCCCAGGGGGATCTGACTCGTCCACTTCCAGCTGTGTCTCACCAGAGCCCAGCACAGAGACGTCCCCAGGACGTGCTGATGGGCTTGGCCCGGGAGGACCAAGATGGACGCCTGTGTGGCTTAGAAGAGGCCAGAGGGAGTCGAGAGGGGAAGAGAGCTGGGCTGTGCGGCAGCTGTTTGAAAAGCAAGAAATACAGAAATTGTTAGCAAAACCTTGGCTCTTTAGCAAAAAGCAACACCGTGGGCTCATTCCGCTGTCAGTTGCCGCGCTAAGTGCATTCTGCACCAAAGACCCCATCTTGGGGGCGCGGTGGGGTGGGCGCCGATGCTCAGGGCCCCAGAGTGTGTGGCAAGCGAGGGATTGCCCCTGATGGGCTGAGCAAGCCAGGCCGCAGGGTCGCAAGTGGGCAGGGTGAGCGAGACGCCCTGGGAGTGTGAGCCCGGCCGGGCCGGAGCGGGGTGCGAGCCAGCGGCTTGGGGTAGGAGCCAAGGTGCCAGCTCTCTGTGGCCATCGCTGACGAGGGTCAGCCGAGCAGGCCCTGGGTGCCCACCAAGCCATCCCTAGAGGGACCTGCCCGGTGGGGAGAAAGGCTGCCTCTGTGGGCCCACTGGGGCCGCCAGCTCCTGGCAGGGAGAAGCCACCGCCCAAGACCTCTGCGGGGTCCCTGGGCTCGTGGCTCCCCAGAGTCCGCCCCCCAGGGCTTTCCAGTGCCGCCTGTGCAGCGACACAGCGCCTGACCTAATTGCGTCCATTTTTCACCCTGGCCCCTGCCGAGGAGCCGTCCTGGAAAGCGTCTCTCCCAGAAGAGCACCATCAGTTTTAAGAACAGGCTACTTACACGCGTGTGTGCAGACACACAGACGCACGTCACCGCTGTACAGAGAAAAGGGTACCGTGTGCAGACGGCCGCTGAGAAGCGATAATGTCGGGCCAGAGGTGGGGGTGTTGACCGGGCATCCCCACGTTTCTGAGCTAAGAGCCTGTGGGTGCGTGCGTGTGCGCGTGCGTGTGTCCTCAGCCCTCTGGCGTATGGATCAAAGAGTCCGCCTCTGCCAACGTGCAGATGTTTGCAGAGAGCTGAAAACAAGCCGGGAGGGGTGGGGGGAGGGGGAGCGAGAGGAAGAAGGGTCCGCGCCGGCCGGAATGCTCCTCGGATATTTTCAGCCACTCTGCAAGCAGAGGCTGGGGTAATTTTAGCAACCGGGGCGTGGAGAGGGGGTGACTGCTCCGTTTTGCTCCAAAAGTGCTCAGTTGTGAGAGCCCATTCATCCCGTGGCGCGCCTTGCGGCCTCGACGGGACAGAGCCACACACCCTGCAGAGGGCGCTGTGGCCCGGAGTGTTTGTAGGTTCCCCTGCGCGGCTGCCCTGCGTTCCTGTGCCTGCGGTTTGTTTGGTGGCTGCCGGTCCCATTCCCTCGTGTGGACGTAGCCCGCAGGCGTGTGCTGAGCGCCGGGAGCGCTCTGATGAGAGTGGCAGGCAGAGACGGGGGATGCCAGCTCTTGAATGGGGGTCCACAGCCCCCGTGAAAGGCGCCCCGGAGTGGCGGGAAGGAGGCTGGAGGGGCTGGGTCCCCGAGGCACCCCCTGTCCCGGGCCCCGCCCCTCGGTTCTGTTCTTGCAGCTCTGCTGACATCGGCCGGCCGGATGGAGGTGCTGACGCACGATCCCCAAATCGGCCGGATGGAGGCTTTTAGGGCAGCTCAGACGTTCCTTCCGCGGGGCTGTCCTGTGTTTCCAGGCCGGCAGTTTCCACAGAGGCTCCCGGTCGGAGAAGTGCTTCAGGGCTGCCCAGGGGAGGGGACAGCCAGCGGCTTTGCCTCCGCCACCTGCTTTTCTCTGACGGCAGCAGGGTTTTGTCGGAAAAACTAAGGGGACCACCCAAGCGTCCGCTTACGCGTGAGTGCATTGCCAAGTGCGGTGTGCAGACAGCACGGAACCCTATCCAGCCTTAAAGAGGAAGGAGAAGGAGAAGGAAGGGGTCTGCTGACCCCTGCTGCAGCGTGGACGAACCCTGACGACGTCGCAGCAGGTGGACTAAGCCAGACAGAAAAGTTCTGTAGCGTTCCACTTCCACTCGTGACAGGAGGTCCCTAGAGGAGTCAAGTTCACGGAAGACAGGACCTCGACGGTGGGGCCAGAGGAGAGGGGAACATGGTTTAATAGGGTCAGAGTTTCAGTGTGGGAAGGTGGAAAGTCCTGGAGATGGGCGGTGGGGACGGCGGCACACTGTGCTTCATGCCAGTGACCTCTGCACCTGAAACTGGTTTAGTTGTTCTGTGCTGTTTTGCCACAACAAAAATTCAGAAATAAAGGGGCTGGTGGGGAGGAGAATCACAGATTGAGGCCAAAGCTGCCACATTGCACTGGGGTACCCGCCGTCCGGAGAGCGCGGGGGCCTCTCACCAGGAGCTGGGGCCTGGGTGTGCAGGTGGGCAGCCGCACACAGAGCAGGGGACAGGAGCCCTTGGTGGGGCGGGGGCCCCCACTCACCACCGCGCCCTCGTCTCTTACAGATCGCGACTCTGCTCAGGGACAACGAGCGCATCCAGTCCACCCAGACTGTCACCCCCAACGATGAGGACAGTGACATCAAGAAGATTAAGAAGGTGTGTACTGTCCTCTTTTGAGAGCTTCCCGGCCCTGCCCGGGGTGGGCACTGTCACCGACTGTCTTTCCACCCCCAGGGCCGGCCACCCCCTCCTCGGCCCCAGCCTTGGACTGGATGCACTCTATTTATAGGTGGGGAGGGCAGGCTCCAGAGCGGAGGGAGTGGGTGGGGGGCCGGGACGGGAACCCAGGCCTAGAGGCTGTTGGCCAGGAGCTTCTCCCACAACACGGGACAGCCTCCTAAGGCCACAGTCCCCTCCCCATGCAGAGCCTTCTCATGGCTTTGGTCCCCAGCACACCCCAGATTGGAAGTCCACGGGGCCCCAAAGCTGACCCTGCTGCTGTGATCTGTGGGAGCCCAGATGGCATGGGGACCCGCCCAGTGGCTCTGGGTACTGACCCAGCAGCCTGGGGCAGCCATGGGAGCAGGTGCAGGGGGAAGTGTGTGTGTTTGGGGTCTTCAACCCACACGGCGTGGCGGTCTTTTTTCTTTTTAGTTTGTTGCCAGTGCTTTAGAAGCTAAACGATCTGGATTTTGTTTCTCAAAAATAGAAGTAGCCAACATTCATTAAGCATTTTCTATGCGTCAGACCCTTCACGCAGAGCCCTCTAGGGTTTTGCCATCATCCGCATTTCACATGGGGGGCAGCTGAGGCACAGAGAGGCAAAGCCACTTGCCCAAGTTACACAGCTGCTTGCGGGTGACGTTGAAACCCCAGCCTCCAAGCTCCAGAGACACCTCCTCTGTCCCCGGGACACACTGCTGCCCACACAAGCCCCATTAGTCCCCACCAGCTGGCCTCCTGCGTCGTCGGCGGGACCTGCCAGGCCCCCTCAGGCACTGGGCTTTGCCACCAGGTCTGAGCCGAGCCCCACCAGGCAGGGCTCCCCTTTGCTGGGGCTCCCCTGGGTTTCTCTGCCCGTTTGGAGAAGCATTCTGGGTGGAACATCTCTCTGTGCCTGCTGAAATCCCCCTTCCTCCCTCTATCTCCACCCTCCTGGAGCCTCAGGCGGGCCCCTCCCTCGTGGAGAGAGCCTCCGAGTCTAGAAGGGGGCGGTCCAGACTCAGGGCCGGCTGCCTCTCCAGGGCAGACGCCCCCCAGCCACACATCCACATCCTGACTGTCCGCACACCTTTCCACTGAGGTTCTGATGAGCACCTGTGCCCGGCCCCCAGCAGGCGGTCCCCAGGTCCCCAACCCTGCGGCAGGAGCCGGGTGGTGCCTGACCTGGAGGCAGGTGCGTCGGAAAACAGTGGTCTCCGTGGCCATGAGTCAAGGTCCTCTCCCAAGCTCTTGCCAAAGCGGCTGCGCCCAGTGGCCCAACTACACGCCCGCCAAGTATCTGTGCCAATCTCGCCGCAGAGGCCAGAGGAGGGCTCCAGGCAGGCCCTGCTGAGGCCCCAAGCACCAGATTAACCAATTTGCCACATTCTGTTCAATTTGCCAATCGCCCTCTATCCCGATGAGCGTTAATTGAGGCTTCTAGGCTTCCAGGCCAGTTGTTGGACAAGGTGAGGAATGAGGGAGGCCCAGCACGGCCTGGCAGGCGTCTACCCCCAGCCCCTCCCGTGACAGAGACTCAGGGCCACACGTCCCCCACCTCTGAGGCGAGCTGGGGGTCTGGGGAACATGCAGAGGTCGGGGCGGGGCCTGGCACCTACATTTCCAGCAAAGCTGGTGGGGCAACACGTGGAGTCCAGGCGCCCCCACCTTAGCCCCTTCACGCGGATGCGAAAGCAGCTTACGGGACCGGAGACTCACCCAGGGTCTCACGGGCAGGCCAGGCCCTGGTCCCAGCTTACCTCCCTGCACACTCCACCGCGGAGGAGGCAGCGAGAGGAGGCACCGACCCTGCCTTGCCCCCCCCCCCC
>NW_024412416.1:761011-822214 GCF_014898765.1 Herpailurus yagouaroundi | reverse complement strand
CGCTCCCCAGGTCCAGAGCTTCCTGCGCGGCTGGCTGTGCAGGCGCAAGTGGAAGACCATCATCCAGGACTACATCCGCTCGCCGCACGCCGACAGCATGCGAAAGCGGAACCAGGTGGTGTTCAGCATGCTGGAGGCCGAGGCCGAGTACGTTCAGCAGCTGCACATCCTGGTCAACAACTTCCTGCGGCCGCTGCGCATGGCCGCCAGCTCCAAGAAGCCGCCCATCACGCACGACGACGTCAGCAGCATCTTCCTGAACAGGTGAGGCGGCCCGGAGATGGAGGGCCCCTGAGCTGCCGTCAGCCCGTCACCGTCACCGGGGGCGGAAGTCGCCCCGAAAAGCGGGGGCGCGGGGCGCGGGCGGGCGGGTGCGCGCCGCCGGGACGTCGCGTCCGGAGACGCCTCTGATCGACAGAGCCTGGGGGCGGGGTGCTGTCGGCATCGAGCGGGCACCTGCCGGGGCGCCGGACGCCTCCCCACGGCGCCCGCCGGGCCCTCGGCTAAGAATCGTTCCGCGCAGACGTCGGCAGAGCGGCCACCGAGCGCGTTTCGAATCGGCCTCCAGACGCGGCCGTAACCGCCTGGAGGCCGGGCTCCGTGCCAGCGGCCGTCTCTCCCGGAAGGGGACTCTGGCGCCCGCGTGGGGTTGGCGGCGCCCGGGGGCGAGCCAGCAGCGGCTCTTCTGCCGTCAACCGCGTGGTCGGGGGAGTTTCTCGAGAAATGGTTCAGATGCGCTTCTCAGTGGGTAGTAAAGTTGAGTAAACGGGATAAAAACGGGAAAAAAACAGACCGCAGTTTATAAGTGATTACCGCCCCCCCCCCCAGGAATTACAGCGGGTCACCGTGTGGCCCCTAGATGTTCATACAGCTGTGACCCGCCCGAAATACGCCCGGCGCAGCCGTGTCACTGGCCGAAACCGGCCCTCCACGGGAGGTCAGGACCCGGGGTCCCCGGGGACACAGGGCCCGTGGGGCGGCCACGGTTGACGGAGAGACGCAGATGGGGGTCAGAGGTCCAGCTGGAGAGGCCCAGAGTCACTGGAGTGGGTGGGCCTGAGGCCGAGGATGTGGCCGCAGCACCACAGCGGGGGCGGGAAAGAGACCATCCGGGAGGGGAACAGACTTCAGCCTCCTAAGACCTTCCAGAAACCGAGCCACTGGGCCTCACGAGGTTGCTTTTGAACCTGGTAATGTTGAACACGAGTTTTAAGCATTGCGCAAATGCTTCTATTCGTTTCTTGAGACAGAGAAAATCAGTTACTATCTTTTTGTGAAATCGGTAACGCTGCAGAAACTACAGCTGGATCTTTCAGGCGCGGTGGCTTGCCAGGTGTCCCGGGCAGCACGGCACGGTCCGTGGACACGCGCCTTGAGCGCCTGCGCGTCTCCATCTCGAGGTCTGGGGTGGAGCCCAGGGAGCTGCCTCTCCAGCAGGGTGACAGGTGCCGTGGGTCACGGGCCACGCTGCGGCGGGGAGCTTCATGTAACTGCGGGTGGCTCGCTGTCCTGGAGGCTCTGGGAGGCCCCAGGTGACCTCCCCGAACAACTCGGGGGGGTTGGGGCGCACACCTCGAAATCCTCATATGACTTTGGACTCCCCGAATCTTAACTACTAGGAGGCTGCCATTGACCCGAATTCTTGCTGGAAAAGTAGTCTATCTACGTGTATTTTGTACTCCACACGTATCACATATCGTATTCTCACAACGAACAAGCTGGAGAACGTCACCAGGAAGAGAAAATACCTTTGTGGCCGGACCGTGTTTATCAGAGAAGTCGCACAAAGTGGGTCTGCAGCCCACGGGTCAGCCGGGCCTGGAGGCGTCGTTACATCCGTGTCTCTCGCGGTTTTGGCCCAGATCGCAAGTCTTTGGTGAGCGTTCATCACAATCACTGAGAGAAGGGTGTGCTTTGGTACTTCCTTCACCTTCCCGTGATTTTGTCACACTTCACCTGTCTTTAACGGCGCCCGTTTAGCCTGGAATCTTCCGTCAAGAGTATTCGCATCAGCTCGCAACCTTTGTTCAGAAGTTGTTTGAAAAAAGCATCCTATGGTTTTATGTTTTTATCATTTAATGACTGCACGGATCAGGCCGGGTGCCTTTACCTGAGAACAGACAGGAAGGAAGGAGCCCCCTCCTCTCCCGGTGTCAGAAGGTCCCTGCAGGCCCTGTGCCCCCCGGTCGGCAGCGGGCCCCAGGCTGACAGGCACTCGCCTTCCAGGTCTCACTGATCTGCTCCAAACAGCAGCAGCCTGATCAATTAATTCCTAAGGCCTCCAGAGCGCCGACCTGATCGTCAGCAGGGGCCGGCGGAGGAGCATACAGGTGTCGGGGGGTCCAGGGAGAGGTCCGTACAGGGCACCCAGCACAGAGCCCCGCTCACGTTGCTCAGTGGGAGTTAGACGCTGAGGTCACAGCAAAGCCCCCCCAGGACGCCCCTGCGGAGAATGGAACCCACGTCGAACGGGGAGGGGGCATGTCCCCCCTCCTCCTGGAGGCCAGTGTCATTCTAGCACCCAAAACAGGCAAAGCATCTCTCCCACCAGATCTCATAGATACAGAACATTCCAGATTGAATCCAGAATTACATAAAAAGAACGGTACGTCATTACGCTGAGAAGGCAGGGCTGGTTCAGTATTGAGTCGGTCAACGTACTCTGTATTTCTGTACTGTTTTCAGTAGGAAAAACCAGTGAGCCTCGGGCCCCTGCCTCCCACCACAGCGCAGAGGTCGGTGTCTCACAGGCCAAAGGCAGAGGCCGCCCACCTACCAGAAGACATTTTGCACGTCACTTTCTGCTGGAGTTTCAGGCTCAAATGCACAGCCCCGTTAGAACCCCGCTGCTGACTGGGTAGCGTCGTCGGCCGGAGCTTGGGAAGAGAGCGCCCCTGGGCACGCAGGTGGGCGATCGGGAGGATGCCGCAGAGCGGGGAGGGGCTCGCTGTGCCTCTCCGCCAGGGAGGAGAGATCTTTCACATAAAGTGTGTGGCAGGTTTGTTCAGCCAGACCACAAGCTTGCAGACTGGCGCTGTTTCTCCGTGGTGAAAGCCACGCCCGGCCTCCGGTGCCGGGCACCACGGGCGATGCCGGTGAGCAGGGGCATCCCGCCAGGTGACAGATGGCTTGTCACCGAGGCCGCTGTGACTGGTGAGCAGGGCTGCCTGCAGCCCCGGGTCGAGGAGATTGGGGGGTCGGGGCGTGTGCACCATCGATGAGCCATGTCTGCGCGGGAGGGATGTGCTGAACAGAGGCAGCTAACTGGCCATGAATGGGCAGAGGGCAGGGTGGGAGTGACGGGGCCAGGCCCCGCCCACTTACCTCGCATTGGCCGTGGGTGAGTCGCGCCTTCTGGGCTCCGGTGGGGCGCCGGGTACCAGGAGCTCTTCCCAGGTGTATCCTGCAGACAGGTCACTGCCTCTTCCTTGAACACGCCTCCCACCCTGTGTCCTGGACGGGTGTCTCCACTCTGCCTCCATGTCTTTCCTTGGCTCGCGTCCCCGTATCCCTTGCCACCATCGGCTTGTGTCCCTGCTTATGTGTCCTCAGGGTCCTGTGCTGCCCTCGGTGGCAGCCATCACACTTAAATAATGACTTACTCCGTGTCTGAGTCCCGCTTGCTGTGGGTGGGTTCAGGGCCATAGCGTACAGCTGTACCAGCCACGCACTGCACAGCTCAGGGACACTATTCACGTGGACCAGGGATCAGCACACCTTTTCTGTAGAGGACCAGACAGATAGTTTAGACCGTGTGGGCCATGCGGTCTGTGCTGAAACTAAGCAGTCATGGGCGATCCACGAATGAATGGACGTGGCTGTGTTCCCCTAAGTCTCCGTTTATGGATGCTAAACTGAGTGTCACGTATGTTCCCATACTGTGAAATACTATTTGGTTCTTTCCAGACCACTTAAAAATGTAAAAATCCTCCTAAGCTTGAAGGCTATACAACAGAGAGTGGGCCACCCTTGGATGGAAAGGTTTTGTGTCGTAAAGTTGCCGCGTTCATCCAAGATACTCTGTAAATGCAACGTAATTCCAGTCCGTGCAGGATAGCAAGCCAGTCTTCAAGTTCAAATGAAGACGTACACACATATAAGTAACAGCATTTTAAAATTAGAACATTGAGGGGCGCCTGGGTGGCTCAGTCAGTTACGCGTCCGACTTCGGCTCTGGTCGCGCTCTCGCGGTCCGTGAGTTCAAGCCCCGCGTCGGGCTCTCTGCTGACAGCCTGGAGCCTGTTTCCGATTCTGTGTCTCCCTCTCTCGCTGCCCCTCCCCCGTCCATGCTCTGTCTCTCTCTGTCTCAAAAATAAATAAACGTTAAAAAAAATTAGTAAGAGGAAAGAGTCATTGGACACGGCTAGGCCATTCCCGAAAGAAGGAATTCAGATGGCCGATACACAGGAGAAGTGTTTGTTGAACGTAACAAGGCTTTTTTTAAAAGCAAACCAAAGCACAATGAGATAATTTTGTTTTCCTGTCAGGTGGGAAACGATGGTAATTTCTAGGTAGTAAGATTACAGGTGAAATTCTCACAGTGTATACTTTTAAAATGGATGCTTTGTCAGCTATATTTTTATAGTCCCAGCTTATGACGTTCCCAGCATGCTACTACAGAGGTCTGTGCAGTACTGGACTTTCAGAAGGTGCGTTTCCTTTTCGGTGCAGCCTGAGCAGTTGTCGGCTGGAGGTGCCTGGGGGTGGCTCCCCCGAGGGTTGCTGTGGCAACTCCAGGTAGTCCAGAGCCCCCGGGCTCCCTCAAGATCCCCTGAAAGTCCCCTAACACCCACTCTTCTGTCTCAGATCAGACAGTCTTCCCTTCGTGCATTCTCACACACCCTTGGGTCAGTCTCTTGATTTTGAACTGCCCGAAGGGTCTTCACATGTGGCCTGAAGGTTCTCGGAATTGATATTTGTACACTCAACAGACTAGTTCAGGGGCCACAAAGAGACAGAAACCAGCCCTGCCAAAAGTCACTGTAGGGGATTTGCCTAAAAATAAAAAATGACTTCAGACCAGAGTGTGGCCCCTGGCCGGAGATCCATGTGTTCCCACAGCTGGGGGTGTCTCTCATCGGGGGTTCATGTGTCCACACACATTGGGGATGTCCCTGGTCGGGGATCGGTGTGTCCCCACACCTGGGGGACCATTCTCGTGGGACTTCAGGGAGATGACAGTCAGGTTCAGAATGAGAACTCAGGTGTCCTCTACGTGGGTTCTTGATATGTTCCCCCGGTGCCACGTTTCCCTTCCAGTCTGTGTGTCTCGTGGGAATAATGGGGTCATGGGCTTTGCTGTTCAGCCTGAAGGCGGAGTCTGTCTCTGTCCCCGACTCCCCCACCCCACCTGCCCCCGCGGTCTCTGCCCTTCCCTCCCAGCCTCCTTCTCCCCCCGGGGTCACAGAGCCCCCTGCCTATCAGAGCCCCTCTATACCTGAGGGGTCCCCCACGTTCTGCTCCCCACATCCCTGCGCCCCTCAGCACCCTCCACCCCGGAGCGAGACCCCAGGGCACGTGGTGCTGGGAGAGGGGACAGTTCCTGCACCAGCCCCCCCTGGGGGAAAATACCCGGTGCCTGGAACAGCAGGACAAGGGGGCGGGGGCGAGAAGAGAGCACAGACACAGAGAACATTCCGGGGAGAGGGAAAGCGGGGCTCAGAGGCTCCGGCTGCCCCAACTCTTCCTCTCTGGGCCTCTGTTTTCCAGTCCAAGAATAGGGTGTACGACCTCAGCATCCTACGGGACTCCCCATCTGGTTCAGGACAAGCCCCAGATGCTCTGGGGAGACCCTGCACATCTCCCGGGGGGAGGGGGAGGGGAGCAATGGTTGGGGGGAGGGCCTCTAGGAGGAAGCAGGAGTCTGTCCCCGAGGAGACAAGCTGTGAGGACAGACTGGGCTGTGTTCTGGGGCCAGCTGCCTGCAGAGCCGTGGGCGGGGAGGGGGTGCCGGAGGGAAGCCAGGGCCAGTGTGGCTGCCTGGAGAGCACCAAGCTGCCAGCACAGCGCACATCCCCCGGCACGTCAGGGGGCGACGGAGCTGGTGCTTGGGGACACTGGGTCTTTTGCTCCCTTAACTTTGCCCCAAAGGGTGGTGGAGAGGGAGCGGTGACTGAGTGCCCCCCCCCACACTGAAATAGTCCCGTTAGTGGCAGGTGCGTCCCGTCGCACCTCCACGTTTTGTGTGAAAGACCCGAGGATCAGAGACGTTCGGCGTCTCGCTCGAGGTCACACGGCCAGGGAAGGGGCCTAGGCAGAGTGCAGCCCTGCTTCCTGTGGGTCTGAGGCCACAGCCTGTTCTGTACATCCCTCGATGGCCTTTACTCCACCAGAGCCCCCGTGTGACCCTGGGCTCCTCCAGGGGTCCCCAGGGGGCTCTCCCAGCAGGTGAGAACTTGCGGGCACAGGGAGGCCGGGAGCCAGTGCAGCGTTCAGGCTCCCGGGGCGCGGCCCCCACTTGAGGCCAAAATTCTCGATTGCTTTTTAACAAGGGTCCTGGTGTTCGTCCCACACCAGGCCCCACAGGTGACGCTGTCCGTGCTGACGGTGTTTGCGCTGAGGTCTCAGGGGAGAAAGGGGCTCGTTCCCAGAGCCCCGCAGGGTCCTCGGGGGGCTGGCTTGGGGCGGGGGCGCGGCGCCCTGGAGGGGCAGGGACCCCCCCCCCCCCCGGGGCGGGGCTCACCCCGCGCTTTCCCCTTTCAGCGAGACCATCATGTTCCTGCACCAGATTTTCTACCAGGGCCTGAAGGCCCGCATCTCCAGCTGGCCCACGCTGGTCCTGGGTGAGTAGCTGGCCCTCGCAGGGCCCCCGGCCGCCCACCTCCCCCCAGGGCCCTCGCCGGGGCCACTGTCCGGGCCGGTGGTGCTTCCGTCCTGGAGCAGCTCCCCCAGAAACCCACCGAAGCCCCCAGAGGGAGAAGAGAACACACGTGTTGGCAAACCCTGCATTTCTAGGAGGAAACGGCGTATTTTTAGGCACTTCTGTACTTTTCCCTTTTAAAAATAATATCTATGAACCCATTTGAGAAGATTTGAGAATCTAGAAAAGTAGAAAAGGTTTAAAAATATCAATCATCGTTCTCCTTCCAAAGATAAGTGCTATAAACATTTCAGTGTGTTTTCTTCCAATTTTTTTTCTATGCAGAGATCTTGGGTTTTTTTCCCCCATTTTACATAATTGCAAACATACTGAATTTAGATTCTGAATCTTGCCGTTTTATTTATTTTTATTTTTATTTATTGATTTATTTTGCCTAACTTCACAGCACCAGCGTTTTCTTACTCTGGAAGCATCCTTTTTGCTGGGTGCGTAATGCTTCGGTGCCATTGCTGGCTCAGAAGTAATGATTTCTGCCAGTGACGACTTCTCCTCACTATCAGTTTCCGAAAGTAGCGTTACTGACCCAAAGCTTCCCCGCCCTCGGGCCATGGACGCCTCTGACTGGGCAGGCGCTTTCTCTTGTGTTCTCAAGTCAGAGACCCCCACTGTTCCCAAGGTCAAAATCAGAGCAGCCTGGACAGACGGGGGCCACCCCTCCTGTCCTTCCCAGTCGAGGATGCCATCCACTGGGCAGAGGAATGCCCCGTCCAGCAGCCCCTGCCCAGAGTTTATGACCAGGACGCATGCTTTTCTTTCTTAACGGGGTTGAGCAGCGGTTTCGGCAGGTCTATCCCACCCGGCAAGTGTTGAGATCTAGGGAGAGTGGTTGGGCTTTACAGGGCTGGGAAGGCAGGAGGCCGGCGGGGGACCCACCTCACCGAAGCGGGTCTGGAAAGACGGGAACGGAGGGACACGTGGGGGAAGGGACGGGCTCGGGTGGGTGTGTGGTGTGGCAGGAAGCCGTGGAACATGCGGTCAGGAGACCTGCTTCCACGTCTGCCACAGAGTCCCCGCGTGACCTCGGCCATCACTTGTGTCACAGGTGGGACAGGCTAGGAGGGAGGCCTCCTGGGAGCCCTCGTGTGACATGGTGAGGGAGCCGGGGCAGGGGGCAGTTACAGCGGAGGCTTCGGCCGACCCCACAGAAACTCCAGAGCTGGGGTGATTCAGAGATGTCACAGACTGAGGCGGGGGCCCCCCCCCTTCACACCCCACCCGGGGCCCGCCGTCGGGTCGAGCATGACTTGGGCGAGGCCGCGTCCCTCCACAGAGAGCACTTCCAGGCAGGCCTCCCAGCTGGGAGCCGTCAGGGTGTGCGGCGTCCCGAAGGGGTGGGGGCCCCCGCTGCTGGCCCTCTGGCCCACGGGGGCCACCCCAGATGGGCCGTCTCCACGAGTCTGCGGTTCGGAGGTGGCCCCGGCGCCCCTCCGTCCGGCCCTGGATAGGGCGGTGGCACCCCGAGGCGGGACCCCCGGGCTTGGGGTCTGAGCCGGGCCCCGGGCCCCCGCCCCCCGCTGAGCCCGCCTTCCCCGCAGCCGACCTGTTCGACATCCTGCTGCCCATGCTGAACATCTACCAGGAGTTCGTGCGGAACCACCAGTATAGCCTGCAGATCCTGGCGCACTGCAAACAGAACCGGGACTTCGACAAGCTGCTGAAGCACTACGAGGCCAAGCCAGACTGCGAGGAGAGGACGCTGGAGACCTTCCTCACCTACCCCATGTTCCAGGTGCCGGACGCCTTCCCCTCCTCCCCCGTGTTCCGGGTCTCCTCCCCCGTGTTCCAGGTGCTGGATACCTTCCTCACCTACCTCGTGGTCCAAGTGGTGCCTGGGGGATGTGGCCGAGTGCGGCCACAGTGAGGAGGGGGCCTGGCCCTGCAGGGCGTGGAGGCTGCCCCGGGGCAGGCGATGGGGAGCTGGCCCCTGACCCTGGCCGCGCCCCCCCATCCAGCGCCGCAGAGCGGGCTCTCTGGGCGGGTGCAGGCCCTGCCACGGGGCCCGAGCCCACCAGCCTCCGTGGGATGCTGCAAGGGACAGAGTGCAGCCAGTTCCCTCCCCAGCCCTGCTCCTGGGAGTCCTCCCGGCTGAGGGCCCTTCTTTCCTCCTCTCTCTGTCCTTCCGTGCTACTGCTCTGTGTCTCCCTGTCCGTCTCCCCATCCCTGCCTCTGCCCCCTGCCCCTTCCCGCCACAGATTCCCAGGTACATCCTGACGCTGCACGAGCTCCTGGCCCACACCCCTCATGAGCACGTGGAGCGGAACAGCCTGGACTATGCCAAATCCAAGCTGGAGGAGCTGTCCAGGTGAGCCTGGCCCTGGGCGCCCCCAGCAGGAACTTCCAGCCCCAGGTGGTAAAAGCTGGGGGTCAGGGTCAGGGTCAGGGTCAGGTCAGGGTTGGGAGGAAGGGGCTCAGCCTACGCCAGCGGGAGGCAGAGCCCCTCGAGCAGACTGACGGTTCGATGCTCGCGCCTGAGCGGGCACCGGGCAGGATGGCGTGGCCCGTGTGTGCCCGGTGTGGATGGTCCGGGGAAGGGCACCCACAGGAGCCATTGGCTCTGTCCTCCAGCGTAAATGTATCAGCCCCGTGGCTTCATGTGCCCGAGACTCTGGTCAGCGACCCCACACCTGGCCCTCCCCGCCCCCCCCCCCCCCGCGCCCCATCTCCAAAGCCGGGGAGCCCGCCTTCTGCACGGGCAGAAGCCAAGGGGCCAGTGTGGAGGAGCGGGCTGACCCCTCTCCCGGGACCCTGGGCGTCGGTCTCAGGCCAAACGCCTTGGCTCCCGTATGCCCCCTGCACCCAGGCAGGAGATAGATGATGTTGGCCGGTGGCAGATGGTGGCCGTGGGGGTGGGGGTGGGGGGTGAGGCTCAGATTCCAGGTGCATTTTGAAGGCGGAACCAGCAGGTGTCTCTGGCGAGTTAGGCGCAGCCGCAGGGACTGGAGGCCGGGGCTGCCGGTGGCCAGGACGGAGACTGCGGAGGGCGGTTTGAGGGGGAGTCCTTCCTGTTCCTTGGAATCTCCCTGGGGCTGGGCTGGACCTGAGACAGACGGATGGCACAGAGGCAGGCACAGGAGGGGGCAGGGCACTTGTGTCTGGGGGTCAGAGGTCGCCAGCTCAGAGACGGGCCTGTCAGGAGGCTGGTGAGACCACCAGGGATGAGGGCTGAGCCCCAGGGGCTGCACCACCTGGAGCCCAGACCTAAGGGGCCCTGAACCCTGCAAAGGAGGCTCGGCCCGCAGGGTGTGGAGCCCCCGTCCTGCCTGGGCCCCATCAACCACTCGTGCCCTGAGAGGCTTCCCCAGGCTGACGAGGGGCCGCCGGCCGGGCCACAGCTCCCACCTGGGCAGAGGGAGGACGGGCTGGTCCAGGGTGGGGTGAGGGTGTCCTCAGGGCGTGATTTCAGACAGACAAAACCACTGGGGAGTGGGCACCTCGTCCTATCAAGTCCCAGGGAGCTGTCTCCGCACGTTCCTCCCCCAGGAGAAGCCTTGGGGCCCCCGTGAGGCAGCGAGCCTCCTTGTCACTGCTGGGCACCCCGGCCTGTGCAGGCAGGGGTCCAGGGGGCACATGCAGGTCGAGGTGTTTGGCCGAGACCCCGACTCCCTTCCCCCGTCGTCCTGAGCACTTGGCCGGCTCTTCCTCTGTCCCAGCCAGTGACCTGCCCCTGGGCCCTGAGCGAGGCCCTAACCGCACAGGAGGGAGCTTTCCTGTCTCCATGGCAACAGCCCTGTCACCCCCCACCCTGCCTGGGGCCCTGAGGAGAGCTTCCAGCCCCCCTGAGCTGTGCTCACAGACCCCTCCCCAGGACTGGCCCTGCCCTCACTGGCTGGGCTCACAGAGAAGCAGGCACCACCTCCAGCCGTGTGCAGCCTGCGCCCGGACGCAGACCCCGGCCCCGGGCTGGCACGGTCCGATCAGCTGCACCTCGCGTTTATCTGACGACAAGACCAGTTTCGCTACTTGGTTATCACCCCTTATTTTTCACTAAATACAGCCCTCTCCCAGGAGAATCCGCATCCTCAACAACAACAAAAAAAAAGGTTCCTGTTACCCTTGGCTGCTGAATCCCTTCCGGGGCGCCAGCACAGCCCCACTGGTCCCTCCCGGAGGAGGGCTGGGGCCTGGGCTCTGAGGACAGCATCGCGGGGACACCAAGGCCCAGGCCACATGCCCCGTCTGATAACCAGAAGATGAAACGGATAGAAACACGCGTTCAGTGACCTGTGGTCAGTGACCGCTGCCCTTTGCTGAAGTGCGGGCCGTGCGCCAGACGCAGGGTCAGCGCGTGGAGTGCATCATCCCCCGTCCTCCCCATCCCCCAGGGTCCTCCCCTCCGGCCAGCTCAGGACAGAGGCGTGGACTCACCGCTCAGTACCGTGCAGCTTCCACGGGCCGCCCCTCCCGCTGTCTTGGGTTCGGACTTTGTAAACCACACGCACTGACCTTCTCTCTTGGCTTCCTAGTTGTGGAATCAGACAAAACGGGGCTTTGTGCCTCTCGTGGAGTACGTGGGCGCTTTTTCCAGACCCCTCTCCAAACTTACCCGTCACCTTCCTGACCCCCCAGAAACTCACGGCCCCCTTTTCTGCAAAGCTTATTTAAAAGCAGGTAAATGGCGCCACCTCCTGGAGAGGATGGGTGCCACCGCGGTCAGAACAGGACAAAGGAGAGACGCCCAGAGTCTCAGAATAATGGCCGGCTTGTCCTGCTTCCCTCCCTCATGGGCTGGAGCCTGTGGACTCAAGTCAGGCTTCCCCTGAGCCAGCTGGGTTGCTGGCACCCCAAAACGAAGTCCAGAACCCAAACAACATTAAGGAAACAACCGTATAAAGAGCATTAAAGGAAAGCCTAGCAAGTGCAAAGGCCCTGAGGCAGAGGTGAACATGGTTTGTCCTGTGGATGGAAATAAGGCCAGCAGGGGCACATGGGCCGGAACAGTGAACAAGGGACGTTTGCTATGCTCCCATCTTCCTCCACAGTCTGCCGTCTGTTCCAATGGGTCAGACGTTTAGATCAGACACACTTGCTTCCTAATTGTTAATCTCCATTTCCTTTTCTCTGGAATAAGAACGTTTGCCTCCTTGGGTCTCCCGAAGAATAAAATGAGATCGTGCCTGTCGAGCATCCTGCACACAGCGGGCACTTGATGAATGCATGCCGTCTCCCCCTTCGCGACTGCAGGCTCAGAGAATCCAGGGGCCGGCCTTTCCTGCTAGGACTGCCAAAGGCCTGGCCGTTCCCTCCTTGTGCCTCTGACTTCTTTCCTGTCCCTGCAGGATAATGCATGACGAAGTGAGCGAGACAGAGAACATCCGGAAAAATCTAGCCATCGAGCGCATGATTATCGAAGGCTGTGAAATCCTGCTGGACACCAGCCAGACTTTCGTGAGACAAGGTACGTCCCCTGGGCCCTGCCCTCCCCCGCCCCAGGCAGCCCCAGGGACACCTCCAAATGGCATGTCTGCTGAGCGTCTCGGGGCCGCTGGAGGCCTGTGGACGTCGTACCCACACCTGCAGACGCAGACACCGTTGGCCTCCGGGTTCCTTTTCCCCAGAGGGGAACACACTCCTTCCCAGGCGGCCCGGTCTGTCGTGTGTCCCCGTGAACACGGACACCACGTTCTGGGGAGAGAGTAGGGAGCAGAGGACGAGGGCAGGTGCGGACAGGCCTGAATCTAGCGTTCCCAGCCCCGAGGAAGGCGGTGTGGCTCAGTGCCCGTGTCCTCGGCCTCTCGGGGACGGTCACGTTCACGGTGGCTCCCTTTCCTCGCCTGGGAGGTGCAGCCCCACTGAGGGCCAGCGGGGCGGGGGGCTGGCTGCTGGTGCCAGGACGTTGGGGCCTCGGTGCTTCTGAGGGTTGTCCCATCCAGAGCCCACGTCCCGTGGAGACCGGCTTGTGCTCGCCCGCGTCAGAGGTCCCTCCGTCCGGCCCTGGGCTTCTCTGGCCAGAGGGAGAGCTGCCCACGCCTCCTGCAGCCTGGGCAGCTGGCCCTGCGGGTGTCCTCGGCCTGGAGTTTTACTCTGAGGCCCCGTGTGACCCCCGTGCCCTTCCCCCGTCCACCCTGCCTGAGTTGGGCGGCACCGGGCCCACGCTGCGGTGGCCAAAGAACGGCCCCTCCTGGCACGGGCAGCATCCCCGCAGACCGGGAACCTGCTCTGTTCCCCGAGCAAAGTGCTTCCTCCTCTCCCGTGGGGCTGTGCTGGACCTGGAACCAGGCAGGGGGAGTAGGCCGGTCCCCCCTCCAGGAGCGAACATTGCAGGGGATCCTGAGGAGACAGACGCAGGACAGGGCTCCAGGCAGCACCGGACGGGGCGGGAGGCAGGGTGAGGGGAGTCGGGCAGGCCTTCCTGGGAGGGAGGCACAAATGGGGGAGTTCACGAGGTGGAAAGGAGGGGCTTTCCCGCCAAGGAGCGGCACTCGGAGCCACAGCTGAGCGAGGAGGGAGCGCAGAAGAGTGCCGGGCAGGTGCCTGACCGTCCGGAAGGCCCAGGGGGAGGAGGGGGAGGAGGGACGTGCGAGGCGGGAGCAGGGGCAGCAGGTGGCTTCTTCCCCCGGATGGCCCTGCCCGGGAGTGGCCTCCCGCACGCGGTGTCAGGGACGGGGCCGGCGTGCTGTGCCTGAGCAGTCGTGTCTGCTGTGGCCGCGGGGCCGTGCCTGGTGCTGAGCCTTCCGCTCTAGAGCCGGCTCCCCACGTGTGCTGCCCCCACCCCCACCCAGCCCTGCATTCCCGCCACGGGGGACCTGTCCTGGAGGCTCCTCCACTTGCCGGGGCCCCGGCAGGGGGCCGAGGGGTCCTGCAGGGACTGGTTGACGGGGCTGAGAGAGCGTCCGGGGTGCACCTGCTACCAGGACCCGGGACTCCCCCCTCCCGGCATCGTGACCCACCTGAGAGCTGGCCGGCGGCGGGCGTGGCTCTGGGAGGTGGGCTCAGGGTCTGCCCTCCACCCACAGGCTCCCTCATCCAGGTGCCCATGTCTGAGAAGGGCAAGATCACCAGGGGCCGCCTGGGGTCTCTGTCCCTGAAGAAAGAGGGCGAGCGACAGTGTTTCCTGTTCTCCAAGCATCTCATCATCTGCACCAGGGGCTCTGGCGGAAAACTGCACCTGACCAAGGTGAGGGCTGCGGGGGCTGCAGAGGCTCGTGGCGGGCACCACCACGGGGGCCCGGCTGACCCTGACCTGGGGCCCAGACGGCGGGCCGGGGATCAGACACACGAGAGTGCACACGTGTGTGCTGGTCTGACGGGCGGGTCAGAGAGAGCTGGACACAGCCGGGTTTTCTGCTGGAGAAATCATGGGGAACAAGGGAGCGCGTGTCAGGACCCCCAGAGGAGCCCCCGACCGCTGGTGCCAGGGCAGAGGGCCCGGGGGTCTAGACAAAGCGCTGAGAGGCGCACGCGTGTGTGCGCGTGTGTGCGTGTGAGGGGCCAGGTGGAGGACGGCACCTGCTGAGGCCGGAGCAGCGCCCAGAGCCTCCGCTCGGGAGGAGCTCGCGCAGCGGCTCGCGGGGCATCCCAGGCACGACGTGCCAGCAGGAGAGCAGACACGAAGGGCCGTCCTCGGGACCCCGCGGCCCTGCAGGAGACCGCACGCGCTCTGCTGATGGGCCCGTCCCCAAAGCAAGGGGGAACGCTCGCTGGCAGGGGGATGCCGTGATCGCGGAGGTGGTTTTCCCAGGGGGAGACTTACCCCCCACACGGATGTGCTGACCCTGCAATTTCCCCAAACGAGGGGAACTCGACAGTGTGGTCGTGGGGGACTGCGCTCCGCCTCCCTGGGACAATTAAGTAGTCACAGAGGGCAAAGGTGACGGGGAATCAGCACCTCAAACGCCTCCTGCTCCTTCACAGACCACAGGGCCTTGGCTCATACTGCCCCCTTCTTTCTCCCCTGGAAGACCGCCTTCCTGTCCTTCGTGGCTACTCAGGTGCCACCTGCTGTCAGCTTGCACCCAGCTTGGCACATTGCTTATCTCACTGCCCCGAGTTCAGGACCTGGCCCCGACTCAGTCTCTCACACGCACGGGAGCCTGGAACAGCCCAGAACTGCCCCTGCCCGTCCCTCCCTAAGTTCCCTGTCTGCAAAGCAGGGGTGACCATCCTCACCAGAGGCCCTGCAGAGGCGCAAGCAGCTGGCGGTGGGGGCACATCTTCCCTGTCGAGGCAGAGCACCTGTGAACCACGGTCTCCCAGGGAAGCGCGCTTCGGAGGGTCTCGGGTCCGAACACGCGGCGGCGGCCTAGAAAAGGCCGGAAGGTGCCCTCGATTAAGCCACAGCCTCGGACAAGCCGCTCTTCCAGACCCGGGATGCCTGGCCCAGAATGCACAGAGACGCTACGAGATGCTGTGGCTGCGGGGAACGCACCGCTTATGTTGACACGTGCACAAATCGGCCGTTTGGCTGCACGAGGGGAAGTCAGCTTACGGCGAACGCTCCAGTTTCGACCGAATTCCGGGTCAGGGAGAGCTCTCCGTATTCATTAGCTCCGGAGTCTCGGTTGAGGATCTCTGTCGGGCTGGGGGGACGTTTCCTGCAGGCGGGGGTCAGCGGGGCAGGTCGAACTGGAGATGCTGCCTGAAAGCATGTGTCTTTCCCTTTGTCGTATTTTGGTTGGGGGTGTTTGTTCGGGCTTTTAAAGTTTTTCTCATAAGGAACACGGAGATGCTCGTCAAGTCCCAGCACCCGCTCCTGCCAGCAGGTGCCTCACCAGGCCTCGGTTAATCCATCTGCGTGATGGGGGTGAAAACGCGTCCCTCGGGGATGCCGTGAGCGTGAAGCAAGGGCGTGTCATGGTGCCTGGGACACAGTACCTGCTCGGCGTGTAACTGTCGTCGTCACTTTCAGTTACGTGGTCGTGAACTTGTAACGATACTGGCGGTAGCGAGCCCTTGCGTAAGCGTTACCGTGGGCCAGACGCTCCCCCAAGTGCGCACACTCAACTCCTGGAACGACCTGCCGAAGCCGATACGGTTACTTCCCCGTTTTACGGATAAAGGACCTGAGGCGTCTGGAAGCCCGCAAGCGGCAGAGCGGGGTTTTGGTCCCGGGCCAGCAGTCTGGCTCCAGAGTCTGTGTCCTTGAACTACAGGCTCAAGGTCAAGCTGTAAAACTACCCTAAGGTCTTCCAGAAGGAAGAGCGCGTCAGAGCTAGATGGGGCTTTACAGATGGTCAAGCCCGGGGCTCGCCCGAGGCCACCGAGCAGCAAAGCGAGAAGCAGAACCCAGGATTGGGGACACCCCGATGCCCCCTCCGGTCCCCCTGCCCCCCGGGCTGCCGTCCCTGCAAACACCTGTGTGGAGATTGAATGTGTGGCCAGCGTCTCTGTCGCCATCAGTTATTACGTTACTTACCCACTTATCCGCCCCGTGGGACAAATTACCCACATCCGAGGTCTCAGCTTCTGAGTGAGGAAGCTTGGAGCCCCCGGCTGGGCGGGTGGGGCCCGGGGTCTCTCGAGCTGGAGTCCAGGCTGAGCTCTCCCACCGTACCAGCCTTCCTGCTGTGGCTCCCCCAGAACACGTGGTCCCAGGGACCCCCGCAGAACAAGCAGGGGGCTGTGGCTCCCACAGGTGCACAGCATCTGAGACACAGGTGACCGAGTCCGGCCCGCACTTGGCAGGGAGGGGAGTGGACCTCAGCTCTGTTGGGGGGGGGAGGGGCGTCGGCATCCTGCACCCGCGGCTGTGGTCCCTGTTCACCACGGTGCCGGGGCATCCGATGCGCGGAGGTGCTCCCACTCTCAGGGACCCAGATGCCCCCGATAACGGGCAACCAGTAGGTTGCGACCCCAGCTCTAAGGATCCAGGTGACCTCAGGCGTGATCCCCGTCTCCGATCTCGTCTCCTCATCTGTAAAATCAGAACGAGACGTGTGCGGAGTCCGATAAACCCGTGTCCAAGCTGCAGACGTGGAGTCTCAGCCCAGAATCGGGGATTCCGCGGCCCCCGCCCCACCCACCCTTGACCCTCGTCCCTGGAAAGCCCCCGAGACAGTCCCGCCTGATCTGCTTCGTGGGGGCCCCGATGCGAAGAGCACGTCCTTCCACGTGGGAACCAGAGTGCCCGCGCGGAACATGACGCACACAGCCTCGCGCTTGTATGGCCGTGCCACGCCCCCGTCCCGGGGCCCTTCACCGGCCCGTGTCCTGGTGACTCGAGGTGGCCCTGCTGTCTTTCAGAACGGGGTCATCTCCCTCATCGACTGCACCTTGCTGGAGGACCCAGAGAGCACGGAGGAAGAAGGTAGGGCTGGGGGCCACACGCTCTTGGACCCAGGGAAGCCAGGCCCGCAGTGGGAGAGCCTTGGTCCGCTTCCCTGTTCCTCCCACACTCTTCGGGCCCCCTGAGTGGTTGGCACCGTTCAGTCTGGGGTCACTGCACTCCACCGAGCACGTCCACAGGTGCCACGCACGGGTCTGCCGAGCACCCCCACGCACAGGTCCGTGGGCGCCACGCACGAAAGGCCGGAGAGGCCCTGGGCCTGCTCTGTCCTCCAGTGGGAAGTGTGGGGACATGTGACACCAGCAGGGGGGGACACAAGGGGGGTTGCCCAGCTGTGGGGGAAGGGCTCTGTGGGATTTCCCTCCCCGGCTCCCTGGGGGACGGGGTCATTGTTTTCGGTTACAGGGTGGGGTCACTAGTGTCACTTGATTGGGCTAAGGTTGGTCCTCGTGTCCCTTCTTCACTGCCCCCCCCCCCCCGGGGCACAGGACCCTGTGTCTTCACCCTTCCCCAGACTGGGGTGCCCCGGAACAGGGCTGAGCCACCTTGGATCCTGGTCCGGGCCTGGGGCTTGGGCTAGGGGTCTGCCAGGTGCCGGGAGCCTCGTCCACACACACTCAGGCCTGTGCCCCCGGTCAGCCCCGGTGGCAGGGCTCTGTGCCTTCCCTGCACGTCCACTGGAGCCGAGCCAGGCAACCCCCACGGGAAGCATAGGCTCGGTCTGTCTGGAGCGTCCTTTGCCGCGGAACCTTCTCCAGTCGTGGCCTCGGCTGGGCCACGGGAAAGCCCAGGCTTCAGTGCAGTGGTCAGGCCCCAAAGCCACTTTCCCTCCGGGGCCAAGGGAGGTAGAGGCCCTGCGCTGTGCAGCCCCCCCTTAGCACCCTTGCTCACAGGCGGGCACCCCGCTTCTCAGAAGACCCACCAGCATCCCCTCCCCACGTCACCACACGGAACAGGCTCCCCTGTGCCCAGCAGGAAACCCTGAAATCCTGGAGGGTCCCAACTGGAAGGGACGGGGGCCCCGACGCCACATGGTCTCTGGACGTGCACAGGGGCGTCCGCGTCTGGGGCGGGAAGGGCGCCCCCCACGGCCGCGTAGCGACCGCAGGACAGAGCCGGGCTTCTGCGTCGTTCCACCAAGTGGTTCCCCAGTTCACAAGGGCACAGTGAAGGCATCCTAAACTGTGAGCTCGGTCTTCCAGCTCCCAAGACTTGAAGGAAGCTCCCAGGTGGAGAACAGTAACGAAAATGCAGAGAAGGCGCTTTGCTCTTGGGGAGGCCCACACTGAGCTCGGTGTCTGGTCGGGGCCGCAAAAGTGCGAGATCTGAAGTTCCCCATCCAGCCCCGCCTGGTACCACCCTGGGATGGCGGGAGGGCCCGGCCCCGAGGCCCTTCTCATCCTGGCCTCGCTGCCGCCCTGCGGGGGGTCTCCAGGACATTATCACTCGTGACCTCAGCTACCCCGAGATGTGACAAGGGCAGGGGGGTGCCCACAGCTCTGTTGCCGGACCGCCCACGTGTTGTAAGCTGCTTCTCAGCCCAGGTCCTTGCTTTGTCCGTCTCGAGGAGGCTCCCCTCCCCCCGGGAGGGGGTGCAGGGGAGAATGTCTGATACAGCGAGTGGCCAGGTGCCCACTCCCTCCAACACCACTGTCCTCCAGGGGGTAAGACAGACAGGGCCTTGTCAGAGGTTTCCCGACTCGGAGAGACCCCACTCATGCTAACTCTGTGTTTTGCCAACCGGAAGCCAAAGGGTCCAGCCAAGACATAGACCACTTGGATTTTAAGATCGGAGTGGAGCCCAAGGATTCCCCGCCTTTCACAGTCATCCTGGTGGCCTCGTCCAGACAGGAGAAGGCGGCGTGGACCAGTGACATCAGCCAGGTGAGCAGGGTCACCTGTTCCTAGGAGTGGCAGGGGAGGAGAGTGGGGGGGACGGGCTCCATGTGCTCCAGGAAAAGACACAAGTTCCCTCCAAGTGCTGCCCTCACGTTGGCAGAGTGGGAGGAGGACCCTTGGCACCTGGATCTCATGCTACAGTGATTTTTAAAAGTCCAGGTTTTTGAGCTGCCCCCAGGCCCCAGCAGACTTACCGGATGCAGGTGCATTTTAGCACATGCCGCGGGCCATTGGTAAGCACAGAAAAGTCTGAGCATCCTAAGCCCAGGGGTGCTGGAGACCAAAGGCCCCACACGGCCTCGGGTCAGCTGCACAGAGCGCCTCGGCCTCCACCGGGCCTGCCCAAGCGTTAGGGCCGTGAGCACAGCAGGCAGGGAAAGCGCAGGCTTCCCAGGGAGGGGTGAGCAGAGCCGGCAAGCCACGGACTCCTGTGAGACCAGGCAGAGTCTGTCTGGAAGTCAGACAGGGAGTCTGGGACATGGGAGTCTGGAAGAGGCTGTCGGCGCACTGGGCTCCAGGACAGGTGGTGGGTTAGTACAGCCCCTCCCTGCAGCCAGGAACCCCTCCCCGGCCGTCTGCCTGCGGCCTGCCCTCCGCGGGGTGAGGGAGCAGCGGACGGCAAAGCTGGGGGTCCGCTCTCTTTAATGCTGGGCCCCCCGCCCCCGCCCGCCCGCTCCCCCAGCTCCCTGGCCTGCTGCCCGTCCGGAAACGCCGGAAGAACGAGGCAGGACAGGGTACCGTGTGGAAGATGTGTGCTCTTTCTGGGAGCCCAGCGTGCCCCAGAGAAACCCGGAAAACCAGACACTAGGAAAGAGTGCTGATCCCAGCAGGCGTCAGGGCCCCCAGCCCGTCCCCGGGACCCCTCATGCCTCTGGGGAACTCCATCCACAGCCAGGCGCCCTCAGTTTTGGTGTTGCTGGTAGAGGCAGAGCCGGAGGAGCCTAAAAGCTGCGGGGTGGAGACACTGGGCTGGGCAGTGCAGGGAACAGGAACCTTCCTCTGAAAGTCCCGCCCCCCCCCCTCCCGGGGCACAATTAGTTCGGCCCAGGTCCTCAGGCGCGCGAGGACCCCGCGTCAGGCTGGGCACGCCGGCTACCCCCTTGGCGGCGGCCGGGCTCTGACCCTGGGCCTCCCTGATTCCAGTGTGTGGACAACATCCGCTGCAACGGCCTCATGATGAACGCATTTGAGGAGAATTCCAAGGTCACCGTGCCGCAGATGATCAAGTGAGTGCCCGCCGGAGCCTGCTCGCGGCCTGGGCAGCAGCAGGGGCCCCGGGCCGGCCGGCCGCTGGGCCTCCCCGGGGTGCTGGGCCGCGTCTGTGCGGTTTGGGGGTGTCTGCCTGCTTGTTGGTGTTGACTTAACGTCCGTTTGGACGACGGCTTTGGCTTCGTTTCTGTTTCATAAAACGTGGATTTTCGCGGCAGGCTGTTTAAACGACGGCACAGGTGAAGCTTCGTGCTGCCTTTTTTTTTCTCAAGTGGCTATTTTTCTTCTTCTAATTACGAAACGAGAACACTGCAGAAACACGGGCCTCGGGAGCCGCGGTGTTTGTCTCAGCAGGTGCAGGGGCGAGGGGGCCGCAGGCCACACCGTCCGACCTCCCCGGCCACCGGGCCTGCTCCTCCCCCGGCCCCTGGCCTCACCCTCCTCCTGCCCTGTCCTGGCGGCGGCCCGCGGGTCCCTGACGCCCCGGGGGCCTCAGGCCCGTGCTTCAGCCCCGGCGTGAAGGCGCCTCTTGTGCGCACAGGGCCGGGGAAGCCCAGGCAGGGTCGTGCGCGCAAGGTCTGCTGAGCGTTCGGGCGACCCCGGGAGGTGGCGTTCAGCTCCGTGACGGCACAGCGGGGGCCGGCGGAGCCCGAGGAAGGTGTGAACGTGAGGGCAGCATCCCGGTCCCCGGCCCCGGCTCCGTGTGTCACGACGGACGGTGACGTCACGTTTCCGAGCTCAGGCTTCTCGCGAGCGGGAGATGGCGATACCTCCTGGATTTGTGTTGCTGGGGGTCCGAGGACGTGCGTGTTTATCCTTTACGTGCAGAGAGCTGGTGGTGGTCCTGCAGTGAGTGTAAACGCCTCCAACGGCCCGCTCGGGAAAGCTCAGGTGTGCCTGAGCCTGCGTCCTGAGCCGCGTTCCCCGTCAGCCCGCTCTCGGAGGGCCCAGCGCAGCAGCTTGCTGACCCAGCCTGTGCTCTCTGATGCAACGAGACAAAAGGGAGGGCTGTTTTCACGAGCAAATTAAAATCGCGCGGAATTAAGGCTGAACGTAGAGCGGAAGCCCACTCGTCTGCCCAGGACGCCTCTTGAGGCTGCAGAAGCGAGCGAGGTGTCGCCTGTGAAGGTGAAAATAGTGACAGAGCGAAGGGAACGTCCAAACGGAAGGGATGTGCCGAGGGCACACAGCCCCCAGGCTCCAGGGGGAGCGGCCACGGTGGGCGGTCCTGCGAGAACGTGGGAGCAGCGGCGATCAGACGTGCTCTGTACTCACCCTGCAGTGAGAGACGCGCGCGGGAAGTGATGAAACACCGCCGTGAGTCAGAGACAGAGTCGGGGGGGCGCTGGAGGGGCCAGACGTCTAGTGCGATGTCACCTGGTGCAGTGGGCAAGACGCCCCTGAGAGGGGACATCAGAGCTGACCGTGAGGGTGGTGGCGGGGAAGGGCGCTCTGGGAGGAGGGAACAGCATGAGCGAAGGTGCAGAGGCAGGAAGGCCCGTGTGTGTCGGTGACGATGAATCGCCCCGTGGGGCTGAGTGGGGGAGAGAGGGCGCGTCGTGGAGGTGGCGGCCTGCACGGGAGTGGCAGCTGCGTTCACAGCCAGTCGAACGGTGCAGCGCGTCTGTTCTAAGCCCAGTGAGACACGGGGGCACCTGGGGTCTCCGTCAGTGAAGCGTCCGACTTCGGCTCAAGTCACGATCTCGAGGCTCATGGGTTCGAGCCCCACGTCGGGCTCTGTGCTGACGGCTCGGAGCCAGGAGCTGCCTCGGATGCTGCGTCTCCCTCTCTCTCTCTCTCTCTGACCCTCCTTTGCTCACGCTCTGTCTCTAAACATTTACTTTTAATTTTCTAAATGAAAAAACACATAAACACGGTGAGCCACTGGCGTGGCACCTGGTTTACAGGGTGTCACCGTCCCGCCCTGGCCCCAGCAGCCTTCCCTGCCGACGGGTCGGCGACAAGCCGGCCCAGGTGGCCCCACAGCGGGGTCCTGGGCCAGCAGAGCGCGAGCTGTGTCCGGCACCCTGTGTTTCCAGGCCGGGGGGGGCGGGGAAGGGGGGAAAGAGCCAGAGTGGGCGTGGCCAGGCGTTCACACTGAGTGTTCCCGTGCCTCGTGCCGACTGTGCCGTGAGCGTCTGGTGCCCGCTCGGTGCTTCCATCCTCAGCGAGCATACGTCCACCGTGTTGCACGCTGTTTGCTCGTTCGCCTGCCCTCCGCGTGTGTTTTCTCGTGTCTTCTAGCACAGGTGGGCTTTCGTAAACAACGCGGTGCCGTGCGCCGTGAATGGGGGGGCGAGGTGACAGGCGGAGTCGGGATCTCCTCTGTGGCTCTCGGGGCTGCCCCGGGTGGGGACGGGCTCCCCCAGCTGCTGCCCTGGCAGGAAGCGAGTGGGGATCCGTGGTGGCCAGGGGACAGTCCCCGTGTATGTCCCACACGAGCCTGAGTTTCTGGCACCGTCCCCACATCGGACTGTGAGTCAGGAGGGTCCTGACTTGGGGTCTGCGGGACCAAGAGGCAGGAAGTTCGGGCCCTCTGGTGTGTGGCTGCTGGTGGACACGGGAGAGGGGGGTCCACAGCCACGCAGAGAGCTGAGGGGTCCCACTGCTTCGGCCCCGACTCCCGGGCACTACGGCTCGGCCCCAGCAGGTGGCCTCCAGGACGGGTGGACTCAAGGTGAGCGCCCTCCTGGGAAGGGGGGTGATGCACTGGGGTCTCACCAAGAAGTGTGGGGTGCGAGGTCAGGACGTGCTCACGCTGGGAGGGGCTGAAGACCCCTTCTCACAGGGGCAGACATCTGGCACATGGCCTGCGAGGGAATCATCAGAATCGGTGCGTCTTTACTGGACTCGCCCGCTTTACAGATGGGGAGCTGAAGTCAGGGTGAACGGAGACCCTGTAACCAGCAGTGATGGCCAGTTTCAGAGGAGAAGGGGGAAGGGAGGGGGCTTCTAGCCTTCTCTACCCATCCAGTGGCAGAAGGAGCCCAGAAAGAAAATGCTAGAAGCAAACAGCTGCCCGAGGGGCCCGGCAGCCCCCGTTAGGGTGCCAGGCCTGTGCTAGGCGCTCCGGGACGCGTGAGGTGTCGGCCAGCCGTGCGGGAGCCCCCCAGCCCCAGGCTGAGCCCTTCCCACCTGCAGACACGGTCTCCTGTCCGTGTTTTCCCTCCTTCTGAGCCGGGTGCCTCTCTGTCCCCTCGTGTGCCTGACACCCTGTCTCGCCGCTTTAGCCCTTAGCAGCCGTCTGAGCCAGGAGAGACCGAGCGCATCGCTCGGCTGATTTCCGAGCACCTGGTCTGCTCCCTCCTTGGACTCAGCAGTCTTCTCTCTTGCTTCCAGGAAATCTTTCTCATCTTAGATTATCACGCATTTTCCTGAGTCGTGGCAAAACCCCACCCAAGATTTTATAAAGCGTCTCTGCCTTTCGGCAAAGTTTCTTTGGAGGGTCCCCTTCCTGCGTCTTCAGGAAGGTCTCCGAACCACGTTGCCTTTCCAGGCTCTGTGGGTTTCCAATGTTTTCTCGTCCTGAGAAGCAGTCCCCACTCGATAAAGGTGGTTTGCTTAGCCGTGGATATTTCCAACCCCAGGGGCATTTCCAAAGAAGGCCCTTAAAGGACAGCGTCTGCACCCCTGACAGAAAGGCCCCCGGGAGTGCCCGTGACATCCATGGGGGGAACGCGCGATTACCTCCCGAATGAGCTGGGCACCGCACGGCATCCTGGGCCCATGAGGCACGGACTTCATTAAGTATTTGCAAAAGTGCTGTGAGGTGAATCTTGATATTTCCATTTTACAGCTGACGAGACCGAGTACCTGGTCTGATGCCACACAGGAAACAGGGCCGACAGGTGTCATTTGATTCCAAGCCTCGTGTCCTCCCCTGTTGTGTGACGTGTTCTGGCCGTGACAACCTCTATGAGCTGCATTCGTATTTCCTTAGATTTTTTTTTTCGTGGAAGCCCATTTCGATGATTCCCAGGCTTATCCTTTTAGCAACGTCACGTATGAATTTGCTCGTTCAGGTACCCTTCTGATCATATCCCACCAGAACACAGGCCACTTAGGCAGCCTGCTCCCCGTGTATAAGAGCGACCAGAGAAGATACGGTCACCAGTGAGGAAGGAAACCTAGGAGGCCCGGCGGTAAATGCACTTGCTGTGTCCCTGCTGGAGCGAGCAGTACACCTGATCCCAGGCGTCTCGCGGCCTTGACAGAAAGGAAAGTGTGGGTACAGAGGTTCGCGGTGTCCAGAAATGGAAACCACCGCTGCCCCGGGGCGGTCGTGATGGAAATGCACTGCAAGAGCGAGAGAGCGCCCTCCTGTGGCCTCGGCACCCAAGGGCGCTGCTGGCTCCCACCGCCCCGGGAGAGGCCGCTGACCTCCGGCCCCCGCTGCCCCAACCTCAGGTCCCTGCCCTCAGGCCCCCACGGCCTGGTCGGCTGCACCTGACACCTGCCCGAGGACTGAGCCGTGCTGCCTCCAGATCCAATGCGGAAGGTCCCAGAAGAAGAGTGGAATTGCTTCAACTCAGATTCCCTGCCAAGCAGAAATCACTTCAGCCAGGGGTGCAGGACTCCGGAAGGTCTGGTCCAGGACACCTCCCCAGCCCTGCGGGTCTTACTTTTAGGGAAGTACCTGAAGTCCAGCCATCTGCTGCTGGCTAGGGACTGACCTTGATACTTTAATAGGCAGCCGGGTGGGAAGTCAGGGAGGGTGTGACCTGCCCTGAGAGACAGAGCTGCTAAGAAGCCCCCAGGCTGGGGTTCAGGCTTCATCCTTCGTGGCTCTCAGGAGCCAAGGGAGGGGAGAGCGCCTGTGCCTGCTGCCGGGAGAGATCACTGGTAGGAAAAGAAGTAGGATTTTCAGACAAAACAATCAGACTCTTGGGGACATAATCAGTGGTTTGTTTACGTGTGTGGACTCTGGCTCACGGGGGCTCATTAGGGGCCGTACGGTCCCTGATTTTGATTTGTGAGTTCATTTTCTGGAGGGATGTATCTGTGAAGATCTCGTAGGGCCTGGTGGAGAACCACAGCCTGTGACAGCTCTGTATCCCCTGTCTGGGGTCCCCAGACCACAGCGGTGGCACTTGCTTGCGTTCCGGAGCCCCTTGGAGAGCAAGCAGTGTGTTCTCGGGGGTGCTGAGCTCCCCTCCCGCAGAGCCTGGGTTAAAACGGGGAACCACCCTTCAATAGATTTTGGGTAGATTTTTCGAGGCCACCTTCCAGGGTCTCAGCTTTCGTGGGGGTCTCACTCCGGCTCCCTTCCCTACAGAAACCCAAGACGCTCGGTATCTACGAGCAGCCGATGCCCCAAAGGCACATAAACCGTCAGCTGGTTTCCAGATTTCTCTGCAGTTTTGACCTCTGGGAATCCCCCTTCTAGCTTTTTTGTGCTTATTTGGTTTTTACTGAGATGTAATTCACGTAACACACAAGTCAGCATCTCCGCCCTGCAGTTTAGCGGGTTTTGGTGCATTCACTAAGTTGCGTTGAGCTTCAGTACCGCCTCATCGCAGAATGTGCCCGTCACCCCTCCGCAAACCCCGTGCGTGCTGAGGGCCGCTCCGGTCTCTGCCACCCCCACCCCTGGCGGCCAGCAACCTGTGCTCCGTGTCTGGACGTGGCCATCTGGCACACTTGCCATAAACGAAGCCCTACAACACGCGGACTTTGTTTCTGGATTCGTGCACTCGGCCTGTTCCGACCCCGCCGCACAGGAGCACCTGTCAGGACGCCACTCCTTCTCACAGCCGAGGGATGCTCCGTGCGGACAGACTCCACTGGCTTGTTCCGTCACCGGCTGGCAGACCGCGTGTTGTTTCCCCTCCGGGGCGGTTTGAAGAGCGGAGCCGTGAACGCTGGTGGACAGGTTTCTGTGTGAACAGATTTCCCTTTTATCTTGTGAGCTCAGCGACACGTGCTTTGTAAGCTGGCCACGGGTCGTCCAGTGTGTCTGGGGGTTTTCTGACGTCGGGCATGTGGGATGCCGTCCGGAGGAGGCAGCATCTTGCAGGGGGTCGTCCTCCGCACAGGAGGCCCGCGGCCCTTCGGCGCCCCGTCTGTCCGTCCGCCCTCGGCCGTTGCACGTCGGGGAGACGGTGCCGGGTGGGCTCCTGAGCTCAGACCCCGTCTCCCCGCGGTCCTCCCTCGCCCCGCAGGTCGGACGCCTCCCTGTACTGCGATGACGTGGACATCCGCTTCAGCAAAACCATGAACTCCTGCAAAGTGCTGCAGATCCGCTACGCCAGCGTGGGCCGGCTGCTCGAGAGGCTGACGGACCTGCGTTTCCTGAGCATCGACTTCCTCAACACCTTCCTGCACTCCTACCGCGTCTTCACCACCGCCGTCGTGGTCCTGGACAAGCTCATCACCATCTACAGAAAGCCCATCAGCGCCATCCCCGCTAGGTGCGTAGGCCGCCCCCGGGGACGTCGGGGGGACCGCAGACGTGACATGTTGAGTGCACGTGGGCACCTCCCGGGGCCGGGGGGCTGTCTCTCCCCCACCCTGGGGGGCTGACCGGCCCCCCCCAGCTGTCTCCCCCCCGCCCTGGAGGGCTGACCGGCCCCCCCAGCTGTCTCTCCCCCGCCCTGGGGAGACTCAAGGGCACACGTTGCTCTCTGCTCCCTGCCCGCACCTCTGCACTGCCCTCCTGGAAGCACAGGGCCGCCTCTCTGGAAAAGCCGGTGCTCCCCACCTTCCCGTTTCAGAAAGAAGGGGAACGGGAAGAGTAACAAGGGTCAGGGCAGCGGAAGGAGGCGGACAGGCAGAGACTCCCGGCCCATCCCTGCCAGGACCTGCTCTGGAGGGAGGGGGCACACTTGGGCTGGCGCAGCACGTGGAAGGCAGGCCACCCTCCCGCCCCCAGCTCAGCCCGCCGGGACCCAGAGAGGCCAGGAGACTCGCCCCAGAGCCCCTAGAAGTGCAGGGCTGAGTGGGGGCCCGAACCCAGGGCCCTGGGCTTGTCGGGGACGCCCGTGACCGTGTCTGTGTGAGTCTGTGTAGCAGGCAGGGGGCCCGCCTTTCCCTCCTCTGCCCTGCCCTGCCCTGCTCCACCCGCTGGCACCGTGAGCCCCGGGTCCCTGCCGGGGGAGGACCCTGAGGGCAGGCACAGCCCGGGTCACAGGGTCAGCACTTGCCGGAAGAGCCGGCCTCGGAACCGCGGTCACGGGGCTTCGTTGACAGGCAGACCGGTCCTGCTGCTGGACACCCGGCCTCTTAGCTGAACGGAAACCTCCACTCCCACGTCGCCGAACGGTTACCGGTCCGGGGCAGTACTGGGCGGGGCGCGGCCGGGGGCGACCCCAGTGCGCCTGCGGCCCAAAAGGGGGTGCGTGGGGAAGGTAGCTAGCAGTCTTCAAGCAACACAGGGAAACCGAGGCAGAGTGATGGGTCTGCCCTGCCGTAGACCGAGTTCAGGGACCGGACCCGGGCCCCTGAGGGACCTCACTGGTTCAGGGGGACCCATCAGGAAATGGGAGGGACCAGCAGGTCCCTCTGAATGCCCCTCACCCCCTGGGTGACACTTGGGGCCAGAGCCTCAACTCTGGGCAGATGCTGTGTCCCACCAACTTCCCAGGGCCACCGCGAGGCCCAGCCGGTCCCAAATGACAGCCCAGGACGTGAGGAAGGGCCGTGAGGCCTGGAGGCCCTACCCATCCCCCCGCCACCCCACACGTCTGCCCCCAGGGCAGCCGACCTCCCAGAGAGCACCCGCGCCCCCAGTGCCCGTGCTGCCCACACCCTCCTCACTGACCACCTGCCCCTGCCCTCAGGGCTGGGCTCGCCTCTCCGCTCTGAACTTCCGGAACCCCAGCAGTCAGCTTCCAGGGGCCCCGGGAAAGCCGGACAAGCCACCCCGTCCAGGTTGGGACACGTCCGCGAGCTGAGGAGGTCATTCCTGGGGGCCCGGAGGTCTGTCCTGTGCAGAGCACAGAGCAGATACGTCCCACGCGTGTGTCACCCGCTTCCAGCCTGGCCCTGAGCCGTAGAGGCACGACCGGGGTTGCTGGGAGACCCGCTTTCCACGTCCTGCCCCGGGTTTGCCCCAAGGCTGGCCGAACGCCCTGGTGGGGCACAGAGGACACGGGGTTTGGAGCCTCATCCTGTCTCTGAGTCTCAGCCTCTCCATCCCTAACCCCCTCAGGACCTGTGTGAGGGTGAGGTCAGAGCACGAGGGGTCACCAGGCCCGGGTGGACAGCGCCTCGCCTCAGACCCTGCTGCTGACCAGAGGGAAGGCACGAGGGGCGCCCGTAGACCCGCCGTGCCATGGAAGGGCACACCCCTGCCCAGACCGCGAGACGGGACGCTTGCACACGCGCATACCTGTCCGCAGCCCGTTTCGTCTCACCGCCCCTTGGCCCGTGTCCATGCCAGTGCACCTGCTCGGGGGATTGGCCCGGGTGTCAGGGGTCCCGAGGGTGTCTCCCGAAACTGGCTTCGCCTCTGGGGGCCTGAGCCAAAGGACACACACAGCCAAGGAGTGGGAAAAGGAAGCGTTTTCCTCAGAACAAGGAGTGAGAACAGCAAGGGTGTGTCCCAACGCTGTGTGCCCCCCACAAAAATACTGGGAAGTTTTAGGCTGAGGGCACACGCACGTTCACGGGGTGGGGCTCGCCCGGGCAGACTTGAGCTCCGAATCGGGGCAGAGTTGTTGGGAGCCACCAGAGCCCAGGCCAGAGCTGAGAGACGTCCCAAGGCCGGCAGGGTCTGGCACCCTCGAGTCCGCTCCTGGTGATCCTGGCGTGGGTGCTCCCGGGGGCTTAAATCCTGCAAACACGAGTCAGGAACGTGCGTCAGGCCCGTCCCTCCGTCCGAACGAGCACCGGGAGTTGCACCAGCGACTTATCATCCCTGAGACGACACCGTCCCCGGCCCGGCGGCGTCTATCTGTCCCTCCCTTCTCCTCCCTTGAAATCGTGACGTCCCAGGGTGTGTGTCCCGCCATCGCGGTGCCTCGCAGGTGGTTCTGGGAGGAGCGTCCCCAGAAGAGAGGTGCCGGGCGCCCCGGAGGCCGGGAGACCCCAGGCCTGGGAAGGCGGCCGGGCCCGCTCTGACCGTCTGCTTCCGTCCCCCACCCGCCCAGGTCCCTAGAGCTCTTGTTTGCCAGCGGCCAGAACAGCAAGCTTCTGTACGGCGACCCCCCCAAGTCCCCGCGCGCCACGCGCAAGTTCTCCTCGCCACCCCCCCTGTCCATCGCCAAGACGTCGTCGCCCGGCCGCCGGCGGAAGCTGTCCCTGAACATCCCCATCATCACGGGTGGCAAGGCCCTGGACCTGGCCGCCCTCAGCTGCAACTCCAATGGCTACAGCAGCCTGTACTCGGCCGTGTCGCCCTTCAGCAAGGCCTCGCTGGACACCAGCAAGCTCTACGTGTCCAGCGGCTTCGCCAACAAGATTCCGGACGAAGGCGACACGGCCGCTGAGAAGCCCGAAGAGCCCTCAGCTCTCAGCAAGCAGAGTGAGTGGGCGTGCGGGCTCCCCCAGGGCGGGAGGGACTTGGGGGTCCCGGCCAGATGCTGGAGGCGGGCAGAGTCTGGGCAGGAGGAAGCCGGCAGACAGGCAGGCAGAGACCCCCAGCGCGTGGCTTCATCCTGCGTCTGTCTGTCTGAGGGCGGGTCCCGGATCCCGGACCTCTGTCAGGGCCCAGTAAGGAAGGGGTCACCGGACCCGGCTCCCGTCCCCTGGGGTCCACAGCGAGCTGAGGAACAGGACCCCACGCGGAGATGTGTGCAGCTGATGTGTTGTGCTGGAGAGATACTCGAGGGGCACAGGGAGTGGGCTGGGGACGCCGTCTGGAGAGTCAGAGAAGGCTTTCTGGAAGGCCCACGATGTCTAGACTTTGACCAGGAGGAGGGGGCACGGTCTAGGCAAGGGAATGCAGTGGACAGGACTAAACGAGGAAAAGCATTGTTTGCTCAGGAACAGCCTGAGCCCAGCACAGCTGGAATGCTGGTTGTGGGGGCAGCACAGAGGCCAGGGGCACAGGCCGGCAGCCCCCTCCTCTTAGAGCCCTCCGGACCATTCTGGAAGGCATCTGTTTGGGTGGCTGGTCCGGTTCAGCTCAGCGCCCCCAGCGCTGTCTTGGTTAGCACGTTTGTGCCTGTCACATTTGGAAATTTGACATAAAACAGGCATGCATGCGCACACTCCTGGGCCGGCCGGTCCCTAGGCCCTGAGGAAGGGGCCTTCGAGAAAGACTTTGAGGGTGGTCCGGATTCCTCTCCTGTGCATCAAGACGGGGGAGGCAGGGAGCGGCCCCGGCAGGGACACAGCTGGGGAGGGAAGCTCCCGGAAGGCTCTGTCACCAAGTGACATTTACCGTGATACATACAGTAAATGGCTGATGGGTGCGTCCGAAGGTCTGTAACCGAGGGACAGCCCGCTAGAAAGCCCCAGATGCCATCCTGTGGGGGCAGAGGACAGGGTGACCATCTGACATCAACTCTCAGTGAGTCCGGGCCTCCCGCATTTGGAAACTTAACATAAAACAGTCCTGAAAGGTGATCTCGTTCCTGACCAGTGACGGAGGGGCCCCAGAACCTAAGTGTGTACCAAAGTGTGTGTGTGTGTGTGTGTGTGTGTGTGGACATTTTCTTAGGGTCTGTAGCTGACTCGGTGTCTCCAGGGCCTCCCCTCCCTTCCAAGGTCTCGCTCACTGCAGCTGGGGAGGCCGAGGACCAGAGAGGCGAGGGTACTTACCACGGTGGCTGTTCCTCAGCTGGACTTTAATACGCTTCGTCCCTTTTCCCCAAAGCGTGTAACCCTGGAGCGTCCTGAGTCTTGGGAGACGAACTTTGCACCAAAACGGGACGCTTTGATAGTGAGCAAAGGCATGGGACAACGGGGGCCAAGCAGGGCTTTCTGGGCAACGCAGGGCGGATGATGTCCCCAAGACGCTTCACACACACACACGTGTGCTCACACACATGCACACACACGCCCACGCAGAAGGCTGGGACACGGCACCTCGATGCTCGGCGTGGTCCGTGACCAGCCACGGGGCATCCCCCTGGAGCATGTTAACGGGGCGACCCTCCGGGCCCACCCTGACCTCCGGGTCAGCACCGGCACCGTCGTGAGGCCCCCAGGCGTGGGTGTCAGGGTCTGAGAAGCCCACTCGGAAGGCCATGGTGGAGACCCGCGACCCCGCTGGCGCAGGGAAAGGTCCTCAGCGGGTAAATGCAGACCTGCACAGCTCCGCTTTGGTGCCTGGGAGGCCCAAAGCTGATGGTGGACGACTGTGGGAGAAACGCGGCCTCGTCCCCCCTCTCCCCAGGCTCAGAAGTCTCCGTGAGGGAAGAGTCGGATAACGACGAGGACCAGAGTGAGGACGGGGACACGGAGGCGTCGCCGACCAAATCCCCAACGACGCCAAAGTCGGTCAAAAGCAAAAGTCCCTCAGGTACAGTTGAGCATTCCGGAGCCACGGACGGCGTCCGGGGGACGAGCGGCCCAGGTGGGGAGGGGACGGCAGGTCATGGCGGGCCCAGCGAGCGGGCCTCCTCTCCACGAGACACACGACCCGAGTGTCTGCCGCTGTGTTGCAGCCCCCGGGGCCACTGCAGGGCGGGGACAGGGGCTGCTCCTCCCTGTCTGCACGGTCACCCTGACACGGGCAGGCAGGAGGGGCCGGCACCGGTGCGTTCACGGGGGACCCAGGTTCGGGTGTCGGCCGAGCCGTGGGCCGGGTCCTGTCGCGGTCGGGCAGCCTCGTGCATCAAGGTCGTGCCCAGTTACCGGACGAGGGAGCAGAGTCCCCGCAGGTGTGACCGCCCCCGCCCGAGCCTCAGGGGCCCACGATCCCGAGGGCCTCCCGTCCCCACGAGGCACTCCCGCCTCGCCTCCCCTCCCACCTCCAGCCCCGCTATGGGGTGAGCCTGAGCCCCGAGCACCCCGACCGTCCGGGCCTCCCCCGAGTCTCGGAGCCGCCGGGTCGCGGATGCCACGGCCCCAGCAGATTCGCCAGAGCGCACATCTCAGAAATAAGCTTTTTGAGTTTTCGAGATAAAGCACGTGCCCCGCAGGGCAGGAGCTCCGTGCTCTGTCCCGAAGACGGGGTGCCGTCCCGAGACCTGGAGGAGTTTCCAGAGTCACGGTTGCTGCCGTCGCGGCTAAAACCTGAGCGCCAAGTTTCGCTGGCACACACGTAGCATTTCACCCGAAACCACGGACTTGCACACGTCCTCTCCTCTACCCTTGACCGCTGTTTGAAGTAGGGACCATTGGCCTTATTGTCCAGAGATCACTGAGACCCAGAGAGGTTAAGCAGTTCACCGAGGCCACACGGCTGGCAGGGCAAGGACTCAGAGCCCGGGGCTCGCCACACCCCACCAGTGAGCCCGTCAGGATGAGCGACTGATGTCAGACTTGGGATGGGTGACGCGTTCATCCCAAATAGCCTGCGGTGGTGAGAACGCTCACGACACAGTCCTCCAGCGGCCTGGGCCCTGCTGAGCCTAAGAGGTGACAGAGCAGCAGAGAGGAGGGCCGGGCAGCTGGCGGGGCCTTTCCCGTCCCAAGCCGGCCCTGGGGGTGGCCTGCCCCCTCCTCCCTCCGGGGATGTCAGCAGCCGGACCCCCACCAGCACCTGCTCGGGGGCAACGAAGCAATGAAGACAGCCCGCCCGTCCCGAGGCTGCTCCAGCTGGGGAGCCTGGTTTTCCAACCGCCGAGAGCCGGACCGGCAAAGGCTGAGGACTGGCCTTCTTCCCTCCACAGAGTTCCCCCTCTTTTCCTACAACAACGGGGTGGTCATGACCTCGTGTCGGGAACTGGACAACAGCCGCAGTGCCCTGTCCGCGGCCTCTGCCTTTGCCATAGCAACGGCGGGAGCCAACGAGGGCGCCCCAAGCAAGGACAAGTACCGCCGGATGTCCCTGGCCAGCACAGGTGCGTGGGGGCGGCTCTGGGGGCAGCAGTGGCCACCACGGCCCCGGGAGCTGTCCCCCTTTGCCTGTGCGCGGCTCACCGCCCCGGGGCCTTGGCTGGCGCCGACCCTCCTGGCTCCCGGCTCGGACGGCCCTGGCTCCGCCCATCTGGCTCCGCCCATCTGGCCCCGCCCCCTGGGAGACTTGGCCCCAGTAAAGCCGATGCCCGTGGGCGGCCGGGGGGCCCCCCGACCCTCACGGCACTGCTCCCGTGGCAGAGGTGGAGCGCAGCCGGGAGATCAGAGCTTCCAGCAGCCCCAGGCAGAGGTGGGTGTGTGCCCTGTACCCACGGAGACTGCGTGGGCTCCAGTCTAGCTGGCCACAAACCCGGGCGGGTTGTTCGGTGTCTTCCTGCCCCTGCCCCCACACCGTCCACCCACCAGCCACGGAGTGGCCCGGCCTAGCCACACGTGGCTGTCGAACCCAGACGAGAGCCAAGCTGTGCATCTCGTCCTCCCGGCCCCTCTGACCCTCCGCCACGCCTGCCACCAGGGTTTCCCCCTGACCAGCGGAATGGAGACAAGGAGTTTGTGATCCGCAGAGCGGCCACCAACCGGGTCCTGAACGTGCTCCGCCACTGGGTCTCCAAACACTCTCAGGTGGGGGAGGGGGGCCCCGGCACTGGCCTCTGCGAGCAGCGGGGAGGGCAGCAAGGACACCAGGGGACGGGGACCTGGGTCGCCCCACCTCTGTCTGCAGCAGGGATACCGAGTGGGTCTGCACCCCAGGGTCCCGGCCCCGGGGCGCAGCCGCCAGGGAAAACGGAGACGGGGCAGAAACACAGCTCGGGCTGGTCAGGGGCCACAGCAGGGCAGCGCCAGAGCAGTGGCCAGCGCCGTGGCCCGTCTCCCCCCACAGGACTTTGAGACCAACAATGAGCTCAGAGGCAAGGTGATCAGCTTCCTGGAGGAGGTCATGCACGACCCCGAGCTCCTGACCCAGGAGAGGAAGGCCGCGGCCAACATCATCAGGTAGGGCGGTCGCGGCCCCGGCCGAGCACCGCCTGCACGCGGCGGCAGGGGGCTGGGGGGCTGGGCGGGGCCCTTCCCGGGCGCGGCGGCCTCCGTCCGGTGTGCAGGGGAGCATCCTTGGGCTGCCGGGGGGAGGCACCCGGCTTCTGCATCCAGGCCCCCCCGGGGTCCGTGTGTCCTTGCCCCCCCTCTCCCGCCAGGCCCGGGATGCCCTTGTGGCAGGAGCCGGGCCCCTCTGCATCCACACCTGCCAAGTCCTGTCTGGTCTGAGCTCCCTTTTACGGCAGCCCCTGGGGGCACCGGGCTGTGAAGTCTTAGTCAAGGTCAAACAGAGTTTTGCCCTCGCCGCCCCCCCCCCCCCCCCCCCCCGCCGCCCCTGCGGGGGAGGGGGGGGGCAGGCAGCCTGTCTGAGCCGGCGAAGCCGGTGACTCGCTGTGGCCTCGGACGGACCCCTCCCTCGGCCTCGTTTTCTTCCTGTAAAATGGGTGAGCAGCACGCACTCCGAGGGCTGTGGTGAGGCAGGGGTGAGGTCACGCTGTCACTTCTGCAGATCACCGGTGGGTGTCATGCTGCTCGTCTGGCTGACCTGGTCCACCCCCAGCCCTGCCCGGGGGCCAGGGCTCAGGGCTCAGGGTCAGGTTCCTCCTCCCCACTTCCTGCCTTCTCTGCCTGAGGCCTCGGTCTCTGATCCCCACTTGCAGCCACTTGCCTGTGGCCGGAGTCCCCTGCCCTCCTCCTCCCACACCATCCACCTTGCTTGCCCGGGGCGTGCCTTCGCTTCCCGGGGTTTGAAGTGCCACAGTGTCTTTCAGGCTTCTCTCACCCTCAGCAGCCCCCGCACCTGCATCCGCACCTACACCACACCTGCACCCGTGTCACCCACACCCGCGCAGTCGGCCCCCAGGCTCTTGGTCTCTCTTCTGCGCGGGAGTGCGCTGGGCCCCTGAGCCCGCTGACCAGAGTCCCCTCCGCCTCGGGTGCAGCGAGAAGACCTGGCCGGCGTCGGGCGGCCCTGCTGGGAATGGCACGTGCACAGGCCACGCGTTCTCTGTGCGATGGCCTCCCGGGCTAGAAGTTTACGTAAAATGCCTTCTGTGGGGCGGACATCCAGTCGGTCCGAGTCTGTCTGCCCACGGCCCGCGGGTCCCTGGCGTCATCCTCTGCCCCCGGCGGTCACGATGCCGTCACGGTGGGAACAAAGCACTTAGGCCTGACTCGATCCACCCTGGCTCCCCACCAGGGCCCGGTGCCCACTCTGCCATCCCGGGCCGCCTCTGTCCCTCCGTCCGAAGGGCTCCGCAGCTCTCCTGCCCGCTCTGTCCTCGGGGCCTGGAGCTCCTTCCCCGCGTTCATCTGTCATTCCACGGCTCTCCGCGAGAGCCTGGCTGCAGGCCCGCCCTGGGCCGGGGCCGGGGCCAGAGCTGCGGGGTGGACACATCAGACATCACCCCGCCCTCGGGCTCCTGGCCGGGGGTGGCCCGCAGCCTTCCCAACACCAGGACACCGGGGGCTGAGAGCACAGGGGCCTGGGGCTGACGGAGGCCGGGAGGGTCAGACAACGGAGTCCTGGAGGACAGGCCATCGGGGAGGTTGTGCTATGGGAACGGGCAGTGGGCTCACGGCACAGGAACCACAGAGCAGAAGCAGGGTGGGGGGCGGGGGTAAAGTGGGGGATCTAGGGGGCGCTCACCCCGTGGGGATGGGGTGGGGCGCCCCAGAGGTGAGGGGGTAGGGGCCGCACAGGGCTCACCGTGCTGTCTCGCCCCCTAGGACTCTGACCCAGGACGACCCGGGTGACAACCAGGTCACGCTGGAGGAGATCACCCAGATGGTGAGCCGGGCCCCCTGATGGCGCCCAGTCCCGTCCTGGGCCGGCTCCCCAGGGCGGGCGTCCCAGAGCACATAGGCAGATGACTCGGGGCAGCAGAGACCAGTTCTCAGAGTTCTGGGGGCCAGGAGCCCGCGAGGAAGGTGGCGGCTGGGGCCCGGGGGACGGTCCTGCCCGCCTCTTCCAGCTCCTGGTAGCCCCACAGTCCTCGGCTTGTGGCCGTGAGTCTCTGATGTCTGCCTCCTCCCTGTCTTTCCTCCACACGACTGTCCCTGTGTCCACACTGCTCCCTCTTACAGATGCCAGGGCTGTTGGATCAGTCCCCCATCCCATGCCCTCATCTCACCCAGGCACATCTACGAAGACCTTGTGTCCAAATGAGGTCGCGTCCCAGATGCCAAGGGTTAGCAGCACCTCTGTTTCGGAGGGAGGAAATTGGGCCGTGACACTCCCGCCCCTCCTCTCTTCACCTCTGCCCCCACCCCAGCCCCTCCGCTCCTTTTCTGCTCACCTGTCCCTGGAGGGGGCAGGTCAGAGGTCAGGCAGTGGTCGCTGCGTGCTAGACTGAGACGCGAGGTGCTCTTCCCTACGGCAGCGAGTTCACATCCTCACCGTGTTCACGACGAGGCGGCTGAGGGTGGGGGAGGTGACGGGCCTCACCTGAGGTCACAGTGTCAGCTCAGGGGAACTCCAGAGTGGGTGCTGGTTCACACACCTCACCGCCTCATCCCTGAGAGGCAGGTGCAACTCGCCCTGCCCGGAAACGGGGGAGCCCAGGGGAGCTCGGTGCTTCCCACAAGGAATAGGGGGCTGATGGTGTTCCACGCCGTGGAGGGGAATGATGGTCTCGCGTGCTCCCAGGGCCTGGCCGGGCCCACTGCCTTCTCCGGGTCAGAGATGTGCCCCGTGTGCCCCCCAGCATGCCACCGTGAGCCACCCCAGAGTCCCGGGCCCCTGCCACCACGGTGGCCAAGGAAGCTCAAGGCAGACTGGTTTTGACCCCCCCCCTCAGGTAGAGGCGCCCCCCCCCATGCTCCCTCACCTCTCAAACCGGCTGAGTGACCTCCTGTGCCTTCTGCACTCAGTGTGGGGACTCAGGACTCGGGGCTCTGGGCCCACTGCTCCCCCCCCCCCTCCTGACTCCAGGCCCTGGGCATGGGTGAAGCCCCCCATGGGGGAGCACCTGCCTACATGGGGCCCACGTCCTGCCCCCCGAGCGCACTCCGGCTGGTGCCCCCGGGCAGGGAAGTTGTTCATGTACAGTCACCAGATCGACCCTTGGGGCCAGGATGCTGGGTGAACCCTGGGAGACACTGGCTCCTTCCTGGCGCCTCTCTGCAGGGGCTAGACCGCACTCGTCCTGTTTCCCACCCGACCAGAATGTTTGCCTTCGGGAGCAGGAGAGCCCTTGTTCCCGGCGAGCAGCCTGCAGCTCTTGGGAACAGAGCACGGCTGAGCCGCCCTCAGCCCCGCCCTGACTTGTTCCCAGTGCCCTGAGAGCCTGTGGGGGCACAGCCTGTGTGGACGAGGCCCCCGTGGCCTCACCAGAGAGCCCAAGGACTTTTGCAGTGAAACTTTGACAGGCCCCGTGACAGGTGGAGGAAGGCGGAGTGACCAAGAGGGAGCAGGGTCCACTTGCTGAGCAAATCTTCTGGCCAAGTCTCTCTGCCCTTGGGCCGACTCCCACAGGCCTCTCCCCAGCCGAGGCCAGCCACTGGCCCTCAGCCCTGACAGATCAGCTATCCTGGGCCCTCGGAAGTGGGCTGGGCTGCCCACCTGCCTGCCGGGGGCTCCCCCCCATGAGGGTCCTTACCCCAAAACACCCCACCCTGGGTGGCATCTACGGCTGCTGTCCCCAAGTCCCCACCGCCTTCCCGAGGACTTGTCATCCCTGATGGCTTCATGTCCCCACACTCCTGCACACAGGCTTCCGGCCTGGGGTGACTGTGCCAGGGGGACGCGTGGCTACCCCAGCACGCACACGTGCACACGCACACACACGTGCACACGCAGACAAGAGAGTGAGTTCCTCTGCCTCCCTGCATTCTGTCTCTGCCTGGTCCTGTGTCTCTGGTCCTTTTGTCCCAGTGTCTGGCAAGGACCTGGCAGTATGACCCTCAGTGACGCTGCTCAGGGAGTGGGAAAGAGGGAGCGAGGGAGACCGTCTCGCAGGGATGGCTTCCCCCCTTGAAACGGGATGGACCCCGTGCCCTTGTGATGAGTGCAGCTCTGGGGGGCTCAGCCCAGCCCCGGGGGCCCCTGGGGAGAGTAGCTGGCCCCTTCGTCCCACGCGGCCTAGTTGGAGGTCGGGGTGATCCTTGTAGCTGGTTCTTCTGCCAGTGGACACAGGCCCCTCCCAAGGCCAGCAGACCCCTCCCCTCCCTTCCACTGCCACCGCGCCCCCCGGAGCCAGCACACCTTCCATGAGGCCTCCCCGTGTCCACCTCTTATCAAATCCCTGCCACGGGGTCCTTGGACCCCTCGCCAAGTGTTTCCTGTGGCCAAAGGGCCCAGGTGGTGGCACCTGTGAGGGTAGTGTCCATGGAAGCCCCCAGAGATGTGAGAACCCCAAGACGAAGGCCAGACAGCCACCGTCTGGGCCCAGGACAGGAACACCGCCCCAGGAGGCGGTCACACCTGTGAGCCCACACCTGCTAATGAGTTTTAAAAGGAAAGGTTACAGAGGCGGGTACGGGTCCAGACAGAATCTGAAGGAGGAGACGGGTCGCTGGGAGGTCACAGGCCCCAGGCCCAGCCAGTGACCCAGTCGTGATCCTCGGGAGCCTCTCTTGTGTCATTCATGCTCTGGGGCAAGGTGAACCCGTTGCAGGGGAAGCGGTGACTCAGGAGCACGGGTGCACGCTCGGGGCACCGCAAGGTCCCGACTCCCTTTGCCCTTTCCTCCTCTCCCTCCCTGCACACGCCAGCCACCCGCTCACCGGGGGTCACAGTGGGGAAGTGTCCAGAAATCGGGAAGGGCCTGACTCAGGACTTGCTCCCTCAGGCAGAAGGCGTGAAGGCAGAGCCCTTTGAAAACCACTCAGCCCTGGAGATCGCCGAGCAGCTGACCCTGCTGGACCACCTCGTCTTCAAGAAGATCCCTTACGAGTGAGTGGGTGCGGGTGCGGGCCCTCCTCCCTCCTCCTCCCTGGGAGTCGGCTTTGGCTGTGCCCCGGGAACACGTGCAGGAGGCTCCCAGAGCCACGTGAATTCTCCGCAGGAGGAACAGAAATGTGTAAATGCGCGTGTCTGTCGGCAGGCACGAGGGAGGGTCCTCTTTGCCGGCCCCAAGGGCCCACCTAACTGTGAGCTGCACACGCACACGCGTGCGTGCTTTTCCAGAAGCATCTCCAACTCCGCATTCCTACTCTGCAGGTCTGGGAAAGGAGTATGTGTGTGCTCCCCCCCTGGGAGCAGAGCGTGGGGACAGCCCGTGGTCTGGTGCACCTGCCCTGGTTCTCAGTTTTCACATTTATGTCTGAACTGGGGGCAAACCTCCTTGTGAGTCACTGTTGCCGTGAGTTCCTGCCAAGGGCCTGAGAAGAGCTTCCTGAGATTGGTGTCTCTGGGTCAGAGGCTTCTGGTCCCTGCTTTCCAGAAAGGCGGCCCCGCCTGAAACTCCCCAAGGCCCTCGCTCACGAGCATGGAGGGTGGAAACCCGCCTCTTCCCCCAGATGCGAAGCAGGTGTCACTCCCGACAGGCTCCCTGTGGGAGGAGAAGCAGATTTCTGAAACACAGCTCACTCCCCTCCTGCCCACGGCGCCCTGCCCGGGTCCCCCATGGTCACAGCCAAGCCCGGAGCTTCCCTGGGAGGCTCGGGCCGTGTGGGGGGGGCCCGTGAGGTCGCCGTACTGGAACACACAGCCGGCTTGGCCTGCAGGCCCCTCTGTCCTTCCACTCGGCCCGTGTTGCGCCTCTGTCCCTGTCCTGCAGACAGCTTCTGCACAGGCACGCGGAGATACGAGTTCTCCGTCACAGGCAGGGTGCAGAGCGGACTCAGCCGTGACCGCGCACTCACTCCCACTTCTGGCCTCGCGACAGCCCCGGGAACAAAATAGTCACTGATCCCATTTCACAGATGAGGGAACTGAGGCCGCGAGCCCAGCGTCCTGTCCTCTCCGGGGCTCTACAGAAAGTTACTCCCTGAGAAATCAGAGCCTCCAAAGGCAGAGAAAGCAACGCCATCATCCGTGCAAACCTCACCCGCCCGGTGCCCTTCCTTCCCGCAGGGAGTTCTTCGGACAAGGCTGGATGAAGCTGGAGAAGAATGAGCGGACCCCTTATATCATGAAAACCACGAAGCATTTCAACGACGTGAGTACGGTGGAGGGGGGTGGGGGGGGAGGCGGTGCCTTTCTGTCCCGGGTTTTCCTTCCACAGGCCCCTCGGGGTGCCACGTGGAGGACAGGTTCCCCGCGAGGCTAGCGCCTGACCGTCTGCGGTTTGTGTGCACCGTGACCTCACGAGCCCTAAAGGATGGGGGCTGTTACCCCACGTTGGTCTAAGGAAAGCCGGGCTCTCAGGGCCCTAGCCCTGGGGGCTCCTGAGTCGTGTCCGGGAGGCAAGGAAAAGTCCTCCCCCGGCACGAGGCCCGGCCCCAGCCCCTGAACCACAGGCCCTCGCGCCCAGCCTGGAAAGAGCCCCGAGGGCACCTGCGCTGGCCTCTAAGTTCCCCTGAGCTGAGTCATCGCCCCCAAGGGAAGGCCCTTGAGGAAGTTGCTGCACACGATTCCACTTGTCCTGACCTGGCCAGGCTCCCTGGTCAACACCCACATCGGGGAGGGTCTGCGGCAGCGGGAGGAAAAGAGAGACACGGCCACACTGCAGCTTGGGGTCAGGACCCCCGTAGGGCACCCAGCAACAGACAGAACCCAGGCCACGTGTCCAGTTAGAGACAGTGCGCGAAGCCGGTGGGCAGGTCCTGGGAACGCGCAGCAGCCCCGGGCGGCAAAACCCGGTCCCCCGTCCTCCCCCCGACGCCCGTGTGCGCCCAGGACCGAAGTGAGCCAAGGGCGGGGCATGAAACCAGTGTTTGCTGCCCGTGTGCGGCATGCCAGGCACTGCGCCCAGGGCTTTGCAAGCATGGTCTCATTTACCCCTGTTATTCCCACTTTGTGAATGGGGAAACTGAGGCCCAAGGGGGGTCAGTTTCATCCCCAACATCACACGGCAAGACAGCCTGCCTCCGAGGGCCGCCCTCATCACCACCTGGCGACTGGCCATCTCTCTTAGAATCCGCCCTGTCCCTCAGACACAGAATGTGCACCTCCGTGGTGGTGACCATCACGGCCCGCGGCTGTTTCTAGATCTCTCCCCGGCTGGGTCTGCAGCTTCCCATGCCGTTGTCTTACTGAGCGGCACTGACAGGCTCTCCGGGGTCAGGGCGAGGGCAGAGTGGGGGGGGCACCCCTGCTGCCCACGGCCCCCGTGCGGCAGACTTGAGTGCAAACATCGATGGTGAATCTTGGTGTTGGTTCCGAAGAGAAAGCTTCTCATCTTTCCCCGTCGAGGATAACGTTTGTTTCTTTATCAAGTTAAAGAAATTCCTTTCTCTTCTTGTTTGCTGACGGTATTTGCCACAGATCGGTACTGAATGTTATCAAAATTGTGCGCATCTATTGAGATGGTCACGGCTTACCTCCTTTAAGCTGTTGATGTGGTGAACGACGGTTACAGATTTTTCTCTAGTGTTCACCCTTCCTTTCGTTCCGGGGACAGACCTAACCTGGTCGTGGCACGGCAGACAGGTGGATGTGTGATTTGACTTCTCGTGTCATCTGCATCTGCTTTTCGTATCAAGGTTATACTGGCTTCGTAGAGTACGTTGTAAGATACTCCCTTTTTGTTTTTTCTATTTTCTGGAAGGTTTCACAGAGATATTCCTTTAAAAAATTAGTATAACTTGGGGCACCTGGGCAGCTCAGTTGGTTAAGCGTCCGACTTCGGCTCAGGTCATGATCTCGGGGTTCATGAGTTTGAGCCCTGCGTCAGGCTCTGTGCTGACGGCTCAGAGCCTGGAACCTGCTTCGGATTCTGTGTCTCCCTCTCTCTCTCTGCCCCTCCCCCGCTCTCTCTTTCTATCTCTATCCCTCTCTCTTTCTCTTTCTCTCTCAAAATGAGTAAATTTTAGAATTGTTTTCAAGAGCTACAACATATGTACTATTTCATGTTTTCGTTCCTCCCTAATTCTCTTCAGTGGTTTTCCATTCTTAAATAGTTTTACAAGCCATCCTTTGGACATACATCCTTCAGAAATTATGTTTGAGAAGATATCTTGGCAGTAAAGGCCTACAGCCTTTCACCTGCACATGTCCTTTTCTTAATTGTTTATAACAAGTAGTCTTCTTTTTTACTTTTTTTTAATAATTATAAATTCATAGGAGGTTTCAGAGAAAAGCACAGGGTGAGTCAGCCGCTGCCCCAGCTCTGTGTGTTTCTTGCTCCCTGACTCCCCAGGTCCCGCCCACATCTGATTTGTACGTGTGTGTGTGTGTGTGTGTGTTCACTGAGGGCAGGGGGACCTCTGCCACTTTATATGTGAGCCCAGTGATGACACAAGGTATGGGTCCCCTCCAAGCCCCAGCCGTGCGGGGGAGATGGTCTCGGAGCTGGGCTCCTCCTGATTCTTCCAGGCGAACCGTGGGATCAGTTTGTCAAGCCCTCAAGAGAGCTCTCATTGTGTGTTTTATTGAGTCACGTTGAAGTCACGTATTAGTTTAGAAAAATGGCATATTTATATTCTCCTTTGGGAATTGGATCTTGTTCTTCGTAATCCAAACCTCTTAGAACCTTTTGTCAACTGTTTTCATGCAGCGTCTTCGGAAATCCTCAGATATTTAAGTTCTTAGGTAGTTTACACACTCCCATTGGAATTTTGAGAATATTTTCCATGGTGTTTTCTAGTTGGTATTGCCAGTGTATAGGAAAACTCGTTATTACGTGTCGAATGTTTAACCAGCCACCCTCATGAGCTCTATTAGTCGTCCTGGTAGTTTTCCAGTGTATCCTTTTGCGATTTTCAAACGGGCCGTCATATCATCTGCAAGCAATGGTGACTTATCATCTCTGCAATACTTAGCCTCTTATTTTTTCTTGTCTCATTGCATGGGCTTAAAGATCAGTAACTTGATTGCTTCAGAGATCATCCGCAACGAGGACATCAACGCGAGAGTGAGCGCCATCGAGAAGTGGGTGGCCGTGGCCGACATATGCCGCTGTCTGCACAACTACAACGCCGTCCTGGAGATCACCTCGTCCATGAACCGCAGCGCAATATTCCGGCTGAAAAAGACGTGGCTCAAAGTCTCCAAGCAGGTGCGGCGGGAAGCCGGCGCCATCGCCTGCCTGGGGCCGGGCTGGGGCCGGGGCGCCAGAGTGCTGGCCTCCGGACATCCAGAGGTGGGCGGAGGACAGGGTGGAGGCCAGCGCTTCCTTGTAAGCCCTCTTCCGGGAGAACCTCTTCTCCTGTATCACCTGAGACCAGGTATCAGGCCCGCATATGTGGTGCTGGGACCCGTGAGACTTTAATTCCCACTTGAGAATTAATACTCCAAAGACGAAGGTGGAAGAGTGATCACTGGCCCCGATACTCTTGTCCTTGGGTTGGGACACAAGGGTGGATGCCACTCCGGATCTGCAGGGTCGCCGGGACGGGGCCGGACGAACTCGTAGATCCCTTCCCAGGTCTCTGATTTCTCTGGCCGCCAGGCAGTCCGCTGGTCCCTGTTACCCATGGGTAGTTGGTGACCTTAAATGGGGGCTTGACCTTTGTTCACTCAGAACACGATTCTTCCCTGGGAATGAAGTTCCCTACACTGAGGTCACGAGGAGGTCACCGAGGCCCTAAGAGGAGGGTCGGCGGGGCACTTGGGCCGCTTCCTTGGTGCACGCGGTGTATGCCCGGACCCCAGCCTGCACGTGTGCAGGGGGCTGGACGGGTGCCACCGAGGGCAGGGTAAGCCTCTGAAGATACGAGCGACTTGGCCACAGCGTCTGCTCCTACGACCGGGTGGGCTGTGAGGGGCCCAGGGTCTCCAGGGCGCCTGTCTCCTCCGGAGTTACATACGGTGCCCGCCTCGCTGTCCTCTTTATTGCCTGCCCCCTGACCACCCTCACACCAACGACAGGTCATGATTCCGCCCCCACGAGCAGGCATCAGGTCCATACATCCCTCCTCCCTAGAAAAGCAGCCAAACTCAGGAAGCCCCGGGATGCTGCCCTCCCTGCAGTGTGGTCACTCTGGCCCCAGATGACGGCGTGACTGCAGGGTGCCTCCTGCCCCCCCCCCGGGACGCCAGGCTTCTTGCCTCCTAACGCACAGAGATGCCAGGGCTGGGACGGGGGCAGCGGAAGGTGCCGGCTTGCTAGTGGGCTCCTGGAAAGAACAGAGCCTGGACGCACGGGGACTGAGGCCACAGGCACATCTGGCCGCTCATGGCCACAGTGCTGCGAATTCCTGAGAGGGCCGCGGCAGAACCCCCTACTCATCCGAGCCGACTCGGCCTGTCAGGGAGCAGACTGGTCTGTCGGCGGGTCTGATGGCCATTCCAGGCCCGTGTCTTTCTTCTGCTCTGGGGCTGTCAGAACGGTACTGTCTTCTCCGGAGGCTCCCACCACAGTGGGGGCTCCGTAACTCTTGGCCTCATTCTTCAGCATCACCCTTATTGTAGAGTTGGGAGGGAACCGCCTTAACCATCCGGAAGTCTCCCGCTCTCTCAAGAGGGTGCACAGGGAGGGCAGTTAGAGATCGAGACTAACGGCCAGGCCTGCGTTCTCGGATGTCATCCGGGACCCGGGCATCGGCGATGCCTCGGAAAGCACATCGGGCCCACACGCCCTGTGGCGGCCTCGCCCAGCCCTCGGCTTGCACGTGTGCGCGGCGCCTGGCCCGCACCGGCCCGGGAAGGATTGCCGCGTCTCTGCAGGTATCCCGTGGATACTTGTGACCCCCCCCCCCACCCCAGGCCCCTGGAACGGCCACGTGGCTTAGAGGCGTGAGGTGCGGCCCCAACAGATAGTTGTTAACATTTGCTCGAATGTGCCCGAAGCAGAAAAGCATTGTGTCCAGTCCAGGCCAGCCCTTGGCTGGAGCCGAGCAGTCAGGCTCAGTCAGAGACTTCTGGCTCCGTTTCCCTGTTCTCCCCTTCCCTCCCCCAGCCTCTCTGAAAGGGTGCCCCCCTCCAGGAGAGGACGGCTGGCACCCCTCCATGGGGCGGCGCAGGTGGCTGCCGGAGCTGCGTGTCTCCTCTCTGGAGGACAGCTGAGTCTCAGTAGGGACAGAAATCTCTCCTCTGCTGCCAGTACTCTGGGGCTCCTCTGGGAGGGAGCAGCCTCGGCCGTCAGGAAGCGTTCTGTTTGGTGAAGGGGGAAGATAGGATCTTCCTTCAGGAGGTTCTGTGACCACCTTCCTTCTCAACACAACAAGGCCGGCCCCTTGCTCGGTCTCTGGTTTCAGTGACATGTTCCAAGGGCTCCCTTGTTCCCACCCTCCCGGCAGAGATGCCCAGAATCCCAGGGGCCTGGGTCCCATTGAGCACCAAAGGGCGGAAACTCCTGGCCCGGCCGCTTCAAGCTGGAACTCCCTTTGTAAGCGGCGGCGGCGGGAATATCCAGGGGCCTCCCAGGCTGCAAAGCTCCTTCCTGGACAGAAGGACACCCCAGAGGAGCACAGATGTGGAAGGAGTCTAAGCGTGCCCATCTCAGAGCCACAGATCGGTCCCAAGTGTCTACCCAGCCCCCCACACACATCAGAATATCCCCCATGTATCCTCAGGACTGCTAGCATGGTGATACTTCATCCGGAGCTAAGTGGCCAGCGGGGCCTACCCTCCCATTTTCCAGATGTGAAAGTGGAGGCCAGCCATGGAACAGGAGTGGTGTGTGTGGGCTTGCGGAGGGTGTGTGCAGAGCTGCTGAGGCCCCAGGGCCAGGACACTGGGCCCCCACATCTGGTCTCCGGCTGCCTCGGGGCCATTCCTCTGCAGGCGAGTGGGGAGGAGGAGGGGGCGGGCCCAGCTCTGGAGAGAGAAGTCTAGAAAGTACGGGAGAAGCGGAGGCCCCGGGGCCGCGGTTGGCGTCGGCACCAGGCTGCAGGCCGGTACCTGAGGGCGGCTGCGTCAGGGGCACAGAATCACGGCCCGTGGCTGTGTCCCCGCCACCAGGTCCACACGCATTTCTGCTTTGAGCAGGGCTGGTCAGGACCAGGTGACGGCCCCCCATCCAGGAGGAAGCAGACTGGATGGGCCCCTCGAGGACCGCACCCCGGTCTCTTCTCCCATCTGAATCAAGTCTCAGTGTCGCTTTCTGCAGGCAGATTTCTCAGGAACATCTGGCCCAAAGCTGAGGGGTGTGCTCGGCCCGTGTGACCAGCGTCCCCTCCGGGCCACACGTGCACAGCTGGCCCCCAGCGCCCGTTCTCCGCCACGGCCTGGATTTTGAGGGCAGGAGCTGGAGAGGTGGGGTCACTAAGCCCCGTCGCTGTTGCATAAGTGAGGGACCCGGGGACCGCCAAGGCCAAGGGGCCCCCAGCCGGCAGGGAAAGGACCGCAAAGCCAGACCCTGGGCAGCCTCCGTGGCTCCCGTCCGCCCCCTGCAGACAAACGGGACCCTCAGCTGGGGGCTCACTCTTCCCCATCATGGTCTTTTCTTCTACGTGATCAGTTCACCTGCCATCTTTTCTCCTGATTCTTACGTTAGTGCGGCGTCCTGAGATACACAGGTGTGGTTCTGGGCCCGCACCCTTGGCCGCATCCCTGGGGTTCAGGGCGCAGGAAAGGCCACGGAAGTGAAGCCATGGCCGTGGCCGCGCTCTGCTCCGGAGGGCCCCTTGCAGTTACCCGGTCCCACCCCCACCCTGGTGTCCGGGTCCGTGTTTGCAGGGGTGAGACCGGCACTCAGATCCCCCGCATCGCCATCCCCGTGCTTCTGAAGGGTGAGAGGACAAGGGTCCGTGGCTGACTCTTCAGGAGTTGGGGGGCGGTCCCCGGAAACGCCCTGCCCTGCGAGGAGGCAGAGCAGGGGCGGCCCCGGAGCCCGAGGGCGGCCCGTGGACCGTGGGCCGGTGCCTCGGGCCCCTGCGAGCCGCGCGTTAGTAAATGCTTCTGATTCTTTCTAGACAAAAGCTTTGATTGACAAGCTCCAAAAGCTTGTGTCATCAGAGGGCAGATTTAAGAATCTCAGAGAAGCTCTGAAAAAGTAAGTGTGTGCCATTTTGTCACCATTATTTTTCAAACCGTAGACCCGCATTGCGGAGGCCTCCACGCGCCCCGTCTGGCTGGAGCAGGAGGTCCGTGTGTCTGTCTGTCCGTCCGTCTACCCACGCGGCCCCTGGGCTCCCCAGACCTCTAGGGTGGGTCGGCTCTGTCCTCCACTGTCTGCTAAAGCCATCCCAGTCTCTGCGGCAGTTCCCGGCGGGGGGAGGGGCAGCACGCCCGAGTCCCAGCACGCGGGACGGCCGTGGCCCCAGACGCCTCGACGCTGACGCACACACATCCCCACAGTTCAGCGTTTCTGACATCAGAGAAGGTCGTGAGGTCAAGGTGTTCACTTAATGGGGTCGCGTTTTCTCGTTTTTGTGGAGAATTAGTCATGGGAACAGGTGCGGTTTGCACAAACGGCATCTGGCAATCGGAGAACACAGATTTGCCGATGTCGCACCTGACCGCTGGCAAGGCGGGCAGGTCGTCACTAGAGCAGGACCACGCCACGCTGAGGGCCGTCTCGTGCCACGTGGGCTGTTCAGCGGCAGCCCCGGCCCCTGCCCACCGGATGCCAGTGCCTTCCCCAAGTCGTGAGGACCAGAGATGCCCCCAGACGTTGCCAAGCCCCCGGGAGAGGCAGTCGCCCCGAGGAGGCCCGCCACCGTGAGGCGGGTCCTCCCGTCCCGTTCCTCCAGACGAGGACGCTGAGGCGCTAGTGGCCGTCGCAGAGCCGTGTGGCCGCGGTGACGGAGCCAGACCCTGGCCCAGGCGGCCTGCAAGGCCAGCGCTCTGCGGTTCGCCCGAGGGTCCAGGCCCTCCCAGCGCATCGGCCTCAGCCCCTTGGGGCGCACGGCGGCCACAGGCTCACGCGTGAGGGCTCTGGGGTCACCCCCGCTCGCTCGCTCGCTCGCTCGCTGTGTGCCCGCGGCCTCTGCGTGACTCCCTGCCGTCCTTGGCGAGACCCCGGGGCCGCCCCCACTCCCGGCTCCCTGCAGAGCGCCTCTCCCGCCTGCCGTGCGGAATCACGCGGCCACTGCCCCTGGGGCCCGGGGACCGCGTCCAGCCCATGGCACACCCGCGTCCCGCCCGTGTGCCCTCATTCCCTCCCGCCGCACGTGGGCCGTCCTCCGCCACCTCCGTGTGCCATTGCTGCGTTCATCTCCACCGTGTTCGTCCTCGGACAGATGCCCCGCCATCTGTGCCGTCTCTGTCACGCCTGGGCCCCCCGGAGCCCGTGGGCTGTGTTCGTGGGGGCCGCCTCACCGCGCATTCACCCACCTGTCCGTCTGCCGGGCGCCCTTCCATCCGCCTCCCGCCCATGGCTTCCTTGTCTGCCGTCGCCTCCGTGGCCTGGGTCTGTCTCAGTAACCCCCCCCCCCCATCTTCCCTCTTTCCCGGGGGCTCCGGTCAGCCTGTCCCAGACGCCTCTGCTCCGGGCTGCAAGGGGGTGGGGGACCTCGGGCATTCAGGAGCTGAGACCTTTATGCAAACCGGGTTCTCTCTTTATGCACACGGAGGCCACGCCCTGGAGGGGAAGGAGAGACGGGGGACGTGGGGCGAATGTGTCCTGCACCCCCTTCTCCAGAGGCACCGTAGAGCCGTGCTGTGTGAACCCCGGGGTCTTGTCTCAGCAGGGGGGACGGTGGTCACAGGAAGGAAGGGAGAGGTCAGTCTTGAGCACAGCCGGTGGCCTGCCCGGACGGGGCCTCCTGTGTAGCCCGTCACTGAAAAGCTTTCGTGACCGCACGCAGGCTAGTGAATGGCCTTTCCCGGCCGAGACTTCACCCCTACGCCCTACTCCCCTCCCCTCAGCCACACTCTTAATCCCCCCGGGCCCACCGACAGCGTGTGCCCTGTGCACCCCCAGTCCCCTGCCCAGGGCCCCCGAGCGTGCCCCCGTCTGCCCTCCTCCTTCCCCGAGCCCAGAGACCACCCTTCCGGTTCCGTGCAGCAAAACGTGGCCAGGAAGTCAAGTCCTCAGCGGCATTTGGTCACCAGCCCCGCTGGGGTCGATTCTGGGATTGCCCACCCGCCTAATCTGAACCCAGCACATGTTGGCAAATCTGCACTCGGGCTCTGCTTCGATGGGAAGCCCTCGTTTGGAAGAACGCGGGGCCACGCTCCCCCCGGGCTGTGGCCGCCCTGAGCAGAGGGCTGTGGGGGACCCAGGCGGCTTGCTGACCACCAGCCCGTCGACACCCGCCCTTCACAGGGGACAAAACCCATCCGTGTGGATGCGAGGGGCCCAGGGGTGCCACCAGGCCACACACTCATTTCCACCTGTATTTTCTGCTCGTGACCACACAGCAGAGCCTAGTCTCCTGCCGAGACCACAGAGCAGTGGGTGCCCTGGTGGCAAAACGAGAGTGGACTGCGACCCCCACCCCCACTCCTGACCCCACTGCAATTTTTCCCCCAAAATCTGAGCACCTTATTTCTCGCACCGCATGCCAAAACTGGGGACCCTGAGCCCGGGGGCTCCAGCCCACGTGGCCCAGCCCGAGTGCCCCTCACACCCTCTTGGGAGGGAGAGGAGATCCCTCAGCAGGGGCAGCGAGGCGTGTGAGAGACAGGGCCACTCCCCAGGCTGGGGCAGGGCGGAGCAGGAAGGGCTGACCCCTTGGTGGCCAGCCCGTCAGGCAGCCACGCGGAGCTTTCAGCCGCTGGGACCACGTGATCTCCCCTCCCACATGACGTCATCAAGAATTTCTTGGAAGATGGTGGGGGACCCCAGACAATCCCAGGCAAGGCCTAGATGCCAGTGTCACCAGGAGGCGGCTTCCCGCATCCAGGCGCTGCCTGGAAGACCAGAGGCCGTGTTGAGAATGGAAAGCGGGGCACTTTTGTCTCTTCCCTAAAACAGCAGGTTACAGGCGGGTGAGGGGTCTGTGAGGAGAGGAAGCCGCCCCGCATCCGCCCGGAGCCAGGGCAAGGCCGGACCCGCCCAAGGGGGATGAAAATGCCCACACGGGGAGTTCAGAGCCAGCCAGGGGTCACAGGGGCGTGGCCTACAAGGAGCCCTCCGCGTGTGTCCCTTTCGTTCAGGCGCTCCCGCTGGGTCCCCACACAGTGGCAGCCTTCGGGGACCCTCCACAGCCCCGTGCTCCCCATGCCTGCCCCCAGCGCCCAGCGCCCAGCGCCACGTCGGCAGCCCCACACGCTGACCAGCTCGGCTCTGGGTCCGGGCCGGCTGTTTGGTTACACGGATGGACTTGCCGTGTGCACGTGCGTGCACGCGTGTGCACACGTGACTGGATTAACCGTGTGTGCGCTTCCCCGGGCCCCTCCTTCCAGGCGCCTCACCCGGAAGGCGGTGACCAGGGACACAGCGGTAATGGGGGCCGTGACTCCACGTGCCCACCCGCCACCGTCCTACAGCGGGCTCCTGAGCCCGGTAAACGCGTGAGGGGAATACACGTCCACGATCAGAGGAACCCCTGACTTCCCACCGCTCTGGGCAGTCGGAGACCCTGTACGGCCTTCGGGAACAGTCTGCGCGTTCCTTCCCTGCGGCCCCGGTCCCCCCTCCCCTCCCCCCAAGACGGGGGGTCCTTCCGGCCCTCTCTGCGTTCCTAGTCACCGTCAACAGCAGAAATAGCAGGCGAGCTGGGAAGCCCCTCTCAGAAGCCGCTGGCCAGCGAACCCCCCGGGGGGGGGCCCCCACCCAGTGCTGGCTACAGAGTTGCTTCTCCGTCTCCCGACTAAGTCCCACCTGCCGCCCAGACTTGGAGGATGATGGGCGGGGTCGGAGAGCCTGACCTGTGACAGTCACAGACCGTGTGGTCCCGCAGGACCCGTGAGTCTTGTTTGTTTGTTTTTTTAAATCACAACCCAGTAAGAACACTTTTTTTCCCCCACAAATACATACACGCAAACAGCAACAAAAGTTTCACAAAACAACGTGTGCTTTTGGCCCGTGCAACCAACTCAGATGTTTTCTTTTATCCTACTGCTGGGTGGTGGTTGTGGTTGTTTTCATTCTTTAAAAAGCTGATCAACGCTTAACGTATTTCCACCACCCAAGAAAGAGTCAAGACCCACAGGTCAGAAGACAACTCTGGCCACGGTCTCCCTCACCCCCGGGGCCCACCTCCTCCCCGGCTTTGCTGCCCGTGTGCCGGCGGGATCCGCTCTCCGTAGCTTCCTTATAATCAACTCACGTTTTCCCCGAGGTAAATTGAAGTAGGAAGGAAAAGCGTGTCAGGACAGCAAACGGGGAACCACGAGTACAAGGTCGCCACGATAAACAGACCCGGTGAAAACAAAGCGGGTTCTCGCTTCTAGCAGGGATCCTGGTGTTTGCCGACACCCGTCCTGAGACCTGTTGCCGTCTGTCCAAAAAAAACAGGGGAGGACGACGGCCAGTGTCAGAAGGCGTCAAAGCCGTACGACCGCCGGACGAAAACCGGATGTGTTTTTCCCCGCGTGCATCCGTGCTGCTTCATGTAGCGTGGGCGCATCACCTAACCTGACCCCCTAGACCTGTCTGGGCAATCAGCCCCGTCGTGTGAGGGCGGCCTTGGCCCTCGGGTCAGGGGTCACACGCCTAGCAGGCGAGGGGCAGAGGCTGGGTTTCTGTTCTTGCCCCACCGACCTCCCTGCCTCCCCTTCTTCCAGAGTGGAGGGTTGCCGCGTGGCCTCAGGGAGACAAGGCCAGAGGTCGAGGAGCGGGGTCACCTGCCCCCCCACGTGCGTGCGGCCAGGATGGCCGTGTCTGCGAGGAGGCTGCGGGGCACCATCAGGGGTCCCCTGAGGGCACGACCCGGAGCTCTGCCAGAGCACGGTGGCCGCCGGACCCACACAAAATCGGCCCCTTTCTGGGGCCCCTCCCAGAGGCTCCAGGGCGATACCCTGTGATGAAGATTAACGGCAGCCCCCCCAAGTCGGAGCGGCGTGGTCTACCACTGCTGGGTCCTGTCTCCCAAAACGCTCCCTCCCCAAGAGGTCACTTGTTAGGGACGCTGTCCCCCAGCCCCCCGCTTAGAAGCCACTCGTAGGAGGGGACCTCAAGGGCCAGGGTTTCCTGCTCCGGGACCCCAGTGCTCAGGTGGGCAGGAGATCCCGTGGGGCAAGCGGCCGGTCGAGGCAGAGGAGGAGCGTCAAGCAGCAGCACGATACTGGGGGGGGTGGGGAGGATGGGCGGGCAGAAGGGGTTGGGGCCGGCCGGGCCCCCGGGGGGGGGTGGGTCCAGAGCAGGGCTGGGTGGAGCGTTTCACGGGGCAGTCAGGTGAGGGGGCTGGGAGGGGGCCGGCCGTGGAGCCCAAAGCCTGCACCCGGGACGGAGAGCGGACGGGTGGGGGAGGGCTTTCTGTCCCGCTGGTCCGTGGCCCGTGCCCCAGAGGACCGACCCCGAGGCGGCTGGCAACCCCAGGCCTCCAGCACGTGCATGCAGGGTGTTCTGGTTCCGTAGACGCTCGTGTTTTCAAATGAAAAACGTTTGTCTCATGCCGTTTGCTTCGAAGTTGTGACCCGCCCTGTGTCCCTTACCTGGGGATGTACCTCACCGACCTGGCCTTTATCGAAGAGGGGACACCCAATTACACGGAGGACGGCCTGGTCAACTTCTCCAAGATGAGGATGGTACGTGTCCTGGGGCAGGGCCGGGGGGGCGTCAAAACCCGGGGCCGAGTCCCGGGACCGCCTGGCCTGCGATCGAGCACGCGCACCCGGCAGCCTGGAGCCGGCTTCTCCGACGAGAGCCGCCGCGGGTCCCCGAGAGGCAGAGAGGCAGACAGCATCAGCGGGCCCCCAGCCAGCCTCACCACGCTCCCTCGGACGGAGCCCGCTGAGGGGTCGCCCCCGCTCACAGAGGAGCAGCCTGGGGCTCGCGGGGCTCCGTGGCCCACCCGAGGTCACCCCGCGGGGGAGGGGCAGAGCTGGCCACGTGCAGCCAGTGGCAGACGGAATCCGTAGGCAGCCCCCCCCCCGAGTGGAAGGAGAGAGCCGGGCCGGTGTCGTGGCTCCCCCCGCCCTTTCTCACGACACCCTCGCATGGGTTCTGTGTGATGCGGTTTCCAGTCGACACGGGGCTCCCTAGGAGGGCTTCTCTGTCACCCGCAAGCCAGAAGCACCGTCCTGGTGACAGGACGGGGCCCCGGCACCCACGCACAGTGGGCACGCAGAACGTGGCAGGTGTCCGGCTTTTGCTGAGACGTGGGCACCGTTTTGGGATGTTGGACAGCCTGCCCTCTCCGACCGAACGATGCTTTTTCTGTCACGTAATCGACCTGTAGACTTTTTACTAGTGTCCCCCTGGACACAGATCGCTGGGGCGAAGGAGGCCACGTGCCTCCGTGGGGGCTCTCAGGAGGCGGTGTGTGTGTCAGCTAAGAGACCGACTTCGGGTTCGGCTGTCGGTGCCCCGTCCGTGCCGTGGAGCGGAGGGGCTGGGGGAGCCCGCGAGAGCGAACTGTCTTTTTTTTTTTTTAATTTTTTTTTCAACGTTTATTTATTTTTGGGACAGAGAGAGAGACAGAGCATGAAGGGGGGAGGGGCAGAGAGAGAGGGAGACACAGAATCGGAAACAGGCTCCAGGCTCTGAGCCATCAGCCCAGAGCCCGACGCGGGGCTCGAACTCACGGACCGCGAGATCGTGCCCTGGCTGAAGTCGGACGCTTAACCGACTGCGCCACCCAGGCGCCCCCGAGCTGTCTTCTTAAACTGTCCTCGTCCTCGCAGATATCTCACATCATCCGAGAGATTCGCCAGTTCCAGCAAACTGCCTATAAGATAGAACACCAGGTGAAGGTAAGCCGGAGGCACTTTCCCCGTCACCCGGGCTGTCACGCGGGCACGCACTCCGTGCGTCAGTCCGTACCCCTCCCTGCACGCCCAGCCCCTCTCATCCCCTGACCCCCCGGGGCCCCGCTCAAACGCCAGCTTTTCCAAGAAGCCTTCCCTCTGCCCCGACCAGCGGTGAGTTCTCCCCGCTCCACGGCTGGTGCTAACCTTGCTGCTCCCGTCTGATTTTCACCTGCCCTGGGACGGCTGGAGGTCACGTCTGGGCCCCCTCCCAGCCAAGAGAGGCAGCGTTTACAACATCTTTTTGGAAAGTGACGCCCCCTAGTTACAAAGTTCAGAGCTGGGAAGGGCGCACGGTGGAAAGTCCCCCGGCCGAGTGCAGCCGTTTGTGGTGTGGTTTTCCTTCTGCCCTGGGTTTCGGAGCAAAGTAATAATAATAAATAATAATAATAATGAAGCTTTGGTTCCAAGCAAGCGACAACTGAAAGAGCCTTGAGGAGAACTTGGCGAAGCGGGGCTGCCCGTGCGGCTTGGGCACTGCCCCTCGAAGCACCTTTACTTGTAGGAATCCAGCAGGTGACGCGGGAGGGCGGACGGAAGGGTGATTCTGTCCAGTCCGCGATCTCGCCCCGGAGCGAGCCGTGCGAGGCCGGAAGCGCGGCCTCGGTTTCCCCTTTCTCCTCTCGGGGTGAATGTCGCTCAGCCTGATGCGTATTCGTCATAAACGCTGAAAGAACACGTGACCCACTCGCCACCTAGGTTCTACGACTGACATCTTAGGGGGATTTTTCCAAAGTACGAGCCCAAAATGCTTCACCTAGAGTTCAGCCAAGGGTGACGTTGGCCACACATGACTTCGTATCCCCGTCAGGCGGCAGTCAGTAATAATAGCCGGCCCACGTGAAGACGGAGCGCTGGCTCAGACGCGTTCGCCCCACCCCCGCGGGGGCCCCGTGTCCCCACCGCCTGCCACTTGCCCCGCGCCTTCCTCTCGCCAGGTGACCCAGTACCTGCTGGACCAGTCCTTCGTCATGGACGAGGAGAGCCTCTATGAGTCTTCCCTGCGAATGGAGCCCAAACTCCCCACCTGAAGCCGGCCCGGCCCGGCCCCGGCGCCCCACGGACACACGCGGTGTGATGTGTACATAATTGTCTGGTTCCTGGATTCTCCTCTCTAGTATGTGCTTCTCCGAGAATACAGATCCGTTCTCGTTCTTAGATCCCCGTAGAACCGGAACAGGAGCCTCCGCTCCGTGTGAGACTTCGCCCCCCACCCAGCCCCCGCCCCCCGCAGCACCTGTTTCTTTCCAGCCGCGTCCGTAGGCTTCCCAGCCCCCCACTCTCTCGGACGGGGAGACGGAGCCCGTGCAGACGCCAGCCTGGGCGCCACCCCGCTTCTGTCCTTCCGCGGCCCAGGCCTCCCCCCCCCCCCCCGGGCTGAGGCGCCCCCCACCCCGGGCGCCCTCCCAGCATGTTCCATGTAGTCGTCGTAACGGGGGGGTGGGGGGGTGGGGGGAGGCGGGCGGGGACCGCACCCTGAAGTCCAGTCATCCACGGATCTTCCCGCTGACGGCGATGCCAGTTTCCAAAGCAGCTTTTTCAGCCAAAATCACAGGGGTCAGAACTCTCCGTCTCCCGGTAACCTGGACGGAGGGGGTCCTCTCCGCTGAGAACCACGCCCCGCGACACCAGCGCACCACCCTGTGCAGGCCCCACGTGCTCCCTGCTCTGGGAACCACACCAGGGTCTCCGTGAACCCGGACGAGGCCCCGGGGCGTCCCCAGGGCAACCGAGTCACGACACAGAGTCGCATCGACTTCTGCCGGCCGCTGCCCGGCATCCGCCGCAAGTCGGGGACCCAGAGAATGTCACTCGTCTCGTAGCCGCCTAACGGTCACCGCCAGCTTACGTTGAGATGCTCCGAGTCTGTTCGCTTTGTGAAAATAGTGCCACGCCGTAGAGCTAGGAAGTCAGTGAGTGTCTGTGTTGCACACACCGCAGTCCCGTCCGAGCGCCTTCCAGCAGGAGTCCGGCAGCGCCCGTTCCGCGAATACCCCCACGTGCTGTGACGCCGTGCGGCGGGGAGAGCACAGTCAGCTCCGCGCGGCTGGCATGCCCCAGGACGGCACGCAGGCTGCTCCTGCTGTAAGCAATACCTTAGTGGTATGAGAATTCTATTCCTAGTCCTAAAATATTTCCACTTACAGCTTGTTTGGAAAAGAGAAATTTCCATTTTTGTAAAATTATATGTTTCCTGATTACCTCTTGCTAATAAATTTCTTCTATCTCAGGGTGAACAGTGAGTCTCGACGGGTTTCATTCGTGCACTCAAGGGGAATCTGAGGAGCGCTCGGTCCTCACTGGAGCCCGGGCAGGGACCGGAGGGACAGGGACCCAAGCCCTGCCCTCGGGGACACGCGGTCTGCAGTCCAGTTATCCGCCGCCCTGGAACAATCGCGCCGAAACTTAATGGCTTGAAACAGTTTCTGTTACATTTCAGAGTCTGGGGGGCCGACGGGGTCCAGCTGGAGTCTCTCTCGTGAGGTCACGGTCACGGCAGCTGGGGCTGGGGGGGGGGGGGTGTCATCTGAAGGCTCGACTGGACGCGGGGTCCGGGACGGTGCTCTCCGTGGCGGGAAGGTGGTGCTGGCTGGGGGCCAAGCTGGGCTGTACCCCTGCCCCCGCCACCCACACCGGGCCTCTGCGTGTGGCTGGGTTCCTCCCGGTCCCAGAGCCACCTTCCAGGAGGCTGGAAAAAGCTGAAGCGCTACTTGCCACCCAGCCTCAGAGCTCCCGCAGTGTTCTGTTGATCCCACGCGTCCCCAAGGCCCGCTGGGTCACCAGGGGATCGAGCTGCTGCGGGAGCAGAGGATTTGCAGCTTCTTCAAGTCACTAGAGAGACAGGCCACTTGAGCCATCACAGGAGGGGACAGGAAGGGCCTCGGCCTCGGGGCCAGCAGAGGAGAGGACGTGGGGGAGGGTTCAGAGAAGCCCCGCAGAGATGCAGAGATGGAGGGGGCCGGCGAGCAGGGGCGACCCGCCAGGCGGGCAGGGAGGGAGCGCACCCCAGGCAGGGAGGCTATCGAAAGCCCAGAAGCGCGAGCCCGTGTCCTCGTCCAGGCAGCGGCTGGCATGAGGGGCAGCACAGAGGTGGAGGTGATGCGGGGGAAAGCAGAGGGTGGGAAGCCGGGAGAAAAGAATTTCCGGAGGGGAGGGCAGCTCCGGGTGGGGCCAGTTGAGGCCTAGGACCTGCCCTGAGGCTGGGACACGACCCCGCCCCCCCACCAGCGCCTCCAAGGGCGACAGGAAGGTGAGCGGGAGTGCACCCCGCCCCGGGTCCACCCCCGATGCCTCCTCACGGTCACTCGTGGAACCTGGGCTCAGAACGCTGCCCTCAGGTACAGGCATGGAGCCTGAGGTAAGGCGGGACCCACTTCCGGAACCTCCCAGGGCCATGGCCTCTGGGATCTGCTCTCCAGGTCCCCCAGACCCTTTTTATCCCACTAATACTGTGACCCAGGCAGGGGCACCTCTACAGGGACAGGGCCTGGTTTGGACAGCCAGCTTCACCACTCGCCTGCAGGGGGCCCAGCAAGTGACTGAACCACAGGGGTGGGGATACTTCCTCACAGAATAGAATTAAATGAGCTAATACAGCTAAAGCGCTCGGCACGGAAGCAACGGCTGATGGTGGGGGCAGCACATGACGGGGTCCCAGAAAGATCTCTCGTGGTAAGCCATGGCAGCAGCTGTTACCGTCTGGTGTAAAGGCCGAGCTGGGGCTCCGCGGGCCCGGCCCACCAGCCCAAGGCCCCGAGGCCCAGGCGTGTGCTGAGTGCTGTCCCCTCCTCTGAGGTCCTGGAGGGAAGGAGGAGACCACAACTGGGTGTCCGCGTCCTTCAGGATGGGGACCCCCGCGCCCTTTTCCCCACCGCGAGCAGACCCCGAGGCGGCAGGTGCACCAGACCGGAGCTCAACGTGTTTCTTCCTCTGTTCCCGACGGGAGGCAGCATTGCGGCTACTTTGCTCCCCAGGGGACGTCTGCGGGTCATCACGATTGGTCAGGGAGACAGGTGGACGTGGGACAGCAGCTAAGAGTGCACGGGCTGGCCCCAAATGTCCCGCTCTGAGCCAGGCGGCCCAGCGTCCGCTCCCCGCTTCGCCGCTCACCTGCTGTAGGGCCTTAGGCAACCTCTACGTCTGCCCTTTGGCTCAGTGTCCCCTTCTGTGAAACGGGGTCTACAACGACAGTGAAGGTTCCCGTGAAGATCGGCTGGGGGACCGGCGCACGGCGAGCACTAGACGACCGCCGGCTGTTGTTCCTTCATGACACATTTACAGGAGGCTCAGCGTCAGGCCACCCCGGCCACTGCGGACTCGGTTACGAGCCACGCCGTCAGGGTCCCTGTCCCCACAAAGCCGCCTTCTGCTGGACGGCGGGCGGCGGGCAATTTTTGCAAATACCGGGGGCAGGGTCGTGGTGTGCAGGCCACCTGAGGCTGGCACGTCTGAGCCGAAACCCAGAGAATGCAAAACCGTGATGTCACCATTACAGAAGCCACGAGGCCACCAGTCACCTGAACGCGGGCACACGTGCTGCAGATCGGGTGAGGTGCCAGGCAGCTCTCGGGCTTTTCCAGGACAGGAAAGGCGAGGCCAGAGAAACACACGCCACCCCCATGTCAAATTTAAGAGGCTGCCGAAAGATGTCTGTCATTCAGGTGACATTCTAATGCTTTTAAAAACCCAAAATTGGGAGCACCTGGGTGGCTCAGTTAGCTAAGGGTCCAACTTTGGCTCAGGTCGTGATCTCACCGTCAGAGCCCCACGTCGGGCTCTGTGCTGACAGCTCGGAGCCTGGAGCCTGGAGCCTGCTTCGGGGTCTGTGTCTCCTTCTCTCTCTGCCCCTCCCCCACTCACGCGCGCGCACGCGCGCGCTCTCTCTCTCTCAAAAGTAAATAAACTTAATTTATTTTATTTTATGTTTAATTAATATTTTGTATTTATACAATAAAAAGTAAAAATTCAAAATTAACGGAAGCATGCATGGTGACCAAAACATGAGCCTTCGCGGTACAGACAGGGTCAGTGATACTGACTTTTCCTTCGGCCTCGGGCTCGTGTGCGGCTGGGCGCGGCTTCTGGCTCCTTCTGTAGGTAGGTGACAGCGGAGCTGGCTCAAGAGGGCACACCGCTTTGCCTCGGGTGGGTTGCAGGTGGGCTCGAGGAGCTGTGGGGGGCGGGTTGCCGGGGAGCCCGTGGGGCTGTGGGCGGGGCCATGGGCGGGCTCTCGGGCTGTGGGCGGGGCTGTGGGCGGAGCTGTAAGCGGTCTCCTGGGGCTGTGCGCCCCCAAGCCCGTGAGCTTGTTAAGGTCAGTAGGCGCGAGGAAGGCTGCCCTGGTCCTTGAGGGTCCTGTGCTGTAAGTGGGTCTCACCAAGGCGAACAGAGCTGCCCGGGCGCCTGGCCGCCCCAGCAGCCACTCCCACCAGCCTGTGCTTCACGACCGTGGCCTCCTTCCCAACAGGGGCCGGTTGTTGCCACAAGGTTATGGCGGTGTCACCCGGACCCACACGCCCTCCGGGTATTGATGGGGCTCCCGCCTGTGCAGGTAATGTGCATCCCACCCCGTCCCTGGCCTCCTGGAACTCCAGACCCAGCTGGGGACAGGAGACCCACCCAGCTAATGACCCCTGAGTTTCTAGCTACAGCCACCCCTCCTTCTAGGCTCCCGACCCTACGGCCAAACATCTAGAAGCCGTCTCCATGGGGGTGCCCCACGGCCACCTCGACTCCACTGGACCAGACCGATCTCCGCACCCCACCCGATTGTGCCAGCCAGAAACCAGGGGTCACCCCTGACCCACCTGCAGGGGGTTGTGGGTCCGTGTCAACCTCCTGAGTCCGTTCCCAGGCAGGTGGCAGCTTCTCACCTGGGGCCAACCGCTCCCCGAGTACAGGTGCCCTCTGCATGCTTGCAAGGTGTTGAGGACTCCCCCAAAAACCCACATAAGTGTGTTAGATCAGCCACTATAATGGTACTTACTGATGAGTGTGTTCAAAAGTAAAACTTCGGGGAAGTGTTCAAACCATTACGTCCATTCTTTTAAAAACAGCAGTAACATCAGCATCCTACTTCCGGCCACGCACCCAGGGAGCAGAGAGCAGATTCCCCAAGGGTTAGCTGAGCAGGCCACCCGAGTGCCCACTGATGGACGGACAGATAGACGTGTGCGGTCTGCACACACAATTCAGCCTTAAAGAGGAAGTGTAGGGGCGCCCGGCTGGATCCATCGGCGGACTGGGGGGTGTCGGGGCAGGGGGGCTGGGCCGGGGGTGGGAGCGGGGGAGCTGGTGTTCGGTGGGGACAGAGCCTCAGCGTCACAAGATGAGGAGAGTCCAGGGGACAGACAGCAGGGCCGGCTACAGACGGCGTGCGCGTACTTAAACCACTGAGCTCTCGAGAGTCAGGATGGCAAATTCTGCGTTTGTACATGTCTTGCCACAGTTTGTAAGACCTCATCAGACAGCAACAAACGTATTACGTGCGGACGTGTTAAAACAGAAACGAGCCCAAATCATCACCCCCGAGGCTTGACTCCCTTCCATCCTTTCCCGAGAACTTCACCTTGGTTTTGACTTGAACAACAGAAAGGGACTGGCCCACACATTAACCCTGGAGCCCGAGCCCCAGGCAAGTCTGTTGGGTTCCAGGGACCAGGCCCTGGTGTCTTTTGGGGACCGTGACCCCGCCCCCTGCGACGTCTGTCTCCCTGGATCGCTCAAGGCGCGTGGGACCGTGCTCCCGACATATGGATGCGCCCTTGTCTTTGCTCCAGACAGATGAGCCTTATTCTAAAAAGTACTTGTCCTCATAACCTAACAACACGGCCATGCTGTTCGGACTCCTGTAACAAAGGAGCGGCTCTGACGGGACAGGCTCTCACTAGGTGGTAACACCATCTCACGGAGTGACGTCGTATGAGCCCCAGGCCAAGCGAGCGTTGGTCATCTTGTTCAGACTCAAAGGCTCTCTGTGCCGTGGTAATAAGCATCACTGAGCTTGCCATCTCGCTAACACGGCGGTGCCCTTGTACTCTAGGTCACACGGCCTGATCACACGGAACTCGAAATTTGACCTGAAACACCGTTGAGGTACAAGCCTGACCTTCACCGGCACTCGGTGCTGTTTTGTCCAAACGATGTACGCTCAGGAACATTTCCCCGAACCTTCTGTTTCCACCTGGCTAAAGGAACTGAGAAATGAACAACCCGGGGTCTAACGCTCACGTGGCACCTGGCGGGCTGTGAAACCCAGGGCGAGAC
>NW_024412416.1:728372-761001 GCF_014898765.1 Herpailurus yagouaroundi | reverse complement strand
GGCGGGGAGACATGGGTGTCCCCAGACTGTCACCAGAGCCACTGGGGAGATGGAGAGACAGAAACCGACTGCAGCACAGTGACAACCAGCTTTCTGTCAAGGGGATGCAGGCCACCTGTGGGGTGAGGTTCTGGGAACACGAAATGAGGGCCAGTTTACCAGTGGGGGCAGCGGTGCCCACAATCACCTCTGTGTCCAGGCAGGGCGGGGCCTTTCCGCGTTTCTGTCCCCTCGACTCGCTTTCTTACGGGCTCACTGCTTACTTCTCAGACAAGAATGTCACCTTATAAGCAGCTGAAATTCCCAGACCAGCGCTGCGGGGGTCATGTGGGTGACCCCCTGCCAGGCCCTGGACATTCGTCCCTCCCTTGGGGACTTCCCGCCTCCTTCTTGTAAAACCTCCCACTGGGGACCACACTCTGCTTGCGGCCCTGTGCGTGAATCGTTTCGTAAAACCAATTCCATCTCCACATTTACTCGGTTGACTGTCGTTTCTCAACAGACATAAAGAGCTCGTTTGCTAATGAAAACTCACTGAATCCCCCCCCCCCAAAATAATTCAGTGAGAAAAATGGCATTGGTTTAGCTTTTTGCAAATCTCTTTCGTGTCTGGCCGAAGCAAAAACGGCTGAATTGGCGCGTCTGCTTCCGCGTTCGATCCGTCACACGCGGTGTGGCGTCTGGAAAACTCTACGCTCGTGAAAACCAGAGAGCGGCCAGTGCGCCAGCGTTCGTCTGACAGTCGTCTCCCTTCATTACACAGTTGTCAGTGTGCAAGAGGGTGGAAACGCGGTCCTGCATCAGCCACCGCCCAGCGCGGTCCGCAGGGCTGCTTGCTGAGTAAATGGACCGCATCCTGCCATTCGAAACGTGCCCCCTAAACCCGCAACGTCAGCATCGCCTGGGACCTGGTCACGAACGCGGGATCTGGGTCCGCCCCGGGCCTCCTGAATCACGGTCGAGTTTCAACACCTCCAGGAGGGTTGTTTCAGAAGCCGGGCCCGGGGAGTAACGCGCCCAAGCCTCACCAGGCACACGTGAGCAGAGGTCCACCCGGCCCCTGGACACGGCCACGTTCACTTCCGTGACCTCATCACCCCCTAGCCCCGCATGTGCCAACCGGGCCGCGCCGTTGGCTGGCCTCAGTTATGGGACGGTGGCGGGCAGATGTGCCCCCGAAGGTGTCCACGCCCCAACCCCTGGATCCTGTGAAAATAGTATGTTGGCCAGAGGGGCTTTGCAGAGTTAATTAAGGTTATGGGCTTTAAAATAGGAAGATTAGCCTTATCACGTGGCCCGGTCTAATCCCACACGTCCCTAAAGGTAGAGCACTTTCGGGGACACCCGGGTGGCTCAGTCAGTTGAACGCCCAACTCTGGATTTCGACTCAGGCCATGATCTCACAGTGTGGGGTCCAGCCCTGCGTCGGGCTCCTGGGGATGCCCTCTCTCCCTCCCTGTCTGCCCCTCCCCAGCTCCTGCTGTCTTTCTCTCTCAGAATAAAAAGAAAACAAGTAGAGAGCTTTCTCCAGCTGGAGGCAGAGAGACGGTGCAGAGGTGAAGTCAGAGAGTTGTAAGTGTGAGAAGGAGGACTCCCCGCCCCCACTGGCTGGAAGACGGTGACGGAGACACAGGTGGCCTCGTGCTGACGGCCAGCAAGGACCCGGGGCCCTCGGCCCCACAGCTGCAGGAAGTAAATTCTGCCCGAGTCTGAATGAGTTGGGGGAAGATTCTCCCCCAGAACCTCTAGATAAAAGCCCAGGCCCACGGACCCCCGACTCTGGTCTTGAGACCTGCCCAGGGGGATCGGCCACGTCCCCCAGAGCCACGGACCTCCTGATACGTTTGTGTTGTTTTGAGCCCCTAAGGGCGTGATAAGTTGCTACGGCAGCGACGGGAAGCTTCTACAAGCACCCACCACGCCCGGCCCGCTGTGCCAGTCCCAGGGGCGCCATCACCCCCGCTGCACAGGGAAGGAACCCCGACTGTCCCACGGCAGTGTGCCCCGGGTATGCAGTGACTGCCAGCGCGGGGTCTGATGTCAGCTCTGCAGCCCTCGGCCCTGGGCCGCCTCCCGGCCCCCGTCACGCTGTCCCCTCCTCCGGGAGCGCCACCCTTGCCGTCCCCTTCCTGCCTCCCCAGACCCCACCCTCTGGCAATGCCCTTCTCTCCGGGAAATCTTCCTCAATTCTCTCCAGTCCCGGGCTTCATCTGTCCCATCTCGGGGTGACCTCTTTGTCATGCCGCAGACCTGTGTCACCACCTTCCACGAGACCCCACCCGGGGTCCCCACCCAGAACCCGCTTGGGATTCTCCCTCTCCCTCTCTCTCTGCCCCTCCCCGCCCTCAAATACAATTAAAAAAAAAAAAAAAAAAAAAGCCAGACGGACGGCCACCGAGCACCTGAGACAATGCTCAACAGACCGAGTCGTGAAGGAAATGCAAATCACAACCGCCACGCGGCTTCACGCCCGCTGCGAGGTCTGCGGTCACATCCCAAACCCCCAGAAAATCACGAGTCCCTGCGAGACAAGTGCAGGCCCGCGTTCACCGCTGGTGGGGACTGAAACATGACACACAGCCTCTGTGGGGAAAACGGTCTGGCGGGTCCTCGGGGAGTCAGACAGCACTACCCCGTGATGCCCCTGCCAGGGCCCCACCCCCGGGGGAAAAAAACCACGTGTTCGCGCAGAAACCGGTGCGCGGATGTCTCCAGCAGCAGCCTCCACGATAACGCCGAAGCGAGGACCACTCACGTGTCCACGGGCGGACGGTGGAACAGACGAAGCGTGGCGTCTCCACACAGGGACCATCCCTCGGCCTTAAACAAACATTGGGGCCCCCGGCCGGCTCTTGATCTCAGGGTGGGGAGTCCCAGCCCCGCGCTGAGGGTAGAGGTGACCCGAAAAGGCATCGATCGATACGTGCTACGGTTCGGATGGACCTCGAGACCATGATGCTAAGCCAAAGAAGGCAATTACAAAACGTCACCCGGTAAAGGTCACACGGCATAGAATTCCTTTTATGCCAAGTGTCCAGAGCAGGCAAATGTTTGCAGGCAGAAAACAGGTTAGTGGCTGCTGGGGAATTTGGGGTGGAGGAAGCCGGGAGTGGTTACTTAATGGGCGTGGGCTGTTCCGTGGAGATAACAAAGTTTTGAAACTCAGCCCACGTGGTGGTTGCATAACCCTGTGAACTCCCAAGTGCCACCGAAATGGCTCACTTCATTTTATTTGAATTTCGGTCCAAACAAAAGAGAGAGAGACACAAAGAAACCGAGCGCCGGTGTCGGGAGAAAAGCCCTGCGGCCGAGGTCAGAAGCGGTTTAGATCTGTTCGTGGCCTGCCTCTGCGTGGTCACTCGAAAACGGTGGGTCGTGTGCTGCACAGACCTCACGGTGGTTAGAAGACGGAGCAAGAGGAAGGGGTCGGGCCAGAGAGAGCTCTCGGGGGGGCTGTGTCTCCCACGGGACCTCCAAGGGGTAGAAACCCCAGGTTTCTGGCTGAGAGAAGAGGAGGGGCCGGGTGTCAGAGGAGGAAGGGTCTGAGCGACCGCTGGCGGGACGGGCACCAGGCAGGGGCAGGAGAGGCGCCTGGCCTCCCCCCACCCCGTGAGGCTGGCCAGGGGTCGCCCGGGTGCACCAAGCACGGCTACCGTCTCGCGGGTCCCGGCACCCAGCCGGCTCCCTGTCGGCCCTCATCTCGCCACCTGTGACCGCGAGTGTTTGCCGCGTGACTGCCGCCCACGCTCAGGCCCAGTGACTCACGCCCCCCACGAGGCAAGGCCACTCCTCCTTGCCGGGAAGGGAGGTCAGGAATGTCCCGCTCCCACGGCCGGGGCAGGGCAAAGCTACTGGTCCTCTTCTGGGTCGGGGGCCCCCGCACGGCCCCACCTGCGGCTTCCTGCCCCCTGGTTCCTGATGAGCCTCGCGCCCGACCACAAACCCTGACGTCCGCTCTTGTTCCTCTCACGGCAAGGGCAAGCCGCATCGGGGGGTGGGCACAGCACCTCCAAACCCCCCTCAGCCAGACACCCCTCAGGTGTCACCTGTAACGCCCGAGCCTGTCACCATCTGACCCCGAATAAATGAGGTCAACTCTTTCTACTGCTGCATTCGTGCTGTGCTTGCTGTATGCCGGTGAAATCTTCATTTCACCGTGGAGGGCAAGATACAGGAAACCCGACTTTCAAAATATTTAGCCACCAGGACGGCTTGGGCACTGACCCTTCAGACTAACAGCCAAACAGGTGCAAACCGGCTGAAAATCGCTCAGTTCCGCAAGGCGCTCTCACGAACGGTGAAGGATGCAGACTATTAATTGGGGGGTTCTGGAAGGGGAAGTTTCTGTAGGGGAGAGAGGACAAGCCAGGAGAATAAGGAGGGAGCTGGGGGACGTGCGGGACGGGGAGCTCGCCTGTGCATGGTGCAGAGTGCGGTGTGGGCGGACGGACGTATCACGGGAGGTCTTGCATGACAGGGTCGACGGTGAGAATCTGTGCACAACAGGAGACTGAAGGGGGCTCTGGAGGAGAGATGAGTGGAGGCAGACATGCTCTGGGCTCTGGCCCCCCAGCTCCTGCCTCCCCCAGACGCAAGAGCAAAACGAACTAAGCAGGAGTAAGTTGCACAGAAGTGTGGGGGCTTGCGGAAGATTCCAGAAACTGCTGGTTCCCTCAAGGGGCCAAGACGAGGGCGAATGAAGCGACACATACCCCTCAGGCACAAAATGTAACCGAGCACCAAAAATTGGAGTAACCAAGATAAATAATATTTTAGGGCAATGTTTTTAAAAATAAAATATTAATGCAAAAAGAAAAAAAAACCCGTGAACAAAGTGTCAAATTTTAATAACTAAAATAATAACGGATTCTAACTCTTCCCTTATACATGACATACTTCCTTCATCCCAGTCCTGGCGGCCTTGATGAAACGCGACTTCCTGACTTTTCCGGAAGCCTTCGCCCTTCTGGCTGCAGATGCAGCATCTTCACCAAGGGTGCTCACCAACTTCTCGGGACACTAACTTGTGGCCTCTCTCGTAGTTGGAGGACATCTCCAGGACAACTTCTCTGATCCACAGCACAGGAAGGGACCAAGTTGACAGAGTGTCTCCTGGTGGATGACAGAGCCAGTACAAGACCCGAGTTCCTATGAATCTCCCGGATGCAGACTTACTCCCTCCTGAATTCCTTACCTTTCCCGTTTGACAAGCTCTTCAGTCACTCACCTCTGTATCTACCCACCATCCACCCATCTCCTTCCTCCCTCCCTCCCTCCCATCCATCCATCGATCCATCCTTCCTTCCTTCCTTCTATCCATTCATCTATCCATCCATTCATCCATCCATCTATCCATCCATCCATCCAACCATCCATCCATCTCCTCCCTCCCTCCCATCCATCCATCCATCCATCCATCCTTCCTTCCTTCCATCCACTCATCTATCCATCCATCCAACCATCCATCCATCCAACCATCCATCCATCTCCTCCCTCCCTCCCATCCATCCATCCATCTATCCACTCATCTATCCATCCATCCATCCATTCATCCACCCATCCATCCATCCATCCATCCATCCATCCTTCCTTCCTTTCATCCACTCATCTATCCATCCATCCATCCATCCATCCTTCCTTCCTTCCTTCCTTTCATCCACTCATCTATCCATCCATCCATCCATCCTTCCTTCCTTCCTTCCTTCCTTTCATCCACTCATCTATCCATCCATCCAATCAACCATCCATCCATTCATCCATCCAACCATCCATCCATCTCCTCCCTCCCATCCATCCATCCATCCATCCTTCCTTCCTTTCATCCACTCATCTATCCATCCATCCAGTCAACCATCCATCCATTCATCCATCCATCCATCCATCCATCCATCCATCCTTCCTTCCATACTTCCATCCCCTCCCTCCCTCCTTTCCTTCCCTCCTTCCCTCCCTCCATACAGCCATTGCTCCTTCTATCCACTCTACCATACAGGACCCTCTACAGTCGTCCACCCGACCACTTAACCAACGCCCTATCTTCCCGCTACACAAAGTCAGCACGTAGCTGTGGAAAAAGCTCCATCACTTGCCAGCAGGCCTACTGAACTTCCCCACGTCTCAGCTGCTTTATCTGGGAAGTGGGTACCTGTATGCTCCTACAAACCTCACAGGGTTTATGGGCATTAAATAAGCAAATCCACATCGGTGGCAGTTACTATGTCATATTACATTGTTAATGCAGTTCCTACTATCACAAGATGCCAGAGGCGGGGTGCAAAAATGAATCTGGTGAGCCCTCAGCTTGTCTGCTAAGAGGTGGACTCTGACAGGTGACCACAGCCGGGGAGGTGGGGCAGGCTGCGGGTGATCCCCGAGGAATCAGGAGCTGTGGTTTGGTTGGTGCTCGACCCCTGCTGATGGCTAATTAGAAAGAAGGGCAGGCCTGGGGCTCGCTGTCATTGACCTGCTCCCGAGGGAGAATTGTGGGTTCGTAGAATTGTGGGTTCAGCCGGCCAGCAGTTCGAACCCCAGCTCCATCACTTTTCTGTGTGGCCTTAGGCGATCGCTTAAGTGCCTCGATCATTTCATCTGTAAAATGGGGATCAATAGCGAGGATGAGAAAGTTTGTTCACGTAAAGCCCTCGGAACTGGGTCTAACACATCCATAAAGGAGGTAACGACTCCTCTCTTAGCCCCCAGACCCCAGAAGCACAAACGAGTGCCAGACTCTGCATGCCTGGGAACCTGAGAACGTGCCCACCACCTGCCACCAGAGGCACCAGTTAATCTGAACGTCTCACCTGCTGGGTGAGTTTCCTCCTGCTGCGTGACGAATCACCGCACAGGTAGGGGCTCAGGACAACACAGACATCATCTCATAGTTCTCAAGGTCAGAAGTCCATGTGGAGGTGACGGGCTCCCCTGTTCCCCATCCCACATGGCCAACATCAAGGGGTCACCCACACGGTCTTCCTTTCTGGAGGCCCTGAGAATGAACCTGCCCCCCCCCCCCAGCAAACTCAGGAGCCCCATGGGGTGGCTATCAGCTGGGTCATTCGCACTTTCTGGAGTCCGCCACTCAAAGCCAGCGACGGTGGGCCGTCTCTCTTGGGATTCAAGTTCTCTGACCTCCTCGGGCGCATCTCTCTGCCTCTTCCTCTTCTGCTTTGAAGGGCCCACGTGATTGTCCTGGGGCCCTTGGCCAATCCGTTAACGTCAGCTGGCTGAAAGCCTTGATTTCATCTGCAAAGTCCCTTCACAGCAGTGCCTGGACTGTGTCTGAACAAATAACCCAGGACGGAACTTTCTGGCCGCCGCCCGAGGGCCCAGCAGGGCTGTGCTGCCAGTGTCACCTCTGTAGAGGTACAGAGGACCGGAAGCACGGAGAGGCCGTCCCAGAGGTGATTCCCAGCGGGAGCCAGACGTGCAGACAAACCCGCCATGAAAACGAGTGCAGGCAGCAAAGGACACAGGGCACACGACTGAGCCCATATCTGGGGTGAGTCACTTTTATGGTGCAAACCACTTGCCCGGGTCACACCGTGATTCCTCAGTGGGACCAGACCCAGACACCGGTCTCCAGCTGTCCAAGCCACCGCCTTCCTCACTGCATCTCATGCCCTCCTGATCCACACCACAGGGTCACCGGGGCCCCAGCCCAGGGGGCAGGTCTGGGGTCAGAGGTCAGAGGCGCCTGGGATGGGCAGGTGCGGTGTTTCCTGCTGCGGGAGAGGCCAGCCGTGCGTCCTCCCGAGGCCGGGGACTTACCAAACCTCACTGCGGGGCATTATCCGAGATCTTTGCCTCAAAGTGCACCAGAGGGACATCCAGACGGGAGCAAAGTCACACACTGACAAAGATCTGCTTTATCTGCCAGGACAGTCTGCGGGCACCGATGCCGGTTCTCCTGCAGATCAGTGTCCACACGCCGCAAGAGATCACCCTTAGGCCCCTTCCGTGCATGTTCCTGGGCCCCTACCCACCAGCCAGATCCTAGGAGACAACCCTCATCCCCCCCGCCCCAACATGCTCCCCTGGGGCCTCAGAGCACAGCCCGGGCTGAGAACTTTGGGAGAGAAGAGCCCTGGGGAGAGAGGTGGGAGCTGAGACAGAACAGCCCCACAGGCCCTGACCGCACCCCAAATTGCCTCTGGCTGCAAAAATGGAGAATGACAGACTGCGGCAGAGCAAACCTGGGTTCGGATTCCCAACACACGCTTCCTGGGACAGTTACCACAAACTCTGGGGCCTCAGTTTCCCCATCCATAAAATGGGAGTGTGGGTGGGGGGTGAACAACCTGTGGCGAGTACAAAGGTGAGGAACATGGCCCCCGACGTGGGCGGGGGCGGGGGGAGCCTCACAAAACAAGTCCTATTAGCAGCTTCAGGGCCATTTTCCGTATTTGGGAAATCTGCAGAAAGAGGGAAGACTATATATGACTTGTAAGTTCATTCCAACGTGGTTAATGAGGACCAGAGATGGGAGTTCAGGGGGCGGGGGCGGGCGGGAGAGATGGGGGGCTGCGGGGCGGGCAGGGGAGAGGAGGGGCTGCGGGACAGGGGGGCAGGCAAGGAGATGAGGGGCTGCGGGGGGTGGGGGCGGACGGTGGAGATAGGGGCATCCGGGGGTGGGGGCGGGCAGGGAGACGAGGTCACGCTGTGACTGCCCCGCAGCAACCCCTGCCCGCGAAGGCCTTCCTTGCACCGTAGGAGGAAGAGGCGACAGAGCGCGCACCTCAGGTGCGTCTCCTCAGCGGGCGCAGCCCCGCCCCCGCCTGGAACCCCGCCCCGCCGCCCCGCCGCCCCGCCCCATCCCCGGTGCCCCTCCCCCAAGGAGCCCCGCCCCCCGGTGCCCCCGCCCCCGTCCCCGCCTGGAGCCCCGCCCCGCCCCCCGGAGCCCCGCCCCATCCCGGTGCCCCCGCCCCCGCCCCGGAGCCGCCTCCGCCGCGCTCCTGGGCCCTCGGAGCCAGTCCGCGGGTCAAGCCGCTACGATGTGGGCCGTGTTGTCGCTGCTCTGCGCGGGCGCGGGGCTCCTGGGACCCCCGGCCTGCGGCGCCGCCGACCTCTACGTGAGCTCCTTAGGTACGGGGAGGGGGCGCCGCGGGGGAGGGCCCAGGCCGGGCCGGCTCGGGCGGGGGTGGGGAGCACCTGGCTGGGGGCGGTGAGGCAGGGCCTCTCCCCGGCCCCAGGACCCGGGAGGGGTGAACTGCGTTAGGGGAGGGGGCCGGGAGGAGGGGGAGGCTGAGAGGGCGTCTTGCGTGACCAGAGGAGCGGGTGGGCTGCCACTGGCCCAGGCGCCTGCAGGGCCTGGAGCCCCGGAGAAGCCGCTGCCTCCACGCCCCGCGGGGGGACGTAGAGGATTGGCTGTGCCCCTGCGGGGATGAGCAGGGACTTTCCAGCCTTTCTGGCAACTTCCTGGGGATCTCCACAGTTGCCCTGAGAGTCCTGTAGAGTGGGCTTTGCAGGAGCGACCTATTCTAGCCCTTGAAGCCTGAGGGCGCTGCTCCAAGCGCTTTGGTGGACGGTCAGGCCCCAGGGCTGCCCTGTAGGCCGGGGGCACTCTGTTCTTGCACCCCTTCTGCTGCTGCTGCGGCCCTGGGCACCTCCCCAGGCTGAGGGCCCTTCCCTGCGAGCCTGCCGCCCTCCCTGCTGCTGCCCTACTCGCCCTGCACCCAGAGGATTGCCAAGGGACAGCCTTGGGACGGGACAGAGATCACGGAGGCTGAATCTTGTTGGCTCAGAATCTTGCCTCGTTCCTCTGTACACATTTGTGCTAGAAAGCCCCCCCCCCCCCGGTCTTGCAAACCTGGGTGGGGGCGAGGGGGCCAGCTGCAGGTCAGCCCCAAGCTGAGGAGAACCCAGTTCCCCCGGGGGGCCAGGGCTGTGCTCAGCCCCGGCTGTGTGGCTGTGTGGACTGTCGCACAGGCACCCGTACTAACTCCAGAGCCGGGCCCCGCAAGCTCTTTCTGTAAGGGCCAGATGGGAAATATTTTAGGCTCTGTGGGTCACACCGTGTGTAGCGACTACTTAACTCTGCTGGTGAGGGTAACCGTAGACGGTGTGTACGGGAGCGAGCGGGGCTGTGTTCCCATAAACCTTTATTTCTGGACTCTGAAATTTGAACTCAGATGATTCTCAGGTCTTACAGAATGTTGTGTATGTTTTTCAATCCTTCGAAAGTGTAAAACAAACATTTTCCAGCTTGCCATAGTTTGCTGACCCCTGCTCTTGCTGTCCTGTGCACAGTCTCCCAGACAGGGCAGACGTGAAGATGCCCCCTCCAGAAGTCACAGTGGGTTTGAAATGGGCGTGTCCGAGGCTGGGACTCTGGGCTCACCAGCAGGTCCTTCGGGCCCAGCCCCAAGAGCATCTCTGGGTTTTTCTCCCACTGACCTCCAGCGAATGAGGAATAGGCCAGGCTCGTCACACCTGCTTGCTGGTTTTGAAATCACCCAGAGGCAAAGAGGCCAGTCAGTTGTCCTAAGCTCCGTCTGGCCTCAAACCCTGGTCCTGAGTTGAGGTCTGTCATCTTCTGAAACCACCTGCTGCACAGGGCCCTAAACCAGGACTGGGAACCCTCTGAAACCTTTCACCGGATTGTACTGGAGAAACGGGTGTTTCTTTCCCAGAGAAAGTGGCAACAACTTGGTTTCTGAATAGGCGTGTGACCCACACAGGGAAGCCAGAATGCTGAGAAGCAGTGCTCTTTAACCGGGGGAATTTCAAGGTGGGGGTGAGGGGCGGGGAGGGACGGGGAGGGATGGCAGACCCTGGAGGAACACAGAGAAATTCCCAGTGACCTGGGCACAGATAAGGGGTCAGCGTCCAGCCCCTTTACTTCCAAACATCCTCTTTGCTAACACTGATCTTCCGGGAGAGAGCGCCTCTCACTTGTCCTAAAGTCTGGGCCTTGTGGTCATAAACACCTCGGAGGCAGCAGACAGATGGTAACAAATCCTTCTTCAAGGCTGTTGCTGGTTCTTCAAGGAAACAGAGATGGAAGAGAGGGCCTCACAGAGGTATCAGCTGATGGGGTTGTAGAGCATCATGTGATTAGGAACAGAGGAATTGAGAGCCTTTGCTCTAAAAATTGCCTTCCATTCCCAGAAGCAATCGGCAGTTAAGATCTGCTTACTTAGCAGGATTTCTTAGTCCTTTGATTTATTCCTAGAATTAATGCTGACCCGTTCAAAAAAAATAGGAAATATTCACTCATGAATCTATAAATCCACGAGCAGGTGTTGTTAGTAAAGTCCTGTTTATCTCATGAGGGGGTGCACTTCTGATACAAGTTTGTTTTTCATGTTTAACGATTATTTTTCATAGCCTATATTTGGAATACTTTTAAATCTTTTTTAATGCTTATTTATTTTTGAGAGAGAGAGAGAGAGACAGAGTGCAAGCAGGGGAGGGTCAGAGAGAGAGGGAGACACAGAATCCGAAGCAGGCCCCAGGCTCTGAGCTGTCGGCACAGAGCCCGACACGGGGCTTGAACTCGTGGACCACGAGATCACGACCTGAGCCGAAGTCAGACACTTAACCGACTGAGCCGCCCAGGCGCCCCTGAAATAGTTTAATCAGTTGGGCTGTTAATGATGATTATTCAATCCAGAATACATTTGTATAATGTTCAGGGATGTGTGAGTCACAGGAAGTAAAAATAACTTAAATGCATACTTTCCGTCCTCGTCGCCTGAAAGGACGGTCGGGCATCGAGTGTGAACACGTGCCCCGCTCCCTTCTGTTGCGGATGGCGACTTTCCCACCGCGGTGTTGTACATGGATTCCCTGGCTAACTCTGAGAGAACGATGTGGCCGTCTCATTTTAAAATGCCAGTATTTACAATAAGCTGGAATGCGTCCTTCGCAGCCACTGAAATGTAACGCGAAATTGCAGACAACACAAAACCCCGCGTACGGGCACTGCGGGGCAGCGTTTGTGACTCACGTTTTACCGGAGCGTGGTCACATGGCAGGGGCAGAGCAGGGTGGCGGTGACGGAGACCACGGGACCCTGCAGAGACCGAGATATCTGTTATCTGCCCCTTGAAGAAGAAATCTGTTGGCCCTTGGGGACCACATAAACACAGATGCACAGCCGGCACCCACGTGGGGTAAAAGAGTACCGGGGGCCCCGTCTGTCGTCTGGGCGCCGCCCCGAGGACACCCACCGGCCGTTTCCGCTCCCACAGCCGCAGCAGCAGTGAGAGTTTGAGGGCTTTTTGGCATTCTGTGCGACACAACACCATTTTCGGTGCTTTGAATGTAGCCTAGTTTCCTGAGATGCAAATCAGTTCTAAAGTGCCCTGCCTGGCTGCCGGCCAGCATCATGGCCAGGAACCCGGGGCCTAATCTGGTTGTTTGGTTTTTTTTTTTTCCTTTCTACAGAGAAAGTTCACTTTAAGTCATGGATGGTCCAGGTCAGTGCCCAGCTTCTTTCCGCCCATCTTCCCCTCTCTGTTGCCTGTTCTCACGCCCTGCTGTGCCCGATTTGAGGCGACGGGGAGGGATTTTCCAGCCCCCTGCCCCTGGGGCCTTCCGGACAGGGAGCTGGCCAAAGCGGGAAAGATTCAGCGACGCGAGCGCGTTCACCTCCGAGGTGTGTGTTCCGTTCCAATCGCCGTGCGACGCCTGCCGGCCGCGGGGCAGTTTGGGGGACACGAGTGCAGGTGCTTCCGAGAGACGGTGATGTCTGACAGGCACCTGACCCGGCAGCGGCTGTGCGTCCGCGGAGGACCTGCACGTGGCCCGTCTCTCCCGGGGCCTCCGGGACTCGGCCCCTCGCCTTCGCTCCGGCCACAGGTCCCCGGAGGCAGGGCCGCGCTTGGCCACCTCCTGACTTCCTCAGCAGACGCCTCAGCGGCGCCCGCCCACTAGCACGGCTCCCTCGAGGGTCGAGGCGGAAAGGAAAGCTCCAGCCCTCCTCTTAGGAAACGAACCGTCTCCTTCTGGCGAGCCGCCGCTCGTCTCCGTGACTTACGCCTGATGTGTTTTGTTTTAGCACCAAAAGAGATACAGCTCAGAGGAGTACCAGCGCAGGCTGCAGACCTTTGTCGGCAACTGGAGGAGGATAAGCGCCCACAACGCTGGGAACCACACCTTTAAAAGTACCGCGGGGCCGCCTTCCCGCCAGGCTCCCGGGGCCGCGTCTCAGGGCCGGACACACGCGCGCTAGGGGCGCCCGAGGGTGGAAGGCGCGCCGGGAGTTAGGGTGCGGGCACGTCCCGAGCCCGGCTCTGCAGCTGTATTTAGCGGACCCCGGATTCCGGCTCTGCTGGGCTCCGAGAGGTCTCTGTGATGCAGGACAGTACCGGGCCCCCCCGCGGGTCGTGAGGTCTATAGGAGACCGTGTAGGAGCCCTGCCCTCTCTTGCCCGCTCCTGCCCGCCGAGGGTCCGTCCCGATGCTGAGCCCTGCCCTTGGAGTGCTGGCCAGCAGCCCCCGCTTCGGTGCTCTGCACTTAGGAGCAGCCTCTAGGGACGTCCGCCTTCCCTCCGGGGTGGCGTCACGAGAAGTCACTAGAAGCACGTGCACACGGTATATCCAGGGCCTCAGAAACCACGGCAGGGCCAGCTGACCGTGGTGTGGGCAGCAGGCGTAATACGGGAAAGCTGTGCGTGGCTCTTGTTTCTGCCCACACTGGCCGTGCTGTCCTGGGGGAGCTCGTCGATGCCTCTGATGCTTCACTGGGCTGTGGGGGAGATGGGAGTGCTCCCCGCCCCGTGCGGCGGTGACGGCCGGTGGAAGGCTCTTCGCCTGGACGGCCATCGGGCTCTCCGGCCGGGTGTCAGGCGCTGGGTGCCCAGGCCCCCCCCCCCCCCCACTAACCGCACCCACATCCCTGCCACGCAGCCCACGCGCGCACAGCTGAGACGCTCCCCGGGCGGTTTGGAGGCACAGGCACGCCTGACCTTGGCGTGTTAGGTCACGTCACGTTCAGAACACGTGAGGGCACCGGCTGCTGCAGACTTGGGACGCAGGTTAACGTGGGTCTCTTTGTCTTTTCTGTTTCTTAGTGGCTTAGGAGCCCCTCTTTCTTTGGGTTTTTTGCTTTTCCTTCTCTTTTTCAGTGGGACTGAACCAGTTTTCGGACATGAGCTTTGCCGAAATAAAACACAAGTATCTTTGGTCGGAGCCTCAGGTAGGTGTTGTGTGTTGTCACCAGACGGGACTCCTTCCGCTCAGACCTTTCCCAGCAGAGCCCGCCCCACCCCCTCACCGGGGTTCTTGGGGAGTCAGAGAGGCCGCTCGGAGCAGTTCCTCCGTCCACACCTGTGGCCTCAGCCTTGTGGACCCCAGACTTCGGGTTGCCCCAGAAAATACAGATGCGCAGTTAAAACTCAATTTCATGCAAACGGCACGTAACTTTTTGGTGTAAATGTGGCATAAACGTGCACGGGGCGTACTTAGGCTGAACAACAGACTTATTCACCGTTCACGTCAGGTTCAAATTTAACTGCAGGAACTGCATTTTTATTTGCCGGACCTGGTTCTCCGGCCGGGGCTCTGAAAGGCACGCGTCTGTTAGCGTTTGGACCCAGTCGCTGGGGGCGGGATGTTTCTTTCTCCTTCTCGGTCGGTGATTCTGTTTTAACTGCACGCTTTTCCCCTGAAAACGTTGTGTTTGGCTGTTGCAGAACTGCTCAGCCACCAGAGGTAACTACCTGCGGGGCACTGGTCCCTACCCACCGTTTGTGGACTGGCGCACAAGGGGGAAGTATGTCTCGCCAGTGAAAAATCAGGTATGCGCGGCACCCCCCCCTTCCCCTCCAAATCGCCACATTCGCAGACAGTATTCCCAGAAGAACCCAGACCTGCATGGCAGGTGTCCCCAGATCTGTGTGTGTCCCCCGTCCCCCCCGCCTCTGGGAGGCTGTGAGGTGATGCTGGGGGCTGCTCTGGAGGGAGACAAAGTCCCTCCTTGTTAGACTGAAGCTCGGCTGTGCCCCCCACGCCCAGGGTTCCCCATGCGTCCCAGGTCTCCTATAAAGTCCCTCCGAACATTGTATTCTCTGCGCCCTTCGGAGATGGGACCCCGGGACCCCGTTCCTGCCACCCCATGTCGTTTCTTCCCACCCTCCATCCGCCCAGCGAGGCCTGGCCAGCCTCTCCTGCTGGGTGGCTGCTGGCGGTCAGTTCGCGGCGTGGAGCCCGCCCGCCAGGCACGCTCTGGCCGGCCGCCCCCTGCAGTGGCCTGGCCTCCTGCCCTCACAAAGCCGTGAGGCAGCCGGCCGTGTTCCGGGGAGTCTGCCCCTGCCCCCTGCCGTCCCCTCTGCCCACGATGTCCCTCCCCCAGAAGTCACAGTGCAGCGGCCTTCGCTGGCCTTCTCCAGGACGACACCATCCCCTCACCTCCAGAGAGTATGAGGGGAAGTCCCCACCCCCCGAGGAACACTGGCCTTCCATTGAGACTCTCGCTGAGAAACATTTTCTCCTTGTCCGTGATAAGGTCTTCTTGACCGGACGGGGTCCTCCCCGAACGGAGGGAGGAAGAGGCCAGCAGGAAGGCCCTCTGCGGGACGGCAGGGCCGGAGGACTGACCCCTGGGCGGTGAGGGGTGATGAGAGGGGCGCTCAGGGGCCGACCAGTCAGGGAGGAAGAGGCATGAGGCCTGAGCCACAGGACCCTGTCTGCGCCTCTCACAGCCCCGCGAGGCAGGCGCGCCGGCCCCGTTTTACAGTTGACGGGATGGAGGTGACCCCCGGCTGGCACAGCGGTGACACACAGGCAGCCAAGCTGTGGCGCCTGACCCGCATGGCGCCCCGAGGCAGGCCGTGACTGTGGCAGGTGGGCGAGGTGGGGTGGGACCATCTGGGCCCCGATGGAGGTCAGGGCCGACACAGGGTTTGGGGAGTTGTTAGTTTGCTCGTGAGGACAGTGGGTGGAGTGAGGTTGGAGGTGGAGAGGTGACAGAGAAGGTTCTGGAAACAAGACTTGGGCGAGTCCTGCTGAGAAACCATGGGGAGTGGAGGAGGAGCGTAAGATTCAGAAGGAGGAGGAAATCCAGAGACGGGGGCTCCGGCCCTCACGGGGCCGTGGGGCCTGGTCAGCGAGGGGCCGGGGCTAGGAGGCACCCATGGCTGGCAGCCACTCCTGCTCCTCTGCAGGCCTCGGGCACCCCACCTGTAACAGGAGGGACCCCGCAAGGGTCCGAGGGCACGGGAGCCTCCCTCCTGGGGTCCCTGTGACTGACCCCCGCCCCGGCCTCTCTAGGGCGGCTGTGGCAGTTGCTGGACCTTCTCCACCACGGGGGCCCTGGAGTCTGCCATCGCCATCAAAACCGGGAAACTGCTGTCTTTGGTAAGCAGCCCGCCCCTGGGGCCACCCACGGAGGTCGTGGCTTGGCCCCAGGGCCTGGCAGGAGGGCCAGGTGGGCCTTCAGGCTCCTTCGGGGCTCGGTGGCGATGCTGCCCCAGCTGGCACCGGGCCCCCAGCCTTGTGGACGTTCGGCCTGGGAGTCTCCACGGACATTTTGCCGGAAAGGAATGAGGTTTCCCCAGGACACAGCCAAGGGCCCTTTCCGGGTGGTGCCCAGGTGGCGCTGGTCCTGGCGGCCTGAGGGGACTTCAGAAAGCAGCGCCTGCGGGGTGGGACACGTCTGGGAGCCCTGCTCTTCCGACTGCCGCGGCTGTCAACAGGAGGGAAGAGCGGGGCCTGTGTGTGCGACTGCTGACCCCGTGACCCCAGGGCAAGGGGGGCGAGGGGCAGGGCCCGGAGGGCGGAGCAGGGTCTCCAGTGAGGCCTGCCACCGTGGGCACACGAGCCTCGCCGTGCACACCTACGGGCAGCACCCAGCGGCCACCTGCCCTCGCCCGCCGGCCCTGGCCTGCCCCCGCACACCTGCTGTCCCCACCCTGGGTGCTTGTAACCGGCCTTGACACAGTGCCGATGAGGCCACAGGGGTGTGCGCCAGCCCTCACTCACCGCGCTCGCTCACCGCGCTCGCCCCTTCCTGCAGGCGGAACAGCAGCTGGTCGACTGTGCCCAGAACTTCAATAATCATGGCTGCCAAGGGTGCGTCCCTGCCCGGGGGCCCAGAGCCCCCCTCGTTTCCCACGACCGCTTCTGTTGGGTCAGCGGTGGGAGGAGAGTCGTCCCGGCTTCGTGGAGGGGACGGTCATATGCCCAAGGTCCCTTAGCCGGACTTCGGCAGAGCTGGGATCCAAGCCCAGGCCTGTCTGGTTCCACCATCCGCCCTCTTTCCGTGGCTGTGGCTGAGGGGTCCCTGGGAGGTTGTTCAGCGTCTTTGAGCCCCAAGAAATAACGGTATGGGCCACACGGGGTTCGCGGGAGGAGCTGGGCGGTCATGTTTGCAAAGCGCCTTGCGCTTGGGGGCCCAGCGGGCACGGCGGCGGCCAGAGCAGGCCGTTGGCGGGTCCCTTCTGCCGTCCGGTGGGACTGCTTGCTCTTCCTGGCAAAAGGGCCTGGGCCCGGGGTCCCTGAGACGCCCAAGGGCTCTCTGTGCCCCTGACACGTTTGACCGTCCTCGGACTCCGGGTGTCTGTCCCGGGGCCAGGGAGCTGGGGCGGCCCTGCCAGCCCCTCCCGCGCCCAGAGAGCTCCCCTGCGGCTGGGCCCTGCCCCAGTCGAGGTCCAGCGCCTGCAGGGGCCGCCGGTGGCGGGGCCGGTTCAGGTAGACACCTCCGCTCGTGCTTCTCACAGGGGCCTCCCCAGCCAGGCGTTCGAGTACATCCGGTACAACAAAGGCATCATGGGTGAAGACACCTATCCCTACAAGGGCCAGGTAACCCTGGGTGGCACGGCCTCGTGGCCTGGGCTGCGCACCGCCGACCCCTCAGCCTCGGGGAGTGCCTCGTCCTCCCCTCCAGGCTGCAGCACTGCCCTCCCGCCGCTTCGGGTCCTCCCCCCCACCCGGCGCCAGCCTCGGCTGCTCCCCCTGTCTGCCGTGGGTGCCAGAGCACGCCCTCCAGCACCCGCACCCTCTTTCTCAAGGCCTACTGAACACGCCACGGGTCACCGGGCCACGTCCTCCCCGTCCACAGCCCTGTCCTTCCCCCAGACCTGTGGCTCCGCCTGCATGTCCCCGCACCGATGAGCGGCATCAGCCCCCTGAAAACCTGCCGGCCACCGGTGGGCTGTCTGGGGACCGTCCCCACCCTAGACCCTCACTCGAGTCTGCCTTTTCAGCCGTCGGAGGTCACACAGCTGCTCCTTCGGTCCACCCGCTGAGTCGTCCCTCCCTTCCCCGGCCGGGCAGGCTCGCACTCACCTCCGTCCCGCCGAGTGCCCGTGAGCCCACCTCTGCCGGAGCCAGTGCCAGGCCGTCCCGCCCCTGTGAGCTCCTTGAAAACAAGGATGCCTCTGACTCCCTTTTAAGTGACCCCATCACCCGGCCCCGGCGCACGGGGCATTGGCTCCGCAGACATCATCAGCCGGCTCGGGGGAGGCCTGAAGTCCCAGCCTGGGGCCGAGCCTCCCTCACCCGTGTTCCACACCGTTTGCCTGAACAGGACGGGGACTGCAAATTCCAGCCCAGCAAGGCCATTGCCTTCGTGAAGGACGTAGCCAACATCACAATCGTGAGTACTGGATCCTTCCCTCCAACGGGGACTGTGTTCTCACGAGGGGTCCGGGGCACAGCGCGCAGCCTCCTCTCCTAGCACTTTGACTAGAAGGTCTTATCGTTGTGCCCAGTCACCGCGGCGGCAGAGGGTGGGAGGGAGGCGGGAGGGGCAGAGCGTGGGACTAGCATCAGGCGCGGGGGCTCTGACCTTTGTCTGTGCAGGGCTCCAGCCTTGTCTCCGTGTCCTCCTCCGTAAGTTGCAGGCAGCGACTCCCATCCCGCAACACGGGGTGTGTGTGTGAGTGCCATCAGCGTGTGCGTGAGAGAGTGAATGCAGATTCACCGAGTATGAATGTGCATCAGTCAGGATAAGCCAGGTTATGCTGCCGTAACAAACAACCCCACAACGTGAAGTGCCCGCGGCTGGCTTCACGCCAGGACACAGGCAGAGGGAGAGGTGGTTGATTTTGCTGGCTTTGTGAGGGCAGGCGTCCCGTAGGCAGGGGAGGGGGAGTCATGGAGGGACTGTAGGGGGAGCGCAGTGACAGAAGGAGCCGGCCTGCCTGCACCCATGGCCCCCACCCTGAGGGTTTCCTTATTAGGAAGAGAGATCGCCAGCAGACCGGCCCAGCGAAGGGAAGGAGGGTCACAGGGGAGCCGAGGTTTCAGGGGAGCAGCCCGTAAGCCAAATAAAAAAGGGCAGGAACCGGGCCATTCAGGCAAAACCCCCACCGTCTGCTGGGTGGAGGGTGCAGCCTCCGCCCCTTAGTGGCTTTTTGGCCCAACGCAGTCTTCTCTTCCTTCCTCGTGCACCCACCCAGTCCCCAGCCTCCGTCCCTACCCTGGAACGAAGGAGCACGTTTTGAACGGGGTCAGAGGTGACAGAGACTGTGTGTCCACAGAATGACGAGGAGGCGATGGTGGAGGCGGTGGCCCTGTACAACCCCGTGAGCTTTGCCTTCGAGGTCACCGACGACTTCATGATGTACAGAAAGGGCGTCTACTCCAGGTGAGCGGGCCCACAGCCACAGGGCCGGGGCCGGGCGGGCGTCCCCGACTCCTGGCCAGGCCGTTGCTTGAGGGCGCCGCGGGCTTGGCATTTCCCGCGGCCCACTCGGGCCCCGCGGCTCCGGGCGTGGAGTCTGGTGTGGCGAGGAGCGGGGAGGAGGACAGACCGGGCCGCTCGGCGACAGTGCTTGCTTGCTCTGCGTCGGTGGAAGAATTGCCCGCGGCCGAAAACACCCGCGTTCAGGGTGGGAAGCTGCGAGAGAGGGAGGAGAAAGCGGCCGCTCTCGGGACCCCGCGCCGGGAGTCTCCCCACACCGCTCTTCAGAAAACTGAGCGTTTCTGGGACGGGGCTCACCTCACGCTTGCCTCTGGCCACCCGCCTGTCCCACGTCATGAGCAGGCCCACGGGACCCACGGCCGTCCGGCCAGCTCAAGCGGGTGGCCCGTGGGGACCTCAGATCCGACACGTCTCCTCCCCACCCTCATAACGCTGCCCAGAAATGTGCTCTGACCCACGTGTCCTTGTGCCCCACCGGCGGGCCGCCCTCCGCTCAGAGCCAGAGTCCGCCTTGCGGAGCGCTCTCCAGCCACGCCAGCCTCTGCCTCCTCAGTGTACCCGTCCATGGTCCAGGGTCGGCTGGGCTGGGGGACCCCGGTGATCTGGCCCTTCTTTCTCTGAGCTCATCTGCCGCGTGGTCCCCATTCGGCCCTCGCGCCCCACCCCAGCCACACTGAGGGTTTGTGGTTTCAGGCCTGCCTTTCTCGGGCTCCTCAGCCCTGGGTCGCCATCCGGCAGGGGCCTCCTGCCGAGCGAAGCTTCCCCGGGACGGGAGCAGAGCCGCGGGCCCTGCAGGTGCACCGCCACCTGCCCTGGCCTGTCCCAGAGCAGGAACCCAGTCAGGCGTCAGCCCAGTGACGAGTCAGCACCGCCTCTTGTCCTCTTGAGTTTCTTAGGATTTCCTTGTGGAAACTGGTTCCCCGTTGTCCACGGAAAACCTGTGCGCTTGCCCCAAGTACCGGTGGTCTTAAAAATGAATTCAATGGCAACAAAGCAACACCCCAGATACTGTTGCGTGCACGGGTGTGGGAGGTGCACAGGTGCGCAGGTGCGGGAGCGGGGCGGGTGCACAGGTGTGCGGGTATGGGAGGAGGTAAGGCAAGTGCACAGGTGCACAGGTGCAGTAGAAACGACAGGTGCAGCTGGAGGGTGGTCTCTCCTTGCTGTGAATTAGGCGTCAGAGAGCGTCCGGGCTTGTAGCTGGGCCAGCGCCCCTCGTGCGCTCCTTTGTGAGAACGGAACCGAGAGGACTGGAGGGACTACGTGTCTCGCGCCGTGAGCGGAGTTGGTTCTCCTTACGTGGCCCCGGTGCCCGCATTGAGAAACACTGCTTTGGAGCCTCCGAGGACCGCCGTGGGACGGGGGCTGAGCCGTCGGATGCTTTCGTGCTTCCCGTGTGTTCAAACCTTTTTTATTTTCGTTCTCCAGCACTTCCTGTCATAAAACTCCAGATAAAGTAAACCACGCGGTACTGGCTGTTGGGTATGGAGAAAAAGATGGGGTTCCCTACTGGATCGTGAAAAACTCTTGGGGTCCCCAGTGGGGGATGAAAGGGTAAGCAGCTGGGAAGGGCGTGATTGCTCGGGTCGGGGGGCCCTGGAGGGGTCGCCGCCCCGTCGAGTGTGTGGCTTCTGAGCAGGGGCCAGTTGGCCGAGACCCCGTGCAGGCCCCCGGGGAGGGGCCCGAGACTGTGAGCTACGCACCCCGGAGACGTCCCTGGCAGCCCCCGCCTGCCCTGAGCCCCAGATCTTAACAGTCGTGTGTCAGGAACGGGAACGTTGTCTCAGGGGGATCTGTGGCCGGAACCAGAACCAGCATAGAGCCCTGCTGGGAGGGAACCGGGCTGGGTGGGCAGGTTACCAAGGCAACGAGCTTATCCCTGACCGTTAACAGCCAGGGGCTGGCACCAGGTGCCCTGGGTACATGCCCTGAGGGGACTCTGTCCCGTCCCCCACCAGAGTCTGCGTCCTAGGGCAGGGTGGGGCGGGGACAGAGACCATACATAACTATGTGAGGGCCTAGGTCAGGGCTGAGAAGGAGCCCCGGAAAATTCTGGGGAAGGTGGGGTGTGGACACAATATGTCAGCCGAAGAGAGACAAGGAAAAGGTCTTCGCAAAGTCAGGTCAGGTTTTCTGACCATAAAGTAAGCCCAGCGCTCCTGTTTTATGGGTAAATTCAGACGCCCTCACCCCCGGAGCCAGATCTTGGTGAGCGGTAAGACCTTCCAGAAAGGTCTGTGGTGAGGAAGCTCCAGCCAGGCCCCCGCCCACCCTGTCTGCCCAGGTACTTCCTCATCGAGCGCGGAAAGAACATGTGTGGGCTGGCGGCCTGTGCCTCCTACCCTATCCCGCTGGTGTGAGCCTGGACGGACGGACAGACGGACTGACGGAGCGAGTCCTGCCCTGGGCGAGGTGGCAGGGACACCGCCTAGGGCCTCGCCCCCGGGCCCTGCCTGCAGGCCTGAGGAGGAGGAGTCCCACCCGTGTCCTCTGACGCAAAGGTGGCCGCCAGCCCTGTGCCTGTAACGGACTCCAACCCATGCGGCCGCGAACACTCTTTATCTCCCACAGGGCCGCTTCTCACGTGTGGAGAGCGCCCGTGACGGTCTTCCCTGCGGTCTTTGTTCAATAAACACTTGGCGAAGCCTCCCCGTGCGGGCTTGTGCTTTGTGCTGGGGCCACACACGGTGTGGCCCCGGTCTGTCCTCCAGGCACACGTCCCCCCCCCAGAGGGAGGCCCCGAGGGGCTGCCTGGCCGGGAGGACAGTGAGGACGGTGACTGGTGTCACCGTCACAGGCTGGCTTTGAGACAGGTTGTCCCCGGCGGGGAGGTGCGAAAACGTGCCGGGCTTGGCAGAGTCGGCGCTCGGATCCCCGCTGTTGGCCCGGAAGCCTGCCTGTCTCTCTCAGTGGCTTCTCTCTCTCAGTGGCCTCCCTCCCCAGCCACTGGCCTCCCCCCAGGACTGTCCCACCCCCCCACCCCCAGCCCTGCCGCTCAACCTGCCTGACGCTCCTGCCAGCCCCACACCACCCCTTCCTGCCAGCTCCTTCCCTTCCTGCCAGCCCCACACCACCCCTTCCCCGTTGAGAGCTCCTGGTCTCCGTTCAGAAGGCAGCCACGGACTCACTGCTGTGGCCCTTGGCCTCAGGGGGCCAGGTCCGCAGGGGGAGCCGGGGCTCTGCTCTCTGTCCTGCAGTTTATGGTTTCCTTACCGTGAAGCCTTTCGCGTCATTTGGGCCTCCTGGAGAGCTAAAGGCTTGAGGATATTTGGGGGGAAGTGGGAGGGGGGTTGACAACAAGGCTTATTTAGAAGATACCAGTATGGGGGCACCTGGGTGGCTCAGTGGGTTAAGCATCCGACGTCGGCTCAGGTCATGAGGTCAGGGTTTGTGGGTTCGAGCCCCGCGTCCGGCTCCGTGCTGACGGCTCAGAGCCTGGAGCCCGCTTCGGATTCCGTGTCTCCCTCTCTCCCTCTCAAAAATAAAGGTTAAAAAAAAGTAACAGAAGTTCTAGATACAAGAAAATGACAAAATTATTAGAAGCAAAAGTAGGGCTTGGGTAAACTGAGCAGTAACCACCTTCTCCATCAACATAAATGAGCGAACTCTTGCCCAAAATAAAAACACGGATTTGGTACGTTTCCAACTAAACTTTCAATAAAGCTGCTTGACACTTTTCTATTCACCTGAAGGGAAACAAGGCCGACATGTGCTAAGATTTTATGAATGAGTGAAGGGAATGCACGTCAACACTGGAAGGTGCACCAGCCAAGAACAAACAGATGTACCACCCAGAGTCTCCAGAAGGAGAATTCGGTCCGTGAGTAGCATATGGACACGTTAATTTTTTTTTTCAACGTTTATTTATTTTTGGGACAGAGAGAGACAGAGCATGAACGGGGGGAGGGGCAGAGAGAGAGGGAGACACAGAATCGGAAACAGGCTCCAGGCTCCGAGCCATCAGCCCAGAGCCCGACGCGGGGCTCGAACTCACGGACCGCGAGATCGTGACCTGGCTGAAGTCGGACGCTTAACCGACTGCGCCACCCAGGCGCCCTGGACACGTTAATTTTTACTACTCGATAAAAGGTGGTAGATTGGACACCTAGTTGGAAAAACAATTTAACCTAAATCTTCACCCAGAACGTAGTCTTTTTTAATAAACCTTTTTTTAAACGTTTATTTTTGAAACAGAGCACAGGCAGGGGAGGGGCAGAGAAAGGGAGAGAGAGAATCCCGCACAGGCTCCACACTGTCAGCGCAGAGCCCGATGCGGGGCTCAAACTCACAAACCGTGAGATCACGACCTGAGCTGAAATCAAGAGTCGGACGCTTAACCCACTGAGCCCGCCAGGCGCCCCTGCGTGGTACACTTTGAAAGTGGGAATTTTACGGTATGTGAATTGTACCTAAAAAAAAAAAAAAAAAAGTCCAGGGTGAGCCCCTTGTGGGTTCGTGCGGGACGCCACCGGGCTCTGTGCCCAGGAGACGGGGCCCCGCAGGTGGAGGCCGTTGGAGCTGAGCTCTCAGGGACGAGTGGGCCTCGCTAAAGGACAGTTAAGGGAGAGGCGTGTTGGAAGGCACGGGGGGCGCCGCGACGTCCGCAGAGGAAGCTGAGGCTGGGGGCCCGTGGTCCCAGCGGGTGGTCGCGGGAGAGGAACCAGGGTGATGCACCCACTCTGCCCGCCGGGCGCCGTGGGAAGGGCCGCACCCGCCAGCCCAGAAACGTCCCCTTCAGGCCAAGTGCCACCTGCACGAGCGCTCGGGCTCCTGGGCGAAGACACCCCTCCTCCAGAGTGGGGGGGGGGGCCCTCCTCTGGGTCCAGCCGCCTCCGGAGAGCAGCGTCCACGCACACAAGCCACCCTTCTGGGGACAGGCATGAAGCCTTTCGGCAGCCCCCAAACCTGAAAACGTCAAGCCTCTCCCCTACTCAGATGCGGTGTGCGTGGGCAGGAAAGGGCAGGCTCCTGTTCTGTGAAGTGTCACAAACGTGCGTGTGCACAGAAGTACAAGCAGCTTCCCACCTGCGACACCGAAGAACTCGGGCCGGGCTTGCCCTGCCCCGCCCGGCACTCGGGCTCCTCCAGAGACCGGGGATGTTTAGTGCTGAAGTTGCGGCATTCCCCGGAGAACCGGCGGGCGGGTCTGGCTTGCCGAGCGTGTGATCGGGGAGACCCCGAGTCTCCATGCTTTGCGAGTGCCCCGAATTCCAGCCCGGCCCCTGTTTACCTGACGCCTCGGGCGGGAAGGGACGCCTACAGCTGTGTGCCGCGCCGGACGGAGCTGCGTCACACTTGTGGCCCGACGCTCACAGCCGCCCCACAAGGGCGGCAGGTGAGGCCGAGCTCCCAAGGCCTACTGGGGCAGCAGAGTGTAAGTGCCCCCACGAGTTTCGGCTGGAGGCTGCGTCTGTCGCAGGGACTGATGGAGCAGCTCAGGGGGCCAGGGGCCCCTGGGGACACCGAGGGGGACCGGCAGGGAGGGAGTCCACTACCGCGGGAGAGTCCTGGTGGAGCCCCTGGCCCCGCACGTCCGGCGGGAGGACGAGTGACCCTGCCCCTATAGCCCCTGCGGGGCCCTGAGGGCCGCGCCAAGGGTGGGGGGCTCCCTTCCGGGGACGGGCAGCTTAGCTCGACGCCCCGGCACGCTCTGCTGCCACTGTCACCGGCCAGACTGCCCCTCCAACAAAGGGCACCCCGTGAGCTGGACGTGGTTATGATCCCATTTTCAGAGGAGGAAACTGAGGAGCCGCCTGGTTGAGCAACACGCCCCAAATGACAGAGTCCGGAGGCGACACAGCGCGGCTGTCACGCCAGCTCTCGGTGCCCCCCCTCCCCCGCCTCCGCAGACCATCCTCGGGAATCTCCCAACCTTGGGGAGGAATCCGGAGCGATGGAAGGTGCCCTCGGGGCCGGACGGTCAGTCGGTCGCGGGCACCGCCGACCCGGCTCCTCCCCTTGTCTGCGGTTCTGGACCCGCGTGTCCTTCCCCTGCTGGGTCCCTGGCTGCCACCGGGGCGTGGCTGGGGGGGGAACGTTAGCGGGTGCCTATTTTGCCCAGTCCCTGGCGTGTTTTGAAGAAGTGGAGAACTTACGGTGGGTCTGGGGACAAAGAACAGACAGACGGTGGACAGCCAGGGAAAGGCCCTGGGGCAGCCTCCCACGCTTTCTGCGCTGGGGCCGCGGGCAGACGAGACTTGCCGTGTGTGGGCCTCGAAGGGCCTCGCCAGGTGACGGCGGGCCAGAGGACGGAGGCAGGGATGGCCATTGAGGTGGCCCGGCTGGCCCTGAGGCAGGCTCACAGGGGAAAGCAGGGGCCCCCCCAGGGGAAGGGAAGAGGTGCTGGCAGCTGACCCAAGTTCAAAGTCTAAGGGCTCCCGGGACAGTCCCCACACCAGGAAAGACTGACTGATGAGGGCTGAACACATGGTAGCCGAGAAGGAGCCATTCAGGCAAGTTGGGGTGCAGGCGTCCCCAGAGTGGGCCCGGCCCCATGCTCCGCGGGGACCTGTGGTCGCCACAACCTGTCAGCGCACACGCTGACTTTGGGGCCCTGCAGTCCGGCCTCGGAGGGAGGACGGACCTCTGGGATTCTTGGACGGCCCGGAGGCTGGTCTCGGGAAAACGCCCCTCCCTCGTGGGAGCAGAGGCGGGAGCGACCATTGGGACAGCAGGCCCCACGCTGGCGACACGGGCCAGCCTCCCCCAGGGGCTTCCCTCCTTCCCTCGCACCCTCGGAGGCTTGTCCCCCGGCGCCCACGCCCGCCCGCTCAGGGCTGCCTTGCAAAGCTGATCCGCTCTCCTGAAACCATCCGCCCCATGTCTCACATCTTCTTTCTCATTTTCAATTCCCTTTTCCTTCTTAAGATTTTATTTTTGGTCACCTCACAACCCGAGGTCGAGAGCCGCACGCTCCGCCGACCGAGCCATCCAGGTGCCTGGGTTCCTGTTTTTCTCACTCTGCCAGCATCCTCAGGGTCACGATGCAGACGGGCCACAGAGCCACACGCACAAGGGCCGCTTGACTCTGGTTTTGTTTCCGCAGCCGCCCCACCCCCACCGTCCCAGAGGCGCCGGGACCCAGGGGCGCGGGTCCCTGCCCTGCACACAACCGGGCGCGCCCGCGCCACAGCACCCGTCCGTGCTCGCGCGCACGCCCTGGCTGTGCTCCGGCTCTGGGCTCTCCCTTGCCCGGCCCCAGTGGGACTCCAGCGGCGGCGTCCGCTGGAAAGTTCTGGAAGGACCTGCGCCACCACTGGCAGTAACTGGAGCGGGTGCGAGGAAGAGGAGCTAACAGACTTGCGGGCTCGCTCTCTCCGTGGCTGCCGCTCGCTACCCGCCCGCCCCCTGCGCGCGGAGCCCCTGGACTCCCACATGGGTCACAGGACACAGGACCTGCCCCCGAAGGCCCTGCCGGTCCGAGTGGGCACCGGGAACACGCAGGCGTCTTGGGGATGCCTCCTGCCGCACACGGGGGGAGGGGGGGGGGGGGGGGGGGGGGTGCAGAGGGGCAGACACCTCCTTCTGGCTAAGTGCAACTGCCCGCCTGCTCCCGGCCGGCTCGGCGGGAGGGGAGGATGGAACCTTCCAGAGCTGTTGTCTCATCACATTACACATGTCGACAGCCTGTGACGACCGTCCCTGTGTGACACTCCTCCTGCGGCCCTCGCTCCTCCGACGGGGACACTGAGGCTCACAGGGGTGAAGCCGCGGCCAGGGAAGGGCCGAGCCCAGCTCTCCAGGCCTCGTGGCCCGGGGCGTGCCCCTACACCCCTTCCTGAGACCGCAGTCGGCCAGGGGAGCCACACGGGAGCCACAGCGGACCTCACGGAGCCCCGCCGGCCAGTCCCCCTGGGCCTCTGAGGCCCCTTCCAGCAGAGGGCGCCACGACCTCGGCTGACAAGGGTCTGGACCCGGTACCCCGCACCGATGCCCCTGTCCCCACACCCACACCTCCAGACCAGCACACACCCCTCCCCTCCTTCTTCCCCAAGCTGACATGTGCCACTGCTGGACCCCCCACGTCCCTCCCCATGCGCCCCTTCAACCACCACCCCTCCTCCAGGCCCACTGCTCACCCTGCTGGCAGAGGAAACTGCTCAGGGTATGAGTCCGATCACGCATCCTCCCTGCCTCCGCTCACCTGAGTCGCCCGGTCCTCCCCAGCTCCTGGAATGAACAGAACACAAGGTCCCGCACTCCCCTCCCAGCCGGGCCCCTCGGTCCTCTCCGCGCCCGCCGGGTTCTGAGACCCCAGATGCCCGCACTCCCTCCTGCTCTGGAGCCTGTGCTGTGCGTGCTCAGACACCGCTGCGCTTTAGATTAGGGTGGGGATGTCCTCTGGGCAGCCTGTTTGTCCCACCTGCCTCCGGTTTCCGTCGGAGGGGCCACACCTGCGTTTGTGTCCACAACCCCTGCCTAACGCCTGGCACGCAGCGGCCTGCCACAGACGTTCTGAAATCAACCAACACCCAGTAAGCGAGCTCATTTCTCAGCCTGGGACCAGGAGCCCAGCCTACACCGACTCCCTGTTGACAGGCCTGAGGGCTTCTTTGCTGTCACTGGGCCCCCCTTTTGCCGAGCCCACGGTTCAGATTCAGACAGAAAGGTCACTGCCGTGGGTCAGCCTCGAGGCACGAACGGTCCCACGCCTGCTCAGAGACGGCACCAAGGGGAGCCACGCACCTGCCCGGCTCCAGCCTCCCACAGCGCAGGCGCTCACGCGTCACACGCTCTGGATAAAGTTCCCCAGATCAGCAGGACCCAGGGCTGTGGGAATGGGGGGCTCAGACACCGGGCACGTGGTGTGAGAGGCCCCTTGGCTCCCACGGCGGAGACCCAGGTCTCTGAGTCCATCGGCTACACGCTGGCAAAAGGGCGGCAGGGAAGGCCAGCCCAGGTCTCGGTATCCAGCACAGACAGACTGGTCTCCCCTCGATGACGGGAGGGACCCAGGTCGGTCACCAGGTGCCCAGACGACACCCGGGAATGCGGTCTCGGCAGGGGGCAGGCGCCACGATCAGCGGCGGCAAGTAGCCAGGTGCCCAGGGCACCTGTCCTCGCACACCACGCCGGCACAGAGTGGCGGGAGTCTTTTGTGAACCTGTCCTCCGCTCACAACCTGCAATTGGGGCAGGAGCATGTGCAAGGGACAGCTCGGCTGGGAAGGCTCGAGGGCAGGGAGGACCTTTGCTGGGACGGTGGCCGGGGCACCACGCTCCGTCTCCACGTGGCCGGGACGGCACGGAGGAGCCTCGTCTGTCAGGGAAGCCCCCTGCCACCTCCACAGACGCAAACACCTTCGCTCCGGGCCTATTCAGAGGTGTGTCTACATAACTCACTTCCACGTTGTGGAAAGAGCTGCTTAACATCGGGAAAACTTGCGTAAACTCAGCGAAACAATGCTTTCCAAACAACCGGTGCCCACTGATAAAAAAACTATGCAGGAGCACAGTATCTGTTCAAAGACGAAAGGATTTAAAATCAAAAACAAGAGGGGCGTCTGGGTGGCTCAGTCGGTTGAGCATCCGACTTCGGCTCAGGTCACGATCTCGCGGTCCGTGAGTTCGAGCCCCGCGTTGGGCTCTGTGCTGACAGCTCGGAGCCTGGAGCCTGCTTCTGACTCTGTGTCTCCCTCTCTCTGCCCCTCCCCTGCTCATGCTCTGTCTCTCTCTGTCAAAAATAAATAAACATTAAAAAAAATTAAAAAATAAATTAAATAAAATCAAAAACATGAAACAAAGACTAAAGGGTTTTAATGTAGTAAAAGTAAAAAAAAAAATCTTATATAGTTTCACATTCCACTTTGAAATTAACCTTTAGAGGGGCGCCTGGGTGGCGCAGTCGGTTAAGCGTCCGACTTCAGCCAGGTCACGATCTCGCGGTCCGTGAGTTCGAGCCCCGCGTCGGGCTCTGGGCTGACGGCTCAGAGCCTGGAGCCTGTTTCTGATTCTGTGTCTCCCTCTCTCTCTGCCCCTCCGCCGTTCATGCTCTGTCTCTCTCTGTCCCAAAAATAAATAAACGTTGAAAAAAAAAAAAAAAGAAATTAACCTTTAGAAAAGTACCACTGCTTCTTTTCACAGACCTAGAATAAATAATCACGAAGTGTGTACGGAACCACAAAAGACCTCAAAATAACCAAAGCAGTCCCAAGAAAGAACGAGACGAGAGGTGTCACCAGCCCGGACTCCAAGGTGGACCAAGCTGTAGCGGTCAAGACAGTATGGTTCCGGCACAAAAAGACACGTAGATCAGCAGAACCGAACAGGGCGCCGGCCCAGAAATAAACCCACATTCATAGTCAATTACTCTATGACACAGCAGGAAGGAACATCCAGTGGGGAACAGTCTCTTCAAGAAATGGTGCTGGGAAAACTGGACAGCCACATGCAAAAAACAAGCAAAACAAGATCACTTTCTTACACAAAAATAGATTCAAGACGGACTGAAGACCTACACGGGAGTCCTGAAACCATAAAAATCCTAAGAGAACACTGGCGGTCGTCTCTTGGACGTCGGCCTTAGCGACATATTTGTAAGTACGTCTCCTCGGGCGAGAGAATAAAAGCAAAAATAAATTGCTGGGACTGCATCAAAGTAAACGGCTTTTGCGCAGGGAGGGGAGCCATGAATAAAACGAAAAGGCAACCTACAAGTAGAAGGTTTTTACAAATGACTTACCAGAGGTTAATATCCAGAATCTATTCAGAACTCGTACAACTCAACACCAAAAACGCGATACGTTTAAAAACCGGGCAGAAGAGCCGAATACACATTTCTCCAAAGACATCCAGATGCCAACAGACACGTGAAAAGGCGCTCGACGTCGCTCGTCATCAGGGAAGCGCAAATCAGAACCACGAGATACCACCTCACACCTGTCAGGACGGCTAAAACCAACACCACAAGAAGTAAGCGTTGGCGAGGCTGTGGAGAAAGGGGAACGTTCATGCGCTGTTGGTGGGAACGCAGGCTGGCCAGCCACCCTGGAGAAGAGGGTGGAGGGTCCTCAAAAAGTGAAAAAGGAGGGGCGCCTAGGTGGCTCTGCCGGTTGAGCATCTGACTCTTGGTCTCAGCTCAGGTTATGATCTCAGTTGGTGGGTTCAAGTCCCGCATCGGGCTCGGGCACTAAAAGCGTGGAGCCTGCTTGGGATTCTTTCTCTCCCTTTCTCTCTGCCCCTCCTTCACTCACGCGCTCTCCCTCAAAACAAACAAATAAACTTTAAAAAATAATTAAAAATAGAAACATCCTATCATCCAGTAATCCCACTACTGTGTATTTACCCAAATAAAATGGAGACCCTAATTAGAAAAGATATACGCACCCTTGTGTTTATTGCAGTATTATTAACAACAGCCAAGGTATGGAGAGAGTGTCCGTCGACAGAAGAATGGACCAAGAACATGTGCGCTATATATATATATATATATATATATATATATATATATATTTCATTCTTTTCGATGGTTGAGTAATATTCTACTCCATATGTGTATATATACCATCGAAAAGAATGAAATCTCATCATTTGTGACACGGATGGACCTGGAGGGAATCAGGCCAAGTGAAATCAGACAGAGACAAATACTATAATTTCAGGTATAGGAATCTAAAGAACAAAATAAGTGAGCAAACAGATTCTTAAATACAGAGGAGGAACGGGCGGTTGCCAGAGATGGGGGGTGTGCTGGAGACAGACGAAGCAGGTGGAGGGGAGTAAGGGGCACAAACTTCCAGTTACACGGTAAGTGTAAGGGGAGGAAAGCACTGCTGGGCCCCGCCAGACTGCTGTGCCCGACGCCTGAACAGGACACTGCATGTTAGCTATACTTCAGTAATAAAATAGAAAAGAAATTCAAATGGCCGATTACAAACAAAAACAACCATCTGTCGAGCTTGGTATTGTCTCAGAAAATACCCACAATTCTCTGAAACAACTATTAAAACACTCCCTTTGCTGTGTGAGATTGGATTTTCTTCATGGACCTCAAGCAGAACAAGGCACCCAGACCGAATGCAGGACGTCTGAGAACGGGCTATTATTTGCAAAACTGTAAAACAGTGCCATTTTTCTCACATGTCTTTTGGAAAATAATTAGAAATATGGTAACAATGTTTTCTCATGAGTAATTTTTGAAGTTCTCAACTTAATTTCTAAGATGGTAGATAGCAGTACATAGACTCCACATAAACAAGCCTTCTGGAACCCTCCACGAGAACAAGAGGGGCACCCGTGTTTCTGGGTTGCTCCCTAACCGCGTGAGCACAGGACCTTCAGATGCGGTCCGGGGCTCCAAACACACAGGCCCGCGGCCAGCGCCTCCTGCACCAGGCGCCTCAGTGGGCAGTGCAAGGTGCAAGTAAGGTGTGAGTTGGCCTTCACCTTGACCGTGACATTCCAACATGGCCCGCACCACCGCACCCCCAAACACATCGCCGAAGTGGCCGCCGGCCCCTGAATTTCCATGGAGTGATCTCCCCTCTGGCTCAAGTGACCCCAGCCGAGCCCAGCAAGGCCCGAGGCACGAGGAGACATCACTCCCGTCACAACCTACGGTGGGAAACCCACAACCTACCTCCTTCTCGAGTGCCACCCGGCATGTCAGCTGCATCCCTTGGGACAGCAGTCAGGTCTGTTCCTTTAACCACTGCCACTATCTTTTAAGAAGTGTTTAGCCATTTGCAATTATTGATATATTAAGGTCTGAAAATACCTTACTATTTATTCTCCCTTACATTAAAAAAATTAACCCATCTTCTGTCTGCATTCCACTGTGTGCCTTGTTCCTTGACAACAGGAAAACTTATAGGCCCTGGTCGCCACGGGATGGGATTTCACGTGTGGACAGGACGGCGTGGTGGTGGCGACGCCCCCATTGTCATCTCCTTCACTGGCCTTCGCTGCTCCACGCAAGTCCCACTTCCCGTACTAAACACGGGAATTTTGTCTCCCGTTTGGGTTGCTGGTAAATTTTGATGTAGTTTTCTGGTTTTGTCTGAAATTTTTGTTTCTTTAATCTTTATTTTTGAGAGCGGGGGGGG
>NW_024412416.1:703069-728362 GCF_014898765.1 Herpailurus yagouaroundi | reverse complement strand
CCCCCCACCCCCCACCCCGCCTGCTGGGCTCAGGCCCTCAAGCAGAGGTGGTTTCCAAGAACCCCCAGCGGGAGACTGCCTCTGTCACCAACTGTGTCGCTTTCTACTGGGCTCTTTAAACATCTACCTTGTTCCTTTTCTCGTGTTCACAACTGTTTCTCTATTACTAAAGGTATTTCCTACGTGGTTTCTCTGTGCTAACTACACTGGGGGCAAACTCTGGGGACACTCGGCTTTGTGTCTCTGCTTTTTGTGCTCACCTATGATTTTTAGGGTTTTATTTTACCTTGCGTTTCTAGGGATCTGCGGGGTCTGCGGCGAGAGCAATTTCAGATCGCCGTCTACTGCACTGCAACACCCGCTGATCTGCCGTGATACTCTTCTCCACTCGCTCTTTTATTCAGCTGCCGAACGTCACAGCAAGGTCAGAAGAACTTTCGAAGTGGCTGAAGCAGAGCACGGCAAGGGAAGGGGTTGTCTCCAGAGCTTGGCCCTTAACCCAACCTGACCGCACGTCGGAAACTCAATCACTACCGAACAGGAGAACATTAGTGCTAAGGAAGGAAGCGGCAGGAGAAGGGACCCGTGCAGGGGCAGAGACTGGTGGCGGGTTAAGGCCAGGACACCATGGAAAACACGCTCTGTGACCGACGGCAAAGAGGCCCATGGGAAAGGCACACGGTGTGTGGGGAGCATGTGGTAACCGATGCCATCGGCCAACAGAGGCATGCCTGGTGGGGGAGTGGGGGGTGGCCTGGGGGTGGGGGGTGTTGGGCAAGTTCCTTCCCCTGCAGAACCTTCACTTCCTGTTTGTAACAGACACTAAAAACGGGAGCAGCTATTATGAACGAATGCCCAGGAGACACGGCAGGACGGGGCTGCACAAAAATCATGCTCCGTAAAGGCAAAGACGGGGTGGGGGGTGGTGGGTGGTAAGAAGGAGCAAAGTTTCTCCATTCTGAGGAAACAATGTCAAAACCTGGGCGATCCCACCACGAGAAGACAGATACAAGTCAAAGCGCGAACCCGTGAACAAGGTGCCGCCAACACTGCTGCACTGGGCGCCGGGGACGCGGTCACAGCCAGACGACGCAGCCCCGGGGCCGGCACACGACCGGAGCCCATTGCTCCACGGGCGCGGTCTTACACACACACGTCCGCCAGGTCCGAAGACCGTGCCAATGCAGGACCAAAACCTGCCGTTTCACCAACGACTTGGAAACTGCTGCCTTTAAGAAGTGATGCGCTGCTTACAAAGGGTCCCGAACACCAAGTCACCGCAGGAACGAGGGAGAGGAAGTGAAAGCGACAAGGCCTGCTCCTGTCCTTCCAGTGGGTTCAGTTCCTAGTTCAAGGAACACACTTAAGACTAAGGGATTCTAGACTGCCGCGCGAGGGAAGCTGGTCCAGAAGTCTCCACGGCAGGGGCGCACAGACATTTGGAAACAAAAGACCTAGGTTTAAAAAATTAGAAAATGTTTTTAAAAAGTTTGTATAAACACGTATGGTGGATGTTAACTAGACCTAACTGTGGTGATCACTTCACAATGTATACAAATACAAAATCACTGTGTTGTACATGTAAAACCAACAGGTCAGTTGTATCTCAACTAAAAAAAAAGATTTTACCATTAAAACTTTTTTCGGTAAGCATCAATTAATAACTATCAGTTCAGGATCATCTTGATTAGATTTTATTTGAGCTCCTCTGACCACTGCACATCATGTTCTGGAACCACCTTAAGAATTACTAGCATATGGGGGCACCTGGGTGACTCAGTCAGTTGAGCCTCTGACTTTTGGTCTCAGCTCAGGTCATGATCTCAGGGTGGTGAGTTCAAGCCCCACCTTGGGCTCCTGTGCTGGGCATGAGTGAAGCCTACTTAAAAAAAAAAAAACAAAAAACAACTACTAGTAAATGAAAACCTACTCAAAATGCTTAATATAATGTCCAGGCAAGATTACTGCCTCTAGTATCACCAGGTAGACCTATCAATGCTCTGCTCTTTTTTAAGTTTGTTTTGGGAGAAAGAGCACAAGCAGGGGAGGGGCCGGGGAGAAAGGATCCCAGCACGGAACCCGGAGCCTGAAGCAGGACTCAAACTCACAAACGGGGAGATCGTGATCCATGCTGGACCCAGAGGTACCCAGGCACCTTTTGCTACTCTGTTCTTCCGCTCCATTTACATGGGTGGGGAGAAGTTAATGTCTGATAAGGAAAACCCTGGATTTTAGGCCCTGTGAATGTCAGTGAACATCTTAAAATAACGAGAAAGCAAGAGGTCACAGTGGTAAAACTTCCCTTACTGCTCAAAATTAACAACAGTCTACGAAAAGCAGAGAAACGGTCCTGTGGCTAACTCCTTAGCGAGAACTCGAGAGCAAACTGCCAAAGCTTCCGTGGATTAGAGGGAGATGCTGCAGCCAACCACCTCCTTCCATAAAAGGCCAAACAAGAAAATCGAACACCTCCCCTGCTCCCTGAAGTACCACTGACTAGACGTGAAAAGGGATACACAGTACAGAGGTCTCAAAATGTACCCACACAAGCACATTGCTCTTTGAAATTTAAAGAAAAAATTTATTGAAGATCTGAAAAACAATTCCTAAAAGATTGGCTTTTCCAGAAAACTGTAGCTACACAACGCATTGCGTCTATCATGTTAACACGTGCATTAGACACAAATACAAAACCATGAAACAAGCCACCATTCTTCAACAATCGGAGCAAAGGGACGATGCCTAAGGAACAGCATGGACGGCCTGTAGGATGGGCTCTTTACTTTAAGCACCATAAAAAAAGGAGCACAGACGGATGAGCGTGTTCAGGTATATACACTGAATCGAACCTTTGGCACTAGGAATCAGAGCAGTTTGTCATACAGCATTAACACATATTATAAAAGTGCGGAGTGTCAAAGGGATAGAACCACCAGCATTCAAAAGCAGCTTTGTCGACTAGGCAATAAAACACTCTACAGTATGTCTCTCGTCATCCATCACTGAATACACTGGTAGCGACTTTGAAATGAAAAAAAAAGAAAAGAAAAAAGGAGCTATAACCCCTTTTATTTTCTCTGTTTAAGATCAAACAGAAAACAAACATCAATTCTGTTATACACTAACATTTGCAAAGTACATCATTTGTACAAGAGGAGGACTAAACAAAACTGTGTTTACAGAAATCCAAACAGCGTCAGCGCCTCGCCTCACACAGCTTTCCGATGGTACTCAGGCGGAGCGACTTCATAATCGCTGGCACTAAACAAGGTTGCAGAATTCTTTGCCAGGTATCTAAAAATAAAACATTATTCATTACGGAGACGAAAAAGAATCGTACACCTTGATCCAAATCAAGGCACAGAGCTGCACAAAACAATTTCTCTTAAAATACACTAAAATAATGGCAACCTCACAGTGAAACCAGAGTTACAACTCAGTCAGGGTTATGGACCAAACAACAATGCATAAAGGTCCAGAGTTGCTCCCCCATTTCAAAACCGGAATAGCTGGCTGTCTTCAGAATACCAACTCGACAGCTTGGACAACTTCTCAAAACAAATGTTGTATCCCTTTTTTTTTTTTTTTTAAAGTTTATTTATTGAAAGTGAGAAGTGAGCGTAGGGGAGGGGGGGCGGGGGGAAAGGGAGACGGAGACAGAGAGAGAGAGAGAGAGAGAGAGAGAGAGAGAGCGAGAGCGAGCGAGAGAGAATATGAATCCCAAGCAGGCTCCGTGCCGTCAGCACAAAGCCTGATGTGGGGCTCAAACTCCTGAATCGGGAGATCACGACCTGAGCTAAAATCAAGAGTCAGATGCTTAACCCACTGAGCCACCCAGGCGCCCCACAAATGTATCCTAAAATAACATCTAGGGGCGCCTGGGTGGCTCAGTGGGTTAAGGGTCTGACTTCCGCTCAGATCATGATCTCACAGTTCGTGAGTTCGAGCCCTACGTTGGGCTCTGTGCGGACAGCTCAGAGCCTGGAGTTGCTGCAGACTGTGCCCCCCCCCGCCCCCCCTCCACCCTACCCCCTCCAAAAAGAAACATTAAAAGAAAAAAGAACATCTAGATGTTTTCCTTAGCTCTTTGAAATTCATTACATTAAATACAGATTCAGAAAGTGACACTTTCAGGTTTAAATTTGAAATGAACACCATAAAAATCAAAGGGACCTGAAATGAAGTATCAAGTAAATAGTACGTTTATTTCACAAAGAAACCGAGGCAAAGAGAGGACTCTACGTCTCACTAGTAGAGCAAGGACTATAGATTTGCAAGCATGTGCTGCGGTTTTAGAATTACAAAATACATGGTATCATTTTAAGAAAATTCAAATACAGAAATACATGACCTTCCCTCCCAAAACTACGCCCAAGAAATAACCCACTTTTTGGTATGATCCACACTTTTCTAGGTCTTTTCCAAACACTAAGGATTTTCTCCATGAACGAGAATCGTACCACACATATACTCTTCAGAGCAACTTGATTTTCTAAGTGGACACGACATGGGGAATCTTCCCTGATCGGACCGACATGCCTTCAACAGCAGTTTGGCTGTTTAGAATTCTTCGTTATTATACACAGAGTCTAGGGGCGCCTGGGTGGCTCAATCAGTTAAGCATCTGACTCTTGATCTCAGCTCAGGTCACGCATGATGTCATGGTTCCTGGCTTTGACCCCTTCATCGGGTTCTGCACCTGCAGTCCGGAGCCCGCTTGGGATTCTCTCTCCCTCTCTCTCTCTGCCCCTCCACTGCTCACGTGCTCTCAAAATAAGCAAACATTTAAAAATTTTTGTTATACACATACATTTTAAATCCTCATGTATTTGGAAATTTTTGTGCACTTAAGCATTTCTACCAGCTAAGTTCCCACTTGAACTTTCAACAGGCACTGCCAAAATGCCCTCTAAAAAGGTGAAGAAACCACGACGGCCCTTTTCCTCAAACGTTCTAATTGTAGCCACTGAGACACAGCTATTTGGATCGTCGGACACTGAACGCATTTCTGACAGCCCCCGTACTGCCAGTTCTGTGAAACCCCAATGTCCTACTTTTCACTGGTCTGATCATCTTTATTAAAAATTCTTCGTGTGTTACTACTTTATCACAGAATTTTAACTTTTTACATAAATTATTTCCTATATGGAGTTAAAAGAATTTTTTTTTTAAATCTTTATTTATCCTTGAGAGACAGAGTGTGAGCAGGGGAGGAACAGAGAGAGAGGGAGACACAGAATCCGAAGCAGGCTCCAGGCCCCAGGATGTCAGCACAGAGCCCGACGCAGGGTTCGAACTCATGAACTATGAGATCATGACCTGAGCTGAAGTCGGATGCTCAACCAACTGAGCCACCCAGGTGCCCCTCCTATATAGAGTTTAATATCTGTTTTGTTTTGTTAAAGTTTATTTCTTTTGAGAGAGAGAGACAGAAGACATGGGTGTGCAAGTTGGGAAGTGGGGGAGAGAGGGAGAGCGAGAATCTCAAGCAGGCTCCACGCTGTCAGCACAGAGCCCAATGACGCGGGGCTCCAACTCCCAACCCTGGATGACCCTGGGATCATGACCTGAGCTGAGATCAAGCGTCAGACACTTCACCGACTGAGCCAGCCAAACCCCGATTTTACTATTTACAAAGACTTTTCTCACTATAAAAATAACAAAAATATTACCACTCTTCTTGATCTTAGTAGTTTCAATGTTAGACTTAAACTTGTGATTCATCTAGAATTTCACTGCCTGACAGAAAGTGTGGATCTGATGGTTTCCTTCCAGAACACTAGCCACTGGTCCCCGTCTTTCCCCAACGGCTCCAAGGCGCTGCTCCACCACGCGCGGTGGTCCACATCGCATTCGTGTCCCACTGACATCTCCACTCACTCCTGTACCGCTCTGTCCCGTTTACTCGCGTCTTCCCACGTGCTATGATCTACAGTGCTGACAGGTCAGAGCCAGTTTCAGGGCACTGTACTAATTTATGTTTCCAATTTCAGGCATACTGTTACACTTACTTTAGGAAATCATGAAGATAATTCAGCAACAATGCAAGACTCTTCTCGTCCAGAGGAGTATAGGCCAACATGGCTCCAATTCGTACTGTGGAGATAAAATAACGTAGTCAAAATTACATCCAAGGGAGCACCACGGGCATTACGTGACCAAACATAATCATCACAGATTCCTTTAAATTTTTTTTTAACATTTATTTTGAGAGACAGAGCACGAGAAGGGGAGGGGCAGAGAGAGAGAGGGAGACACAGAATCGGAAGCAGGTTCCAGGCCCCGAGCTGTCAGCACAGAGCCCGACGCGGGGCCCAGACCCACGAACCGCGAGATCATGACTTGAGCCAAAGTCGGAAGCTCAACCGACTGAGCCCCCCAGGCGCCCCATCACAGATTCTTTTAAAATACATGGTCTCAGAGATGCTAACTTTCAAACAAATTTAGATAACATTTTCAATAAAAAGCTCAAATTGAAATGGAGTATTTTAGAATGTTATTTTCTGTAACCCCTTCAGATTAATTAGGAAAGACAAAAATACCAAAACCCAAAGAAAAAAGTTTTTTTTCTCAATGGCACATTACCAAACAATCTCAGTAGATGTGGCGCCCCGTACACCTGGGACATGGGCGCGTCCGGGTGGTCTGCGAGAATCTCCGCGTACTGCGGCCTCTCAAATTTGTAGAGCAGCTGAGTCCCCAGCATCACATTGAAGTACTCCTTTATGCCGGCCACCACCTCATTCACAGCGTACTCTCTGACAAAGACAGAAATGTGTACTTGCAAAGCAGGTCACGGACAACTGAGAAATGGGGATTAATTCAACCCATACAAGAGCAAGGGACCGGAGTTGAAGGCTGAACTAATGAAGATGAATTTTTACCCAACAGGTTTTTTTTTAAACAAGAGATTTAAACAAAAGCACAAGAGAAATCAATTCCAAAAATAAACCAGTGCTAAGTAAACCACAGCCTTCAGGCTGAGAATGGCTTTTACATTTTCAAACAACTGTATTTTAAATGGTTATATTATGCACTTAACACATAATAGCTTCACTTTTACCTAAATGTTTACCATCTGCCCTTTAAGGAAAAAGTTTGCCAACCAAACTCCAGGTCAAACCAATGAAATTCTATTTTGCTAGTTTCTGATGGCATTTAGAGGAAGTGGACATTTCAAAAGATTAAGATTTGGAAAGAAGAATACTTAAAATATCTTTCTATGCACTTGAAAGATTTGTATATTCTTACTTATTATCTGTGTTTCCTCGAGATTTCTTGTAATTTGCATAATCCTCTAGAATGGAATCCACGTTCTTCTTGGCAGGAAGATAAAACAGCTGTGAAAAAAAATACACCTGAATACTAGTGTTCTTTTTACAGGAAAATTACAACAGAAAAGTCTTAAGGCAATAAAAGACCACCTAACAGTATTACAAAACAGGAAATGGCACTCTCCAGCACTTAAAACATGGGTAATGTGGCTAAGGAACTAAAAATTTTTATTAATTTCAAGGAAGGAGCCAAATGTGACCAGCAGCTGCCGTACTGGACACCACAGCTCTAAAGACTGGCATCTGTCAGATACACACACACCGTTCACCACGGAGGGAATGCACCACGCAGAAATGCACCTCCAAGACACCGTCATTATGTACCCTGTGTGTACCATGTGCCACACCCCGCTTGAAGCATACGTGAACTCTGAGGTCGTGCTCACATCTTTAGTGTGAGGCAGAGACCTACCGAGGCCGAGTAACTTGTCCAAACTCTAAGTGGTAAAGCCAAGGTTTGAACGCAGTAGTTCAGCTCCAGAACCAAATCAAGAACCAAACGGAGTCCACACTTGTATACGATGGAGGTCTCGTAGGTCTCCTTATCGCCAAATCTTCACATCCCCACTCCCGCCCGTGCTCTTCATTCTAAGTACTTGGTGCATCTGTCCTATAAAGTTCTCCACTTGAGGTCTAGGACCGCACTCTTGCAATGTCACACACGTACCTCACAAAGCCCCGATTTCCTTTCCACTAGTAACCACATGTCTCGGCCAGAACACTCCGGTTGTCTGGGAGGCCATGAATACTTGGCAGAGAACTGTGTGCTTCCTACAGCCCAGCAGCAGCAACACCACGTGAGGACACCCCATTTTCAGTGACAGAACAGAAACCATGTGCTACTTCATCTTTACCAGTTTTCAGGGCTTCCTATCCTAGAAAGCTCCAAAACCGAGTTATTGCCACCTTTTCTCGCTAAAAACTCATGGATTTCTTCTATCCTTTCCAAGACATGCCTTCTGATGATCAAACTATTCAGTCTCTGAATTAAAATAATAGTCATCAATCACACCCCTTCAAGAGCCAAGCCTATACAATTTTTTCCTTAAAATTTGTTTCCACATCAGCAAGAACGTACCCTACAGGTTACAATCTGTGTAGCTTTCAAGGTACCTGTTTTTGCCGGGTAATTAAGTCCCAATCATCAACAAGCCACGGTTTTAATTCTTCAGGAATCTTTACTTTCACTTCAACTCTGTTCATGAATGTTTCCTCCTGAACAGAAAAGGGAAGGGCATTAAAAATCTGTCTTTTCTCGCTCAATAGCAACACCAAAATTCAGGGTTTTTCTCAATATTTAGAGGCACCAAGTACATACGTATATGTTATATTTTTTAATTTTACAGAGAGAGCAAGTAAGCGCACACAGAAGGGGCAGGAGGAGAGGAAGGGAACAAGGGAGGGAGGGAGGGAAGGGGAGGGAGGAAGGGAATCCCAAGCAGGGCGGCCTCTGCACTGTCAGCTTGGAGCCTAATCTGAAGCCCAGCTTGGGCCTTGATCCCACAACCCTAGGCTGGGATCATGACCTGAGTGAGCTGAAATCAAGAGTTGGACGCTCAACCAACTGAGCCCGCCCAGGCTCCCCTGAATTAATTCAAGTACTCAAATGGACTGCCAGAGTTGGTAAATGAAAATTTCAAAATTTCAAATTTCGTAATTTCAAAAATTTCAAAAATCGTAAATGAAAAATCCCTACAGCTAAGCTGCTGGGAGAAAAGAAGCTTCTCTTAATAGCTAAGGACTATCCTATACAGATTAAAGTTACTTCTTTATACATAAAATTAAGTGTCCTGACTTCTAATGAAGTCTTCAATAAATGCCTGAAGTTGCCTATTTTCAAAACATACACTCTTTAGGGGTATACCATTGCTTCCTAACCTCAGCTTCAGAAATATAACTGTCAGTTGAAAACTAAAACCACACTTCCAAATTCCTAATTTTGGAAATCAGAAACAAGACATTTTATCACTTAAGAATTCTAAACTCATATTCACACACACATATATGCAGGCTAGATAAAGCTTCTGTGGCATTTTTTATGGGTTTATTAAATCATCTTGGGACATACTAAACCATTTAACGTGAGCTCTTAAGTCTATACAGTCGAATACCAATGAAATATTTAGTCCTGTACATGAACATAGAGCTTACAGACGAATATTTGATGATGAGCTGGGGAGGACATACACAGCAGGGACACATGCAGAGCTACATGTAAAACAGAAGATGTATAAAAAAAAAAAATCCTTAATCCAAAAAAGAGGAATGTTTTCATCGCAGTAGTTAACCATGTTAACAATGTTTTCAAGACTGAAGTTCTATTTTATTGCACAGACTAGAAACACTAACATGCTATTCGTAATGTTAAAAACTCACATTCTCAACGGTAGGATCCACTCGGGCCCTTTTCTTGCGAGGAGGCTGAGGTGTCTCGCTGGTACTGCCACCATCTCCATTTCCAGGTGCTAGACACATGCAGGACAAGGACAGGAGGTTCTCGGCTTAATACAGGAGACACTCTTAAGGAAAATACTTTCCCGATAAACCCTCTTTCTTATTTTTCCATTACACAGGTGTTACCTGAATCTAAAGAATCGTAGTCCTACCAAAAATACAACTTTTATAAATTGTTCTATCATTTAGCATTAAGTAACATTTAGTGGGGCGTCTGGGTGGTTCAGTCGGTTGAGCGTCCGACTTTGGGTCAAGTCATGATCTCACAGCTCGTGAGTTCGAGCCCCGCGTCAGGCTCTGTGCTGACAGCTCGGAGCCCGCAGCCTGCTTCAGATTCTGTGCCGCCCTCTCTCCCTGCCCCCACCCACTCGTATTCTGTCTCTCTCTCAAAAATAAACATCAAAAAAAAAAAAAAATTTAAGTAACATTTAGCAACATTATCTTACATTTATTAAAAAATACTATCTTCTTAATAACTAAGACTAAAGAACATGAAAATAATAAACGCTTACAAGGTTTTTCCATTGTAAAAAGAATTCTCAAAGTGGGCTCTCTACTACTATGTACCTAACTATGTAAAGTGTTGTGACTCATCTTTGAGATCACCAAACATAAGCTTACTCTCAAAACTTTGTAACTCTTAAAGCTTAACACTGATTTCAAAATGTAAATGTTACGAAGGTAAAATAATTATTTTTAACCAAGTTAATATTCTTACTTTTCTGTTTGTTCTTTTTGGTTTTCCTAAAAGGAGAAGGAAAAAAAAAGAAAAATATGTGATTACTGCTAGTACACCCGCCCCCATACATTCCCTTTTACCAGGGTTAAGTTCATAGAGAAACACTGCCTTGGATGAGAAGATCAGGCTGTAAATAAAGTTGCCCTGCTCAGACATTAAGAATTTTCACTGACAGTTGGCTAAATTCACACCTCCCTCCATATAATAGAAAAATAAACCAAAACCACATCGGGAGACTTCTAGGATTACACTCTTAATTTATAAGCTCACAGCATGTAAATTATAACCATACTGTACTTTATGTTACCCTACTAGTTCCACAAAATCCAAGTTCCAAAAGACAGCATTCGCCGTTACTTCAGTAAACTGGTGAATGTGTATGTTCAGTGAACTGGTAAATGTGTATGTTCCACCCTCACTGGCCCACAACGTTCCACCCTCTTTCTCCCTAGTACATAGTCCTTCCTTTTTGACACCTAATAAGCTCTTTCCTTCTGAAACCAATGTCTCCTTCCTCTTAGTCATCATCTCCAATAGCAACTTCACTCGTTCATTTACCAACTGGCAAACAGTAAACTACTCATTTTAATTCCACATACAACTACTTACAGAATGCAAGGAAATGGTTTGCAAAAAGCCCAAGATTATGGACTCTATCTGGTGAGACCCAACCATAACACTGGAGTATGCTGACCCTTCTACAGCTTTAGAAAGTATTTACAGGGCACCTGGGTGGCTCAGTTGGTTAAGCAACCGACTTTGGCTCAGGTCATGACCTCGCAGTTCAAGAGTTTGAGCCCCGCGTCCGGCTCTGTGCTGACCGCTTGGAGCCTGGAGCCTGCTTCCTGCTTCAGATTCTGTGTCTCCCTCTCTCTCTGCCCCTCCCCTACTCGTGCTCTCTCTCTCTAAAATAAACATTAAAAAAAATTTTTTTTAAAGTATTTATAAGTTATTAACTGTACTCATCTAATTTAGAGCAAAAGGTTCATTTTACAACTCAAATTAACTTATGTTCCGTTACAAATACAAAAAGCTGGCCATCTATCTGAAAGTACAGGTTTTTTCCTGTTTCTCTAAGTTTAACTTCTGGAACACAAGTATCTGTGTTCAGTCTGAACAGTATTTCCGAGTCAGACTAAACTATGAACTTTTACTTAATTGATGTCAAGAACGTGTGAGAACCGGGGCGCCTGGGTGGCTCAGGAGGTTAAGCATCGACTTTAGCTCAGGTCATGATCTTGCGGTCAGTGGGTTTGAACCCCGTGTCAGGCTCTGTGCTGACAGCTCGGAGCCTGGAGCCTGCTTCGGATTCTGTGTCTCCCTCTCTCTCTCTGCCCCTCCCCTGATCGCACTCTCTCTCTCTCTCAAAAATAAGCATTAAAAAAAAAAAAAAAGAACATGTGAGGACCAAGAGCAACCAAGAGCTTTTACACACACATTCCTGACCCACTCATTCTACCATAAAAACAACGAAAAAACACGGACAACTAACCCTAACTCGTAACATCTATAAACTACACTTGAATGAATCCCAACAACAGACTGACATTCTTGTTTCAACTTTCTTGCTTATGTTAATAAGCAAGCTAATTTCTCAATCTATGCAACAGATTTCACATAATAAACTGCTGCTGTTGTTTGCAATCCTTTCTCTAAGCTCTTCTCTGCCAAAAAGGTAACTGAGAAGACTGTCAAAGCAAAAAGCACTGTTCCAGCCTCGGAGGACACCTATCCTGAAATAGAAAAATTCTTTCCCTTCAATCCTTTAGATTTTGAGAGTTTTGACCTGCTTGCAGAGCACCAGATTGCACACCTCCCCTTGAATGGAGTGCCTCTCATGATCCTTGATGAGGAGAGGGAACTTGAAAAGCTGTTACACCTGCCCCCCCCCCCCTTCACCTCTGAAGATGCCCTCTCAACTATGGGAGTCTAATCTGTGGCAGTCTCCAAGCGCTCTGTCGACCCTGGATGTTGAATTGCCACCTGTTTTGCTATGACTTAGATATCTGAATTTCTTAGCACTTAATAGTTTGTACGTTTTGTATTAATAAAGCAATTCTTTAATAGACTCTTCCTTAAAAAAAAAAAAAAAAGTGAGTGTATTCAATGCTGCTGCATTATACACCTAAAAATGAGTTAAACTTTATGTTACGTATATTTCACCATAAAACAAAGGGGGTGGAGGGCAGAAAACCTGGTAAGGGAAATTAAGGGATATGTAATTATTATGTATTTTCAAACAACTGAACGCTTGAGAAAGGAGTGCTCATTGGCGTTTTTCAAGTTGAAATGTTCCAGGTTCCATTTTCAATGAACTCTAATACAGGACGATGGGTATATGGAGCTTGAAGCTCACTTCGAGAACGATCACTTCCATAACGATACGCCAAACTAAAACAGGTCTGCTTACACTTCAACGCTTTTCTGCTGCAGGCCGGCGGTCTTCTTCCCTGGGGCAGCGCCTCTCATCTTCCCCTCTGCATACTGCTCCCTTCAAAGAGAATTCCAATGAAGTTGTCATCAAACGAGTACTTACGTGGAAAAATAATTGTGCCAGCTTGATCCCATTTTGAAATTTATATTCAAACTGAGATCCCCTGTGCCCTTCCCAAGTAGAACTCCCACAGAGTCCGGGAGCCAACAAGATCACAGTGCATTTCCAACTACAGAAATTTCCGACATCCTGATGCTTCCTACCTAACTCTATGGACAGACTAGAAATGACTGGTCTGCTACTCCTTCCTTTTTTCTAGGAAAGGCTTCTCTGATTGAAGTCAAAGCCACAACACGGCAGCTGACAGATACCAAGAATCATTTTTTTGGCAGGCAGGCCACAGGATTTCTACTGTTCATTCCACTTCCCAGAACTAATATACAGACATTTCTCTTCCTACTCATGTTGCCAAAACAAACTTACTGATTGGCTTTTTGAAGTTCTCGCTGTTTCTGCAGATTGGTGTCCACGTACTTGAGTACTCTGCTTTCTGGAACCCATTCGTCCCAACTGTAAAAGACAAAAGTTAAATTATCATTCAAAGACATTTTTACTACTATTCAGACCCTGCCTCCAATTACTTGTAGAGATCCAAGAGGCAAGACTCTGGATTTCTCTGAGATTTAATTAATTGGGGCTACAAATCCGTTCTCAACTGAAATGAAAATCCAGTGAAAATCTGTGCTGTAAGAGAAAGAAACTACATCCTCAAAAGCAGCACCCTAAACCTTAACTGCCAGATTCCAAAAACAGATTATTCAAATCCTTTCTTAAAATGAGTACAGTATGGCACTTAACATTAAGAGTCCCTAAGCAGAGAGGCCTGGGTGGCTCAGGCGGTTAAGCATCTGACTTCTGCTCAGGTCATGATCTCACAGTTCATGAGCTCGAGCCCCGCTTCAGGTAACCTCGAATCCCACTTTGGGTGAGCCCCACTTCTCTCTCTGATCCTTCTCTCTGCCCCTGGCTTACTCGTGCCCTGTGCCCTCTCTCTCTAAAGAGGGGGAAAAAAAAAAAAGAGCCCTTAAGTAATTATCCTTACAGAATAAAGAGATCTTAAGAATTTTAACTTCCAAAAAAAAGTGAAGCATGGGAGTCCACAAGAAGCTGCCATCTTAAAGAAGGAAAATTGATCAGCTAGTTAGCTAACTATGTAACAGCAAAGTTACAGAACTAGCTGTGCCTCACTTTGATCACCCATAAAATGGGAGATAACAGTGCCTACCCTTACAGTATCGTTACGAGAAATAATACATGTCAAACAGTTCAGAGTCCGAACCATAAAAAGCACTCAAGGTCTGTCAGAAATCTATCAGGTCTATCACAAATATCATCCACACCAACTTAGCAAATACTGTAAATCAAATGATTACAATGGTTTATCAGACTACATCATCCTCAACCTTCACTCACTCATGAACGCACAGAACCAGAGATGGCTTCCTAAACATCAAAAGGAAGAACCGACCACCCTTTAAATAAGCATTCTGGCAATTAGAAAAGCTCCTTCCTTCAAGATGTCCGAGTGTCGGGGCACCTGGGGGGCTCAGTCACTTGAGTGTCCGACGTCGGCTCAGGTCACGGTCTTGAGGTTGTTGAGTTCGAGCTTCACATCAGGCTCACTGCTGTCCATGCAAAGCCTGCTTCTAATCCTCTGTCCCCCCACCACCCGCCCCTTCCCCACTTGCACGCATGTGTGCTCTCTTTCGCTCTCTCAAAAATAAACATTAAAAAAAGCTTTTTAACCACAAAAAAAGATTTCTGATGTGTTTTTTTCCAAAGGGGAAAACAAAAACAAGGTATTTTTTAGGGAATGCTTAACTGTTCATGCAAAGTGCTTTTCTCCTGCTGAGGGAGCTCCTTTAGTGACACAAATAGATGTATCCAAAGCAAATGATTTCCCACCTCTGACCTCTTACATAAGATAACCAAAAGAAGAATAAATTATTAAAAAGCAATCCTCAACATGATTTCCTAGAGAAAACTTTAAAACATGCATTTACCTAGAGGTCAGGAGGGGGTGGTGTACTGAGGGAGCTCCTTCAGGAACAGGAAAAAGGGCTACAATATCCTCACGTGTCTTCAAAGTTTTTTCAGAGCGCCTGGGCCTCACAGCACTTCTGATACAGACAGCATAGTACAAAGTAATCTCAGTAACTAGGTGCAGAATTTAGCTTAAGCTTTATTAAGATTTATTTACCGATGGAATATTTAAATGTCTGTGTCAACGAGTTCCGGTAAGGTTTTTGAAAATTTAGAAATATGTTATCTACTGTGCAAATATGTTATCTACTGTGAAAGAAGTATGTACTTAACTAAAGTTTTAAAAATTCCAATTTGCAGATTGGGCTTTTGTTGTATGACTTTCGAAAAGAATCTTACAGGCGCCTGGGTGGCGCAGTCGGTTAAGCGTCCGACTTCAGCCAGGTCACGATCTCGCGGTCCGTGAGTTCGAGCCCCGCGTCGGGCTCTGGGCTGATGGCTCAGAGCCTGGAGCCTGTTTCCAATTCTGTGTCTCCCTCTCTCTCTGCCCCTCCCCTGTTCATGCTCTGTCTCTCTCTGTCCCAAAAAAAAATAAACATTGAAAAAAAAAAAAAAAAACGAAAAGAATCTTACAAACCATTTTCAAAACGAGAATCTGATTTTTATTTATACATCTACTTCTATCTATTCTAACTCTCTCTGAATTAGGCAGGGCTGGAAAATTTTTATTTACCACCTAACTCCATTGTAGTTCCCGTCAAATCCCTTCCCCCTCTGATAAAAAATGCATCTAAAATAACTTTGATCTAAAAACCAAATCAAGGGGCCCCTGGCAGGCTCAGTAGGTAAGCATGTGACTCCTGATCTCAGGTTTGTGAGTCTGAGCCCCATGGTAGGGTTTACTTAAAAAAAAAACAGGGTTTTTTACTTAAAAAAACAGGGTTTACTTAAAAAAAAAAAATTTTTAATGAAAAAGTAAAGACCAAATCAATCCTCATTTCCTTTATGTGTCAGAAGCTAAAACCCTTGCTGAACCACAGGAAAATTAAATGACATTTTTTGTTCTGAGGAACATCACTACTAGGATAGTAACTGAAAGCCAAACACTCAGAAATTTTTATAGATCACAAACATTAAACAAGTTCAGAATTTTCTAAAGGTAGCTTGTCACTAACCCCCACAATCACAATGACCAGTGACACTGCTTACACAACACTAAAAAAAAAAAAACAACAAAAGAAAACACACACACAACACACTTGCTGGGCTGCTGAATAACTGCTCCCATTTCAAAATGGGCTTCGAGGCTTCTCTACTCACAAAAAAAAATCAAACTTTCCAACATTATGTCTATTTATCTATGTTCCAAATCAACTACAAAAAACACATCTACCTTTGTTCATTAATATCCTCAATTTTACACCTATGAAGATATGAAATATCTCCAATGTTGAGTGCCATTTTTAAATTCTTTTTCCAAGGAATATATAAAATTCGCTTTACAAAGAGCAAAACAAAATCTATGCAGTCTATCATTTACCTGTGTTACTGAACTCTAACAAAGGGAAAAACATTATTTTAAAGCTATAAAATCAGGAAATACAATCATTTGGCACTTTCAATTTCTCATAAGCTACAAATGCCACTCAAAATCCAGTCTTAAAGCCATACACATCTACACGTAATTTTATACAAAATATTATACATAAAAGAATTAAAACACAAATCCTAAAACAATTATTTAAATGGGAATGAGGGCAAACCTATGCCATGAATTTACTACTTGTTTTTCTTTGATTTCCTGGATGAACTTTAACTTTCCTATACGTAACATGCATAAAGTCGACATTCTATTACCTGTAGAGAATGGAGACTCTTATCACATGGTAATACTCTCAACCTTACCAACGTTGACATAGTATCGGTGTGTAAAGTAAGTCTATTACGAGACTGAACTAGAGCTTAAACATTTTCTCAATAGGAAACTACAACATACACTAGGAGCCATATGGTAAACTCTCCTGGATGTTAGAAATAATTTAGCATTAATACTGAAATCACATTTAAAAATCACAGTTTACTTCTCCAAGACAAAAGGATAGTTTTGGGGGCGCATGGGAGTTTTAAGCATCCAGCTCTTGATTTCAGCTCAGGTCAGGCTCTCTCAGAGTCAGACTCTGGGCTGACAGAGCGGAGCCTGCTTGGGATTCTCTCTCTGCCCCTCCCCCACTCATGCTGTCCCTCTCACAAAACAAACAAAAAAACCCAAAACGATCATTTTCTCCATTATTTTCCCAATTTCTCAAGACTTAAAATCTTACCCGCCATTATTAGAAGTAGTTTAATTATTAAATGGGAAAAAATTACAAGCTGTCAGGAATGTACTTTGACACATTTTAGATTTCCACCTTTCTACAACTATACTAATGGAAAAAAAGGGTCTGGTATTTCTTCTCAGCTAACAGCATTTTGTGAAAAAAAATTCTTCTAACAAATAAAACTGGGCTGGATCACCTGGTAAAGGACCACATGAAACAAGACCAAAGTCACAGGGCCAGTAAAAGTCATAGACAATAGCTCCTTCCATAGCAACAGAGTAATCCTCCAACCAACCTGACAGCCTGTTCACACGGAGAACTCGGTACCAGAGCACAGCTCAAGGGACACAAAGCCTTCAAAGGTGCCAGAAAACAACCCCCAAAAAACTACTTTCTGGCAATTTTTGAAGGACAAAACACACTAATAAAAGTAATTTAAAACCTCTCATAGTACAAATTACAGGATATTCCATTTCAGGCATCAGAAATGAGTAAATTATTAGATGTGCCATATCTGTGGGTCCCGAGAAGACCCATCGCTGAAAAAGAGCTCCCCCCTGGCTTGATATTCTAGAATGCGTTCAATCTGCGACCGTCTACTCGCCATAACGGATCAATACACCACTCCTTTAAAAGAAAAGTCTAACTCTTCAAGGTGAAAAATTAAGTTTAATTAGGCAATTAAATCTCTGTATCTGTATTAAACCATATTCTAAAAAATGAACCACAGGAAATCACTCTCTGCCAACATTTATGTTACCAAAATTCAGAATACAAGTTCGTCACTACTTCCTAATGAGGCAACCTTTTTCCTTTTCCAAGCAGAATAATCCAACTAGCTCTGAATATAACTAACTGCAGTAACATACATACGTAACTGCGTGGGTGCTAAGGCAAAAAAACTCAAGCTGTCCTAAAATGAACCAAAACCAGAAAAAAAGAGCAGTTGGTTGACTAACGATTAGACATTACACTAGAACACAAGAAATCATCCAAAGACTTTAAAATGAAATGGTGGGTACCCTTATTTCTATTATTTTCATCATACCACAAATGCTTCACCCTTGCTTCAATATGTAGTAAAACCATCCAAAAATTAAGAGGCATGGGTGTGCAGGGCACCTGGATGGCTCAGTTGCTTAAGCATCTGACTTCAGCTCAGGTCACGATCTCACGGTTCATGAGTTCGAGCCCCGCACCAGGCTGTGTGCTGACGGCACAGAGCCTACTTGGGATTCTACCCACCCTTTCTCTGACCCTCCCCCACTGGCACTTCATCTCTTTCTCAAAATAAATAAACCAACTTAAAAAATGTTACCAAAACGTTTTTAATAAAAATTTAAAAGAAAGCAGCATGCGTTTGTGACACACACGACACAAGCTACCTTGTTAAGAGATACAATTGCTTTTAAAGATCTAATACTAATACTCACTTTTTATTCCAACCACTGTAATGTATAAAGTATTTCACTTGTTTGTCCTTTATGGCAACCTTTACACACTGAAATAAAAAAGAGAAAATTCACTCAGAAATCGTTTTTGAAAAAGGCGACAACTACCTGGATGATTTTCAAGTATGCAATCTTTCAGACACTCCACTCAAACCCTGGGGACCAAAACGAGCACAAGAGAGCAGGACTGCCAAACAGAAAATCATCCAGGATCTCGGGTTACTTGCACACATTGCCATCCTACAGCTGCCTTACTTAGAGTCACAATCTGTGGAAGTCAGCCCAGCAAAGCTGAAAAACTATAATAAAAGATCCCCCAGCCCTTAACTCAATGGGCTGGAGTAGCTCTCTGAGAACAGCAAATGAAAGTCATTTTTGCACTTTCTCAAAGTCTAGCCAGCCAGAAACTAGTACTTATTTCAAAAACCAAATTCAGCTAAAGAAAATTAGACAGTGCCTTTCTATTATTAGAAAGCACCATTAACTTATGGAAGGCAAACTGTTTTGCTGCAAAATATCAGCAACCAGCAAAGTGACAGATGAAAAACATTTTATGTTCTTCTTAAAAGCAGCCAAACAAATTAGAACAAATCATTAAAGGTATTAACTATGACAAGTGAAAGTGACGACTCTCCGTCATGGATTAAAAGTCTTTATCTGAGACAACCAAGAGAATCATGACAATTTAAGTTATTCCAACCACCATTTAAAACTTGTTCCCTGGAGCTTCAGCTGTCAGGAGAAAAGTGGAGTGTGCCACAGTTGATGCAACAAAAATAACACTCCGGGATATAAATGATCAAGAGGACTCACAACTTACTTAAAACTGTATTAGGATTACATCACGAGGACATATGCACGTACACATGACGTTCCTGACCGGATTCTCCATGAATCCAAATTCAGCCATTTTAGAACTTTAAAAACACACATCTATATATTCAAAACAACTGAAAAGTAGTGAAACTGGTTATTATTTGGAGACACACTTCAAAATTGTTAAGACCATTTTCACAGACACACATAAACTACCCACCAAGAATGCTGCAGAAATTGCATGTAACTCAAGGCTGTATTGCTATGCAGACCATTTTTAAAACCACTATTAAAAATAGTCACACCATAAATATCTACACTAAAAATTACCAGAAACAAAATACTAAAAATAAAAACACTTTTTACTTGGGAATTCACTATTTCATTTACCTCTGGCTAAACGTAAAACCAGTTTTCACAATTGGGATGACACTGACAGAGGAAAGGAAGCCCCCTGCGATTCAAACTCTGACAGAGGAGCCAACAGAAAGAAGTTAAATGTCCTCACATTTTTACCATTAGGTTTTATCCCTAACGTAATAGATCCCTCAGTGCTTACTCAACAACTACTTACACATGAAAGTGACTGGCCAGATGTCCTCACAAGTCATTAACAACACAATGCAACTTGCTCCCACAAACCTGTCTTTTATCTCCCCTCAAATAGTCCAACCACTGGGCCTTCCGCAGGTCACTGAGACAATGGCAAGGTGGCAATGCTTTGTCTGGCCCACTCAGCAAGCAGTTAGACACCCAGAAAGAGAAGACGAGGGGTTCCATGAATCACAAATGTTGGAACAAAGCAACTAACTCTCTTACGACTCAAGTCATCTAACCAATAATTTTAGCTAACTTGTCAAAGGAAAACAGGTTTCATACCTTTGCTTCATAGAGAAGAGGCCCATGAAAGCACAGCACTCGCTCACCTGTAAAAGTAAAAAAAAGAAAGAAAGAAAAAAGGAGTTAATTTTCATTTATCTTCGTATCTAAGAGTCGCACGTGAGGGCCATCACAGCTGTACTGTTATTGCTCGCAAAACCGGAAGAGTAAGGCTACGTACAGAAAAACACTTCAGATCAAACTTCAACAGTACCCTACAACAGAAAACACCTTAGGATGTGATGTAAACAGCAAAAATCAATGTATTAGACTATCAATCTATTTGGATTGATAGTCAGATAGTCTACCACCTACTAAGCCAATAAAATCTACAGTAACTACCTACTGGCAGGACTGGGTGTTTCAATGTGCATCTGAAAATAAGATTTTTAAAATATTTCCAAAATGAGGACCTTATGCTCTACCTATTATCTCTGGTTCCAAACCTTTTCCTGGGCAAGTAAAACAGATAAAATTCTAACTTTGGGAAATCACACTCTATGTTGAACCTACCATTCAGACTTGCAAGAATAACTAAATGGAAGGGACTAGAGGATGACCTGGAAGCCAACTGCTCATCAGACAAATCAAGTAGGTAATTCCTGACAGTACCTGAAAATTACATTTGATTACAGTAGAAACCAATTTCTTGCACATTATTTTCAGTCTACTTGGGCTTCATCAGACCCAGAGGTAACAAAAGTACTCCACCACAGTTAGCTCTTTTAGCTCTAAAACTACGAAAACCTACTAGCTCAACTTTGAAGAAACTAGACAGCAGTAAGATTTTCACTATTTTATTTTTTAACGTTTATTTATTTTTGAGAGAGAGACAGAGTATGAATGGGGGAGGGTCAGAGAGAGAGGGAGACACAGAATCCGAAACAGGCTCCAGGCTCTGAGCTGTCAGCACAGAGCCCGACGAGGGGCTCGAACTCACGGACCGCGAGATCATGACCTGAGCCGAAGTCGGACACTTAACCGACTGAGCCACCCAGGCGCCCCAAGATTTTCACTATTTTAAAAAATAAATGCTGCTTGTAAGTTTCAAAAACTGACCACCGTGGGGCAGCCAGGTGGTTCAGTTGGTTAAGCGTCGGACTCTTGATTTCGGCTCAAGTCATGGTTCATGAGTTCAAGCCCTGCATCCAGCTCTGTGCTAACAGTGTGGAGTCTGCTTTGAGATTCTCTCTCTCCCTCTCTCAGCCCCTTCCCTGCTCATGCTGTCTCAAAACTAAATGTTAAAAAAAAAAAAAAAAGTTATCCTAAAGCAAATCCATACGTTCATTTTCAACATATTTATACCCAGTCTTTCCTGTACCTGTTTGAGCACCATCAGATAATGGGGGACACAGATATGGAAGCAAATAGTTTTTGCACAATTCGCTGGATTTCATATTTTTATCTTCACATGCAATAGGAGTGATGAGCTACTAAGGAAACAATGGGTACAGCAGCACAGAAACATGACAAGGTGACACTATCACACTCCTTATCATTTGAATATAAATAGTTCACTATCGCTGGAGCACAAGATAAACATGTAAAAGTAGAAATCAATGTTAAACAGATCATGGTGTGCCTGCCTTCTATGTCATGTAATGAAGTGTGGACTTCATCCTGTAAGAACTCCCAAATCTGACCAAGAATCTCTCGGAGTTTTTAAAACTACAGATTTTTTGGGCGCCTGGGTGGCTCAGTCAGTTAAGTGTTGACTCTGACCTTGGAGCAAGTCATGATCTCACGTTTTGGGAGACTGAGCCCTGAGTCAGGCTCCACGCCGACAGCTCAGAGCCTGCTTGGGATTCTCCCTCTCCCTTCCCCCCATCCCCCAGCTGGCTCTCTCTCTAAAATAAATAAATAAATTTAAAAAATAATAAAACTACAGATTCTCAAGCTTCCCCAGAGACCTGTATTAGAACCTCCCGAGCAGGCTGAGTAATGTTACTCTGCTCAAAGTTCTCTGTAATTCCCGTGCAGTGGTTCCCCTCTGAAGAGCGTGCCAGAAGATGGGCCTGTGCAGAGCTTCAATGGAGACTGGAAATAGGGAAACAAATCAAAGACTTCTGCCAGCAGTCCATGGGAAGAAATAGATCTGAACCAAAAGCAGTGAGAAATTAAGGACAACCAAGCAAAAACAAAGTTTAAACTGACTTCCAGGCTGGTGGGAATATTAACCAAAACAGGAACTGGAAGGAGGGGGTTTAGACCAGCTTTGGAGTGTGTTCCAGTGGCTACGGCCCATCCAAAGTGGAGCCACCACTGACTACTGAGACCCTGGGGACATGAATAAGGTGTAGCAAACAAACAGCAGCAGCAAAGATTGGACCTGTGTCTCCTAACCTCACTCTTCAGGAACATTTTAAAGACACCGTGGAAAGGGCCTTATTCCTCCATCTTCCTGGCTGCCTCCAAAGACAACTGTACTGGGGCTGGGGCCCTTCTGACCTCCACTGCAGCTACTAGTGCATTGACGGATGGCAGCCTGCTTGGAGGCATTTGACTCACCAGGATAACAAACGCCTATGGCCTACTTCTCATAATAAAACTGCAGAAAAAGACTGGTAATTGGGGAAGAGAGCAAACCATGGTTATCAGGCTTTTGCAGCCTTTCTCCACTCTTAATGCTTCTAGTATCGTAAGACGAAAGTAATTCTACCCAATGCTCTCAAATTCAAGGTTGAGATTCCAAGGCGCCATCCTCCCACTGGTCTATGCTCACCAGGAACACTAACAAGCTACCACCAGCCTGTGAATTCCTGACAAGGCCTAAACAGTTTTCTTTACCATGTGCTAGAAGAGAATTTGAAAGAGAGGATCAAGTCCAGTACAAAATAGTCACCACGCTTAAAAACCGCTTATCTAACATATGCTGAGCATTATTAAATGAGAAAAACCTCCAAGTTTAAGGGAATCATGAAAGAAGTACTATTTCTGATAATTCATATTTCCACCATCACATACGCTCAATTCTTCTGCAGTGTCTTAATTCAATTCTGTTACCACCAACAGGGTAGTACTTTTTCCTTTCAAGGCATTCCCTGAACACATCTTATAAACAACATTTAAAAGTTTATTTAGAAAAAAAGAGAGAGGGGCGCCTGGGTGGCGCAGTCGGTTAGGCGTCCGACTTCAGCCAGGTCCGTGAGTTCGAGCCCCGCGTCGGGCTCTGGGCTGATGGCTCGGAGCCTGGAGCCTGTTTCCGATTCTGTGTCTCCCTCTCTCTCTGCCCCTCCCCCGTTCATGCTCTGTCTCTCTCTCTGTCCCAAAAATAAATAAACGTTGAAAAAAAAAATTAAAAAAAAAAAAAAAGAAAAAAAGAGAGAGTAAGTGTGTGCAAAAGGGGAGGGGCAGAGAGAACTCCAAGCCATGTTGAGCTCGGAGCTTGACGTGGGGCTCAAACCCAAGGCCATGAGATCAGGACCTGAAATGAAATCGAGTCCGGTGCTTAACCGACTGAGCCAGCCAGGTGCCCCCAAATAACTTCTTAAAGATGGCCCGGCAATTCAGCGTTAACACAAGAGTAGAAAACACATCTGGAAAGCGATGGTAAGTAAGGGCCAACACTCTGGTGCGCAGCTTTCCAACCTTACTACTGGCACCTTGGTTCCTACTCTTGTCTGATTCAGCACTACAGCAGCACACGGCTTCTCCTGGGTGGTTATCCCCCTACTGGCTCTCTCCTCCCTCTAGTTCAGAACTAAAGCACTTTCTCCAGAAAGCCACCCCTGACTGTTCCAAACCTCCGTGATCTTCCTTCCATGTCCTACAGCAGGGGTGGACTTTCTGCGCCATTGGCGAAGCCTATGGGTCATTTCCCAGAATGTTTTTGTAACTACCTGAAACACGTGGTATTACAGAGGAAACCAATTATATTGAGATGGTTATCAAAGCATTTTAACGGTCACGTTCTGATGTTACATGACCTCCTTAACTGATGGAGCAAACTCTTGGTTAACCCAACAACTACCGTAATTTTGACTGAGCAGCTGAATAGATGGTCCACGCTGCACTGCCAACACTACTGTGCAGGGGGGCGGGGGGGGGGGGGGTTAAGAGGAGGATGGATTCGTAATTGAAATACAAAATCTCACTTGGACAAAAAAAAGAAAAAAACAACAAAAAAAAACCCTCTTCCTTTCAGATAGACCTATATTCTACCCACTAACTTCTAGACTAAAAATCCCTGACCTAAAACATCTGGATTAAAAAAACATAAACCTTAACCCACAGGAGGTAGTCGCAACTTTTCACGGTAGGAGAAAGCAGGTACTGAGCCAGTCCTTATAAAAAATACCCTTGATAACTTCTCAAATAGTCCGTAAAGTGACAGCATGCTTGGTGTGGGGGTAAGGGGTCTACAAGTTTGAAAATCCCCGCAACGACAAGTGTTTTTGGCAGACGTCTGGGCGTCTATGGTGACTCGCAGCTCCACCGACCGCGATGAACGGTACTTTGAAGGTGTCCCTGCTCGGCTAGGAAACGTTACTTCTGTTTTACTTTACCGTGAAGCCCCCACTCTGATGTACGCGAACAGACGCGTTAACCGTAAACACTAAAGATCTCCCAACAAAGTCTGGTTCTACCGTCAGCCAAGGCGTATTCACCAAAAAAAAAATAATAATAAAGAAAGAAAGAAAAAGAAAAAGAAAAAGAAAAAGAAAAAAAAAAAAAGAAAGCTCCAATTAATAAGCCAAAGGAAGCCAGCGTCCGAGTCCCCGCACGTCCAGCGTCGCTGCACTCAGCCTCGGGGCGGGGAGTCCGCGGGCGCACCGGGACCGGGTCTCCGCACCGGGAGCGCGCCCGCACGCCGGAGGATGCGGGC
>NW_024412416.1:668399-702669 GCF_014898765.1 Herpailurus yagouaroundi | reverse complement strand
TCAGGCACCGCCAGCTCTACATCCCGGGCCCGATTTGCCAGCGCCCGCAGACCTCACCGCGCCGCGACCGCGCAGCCGCCGCCCCAGCCAACGGCCGCACGCCGCGCACGCGCCGCTGCGCCCGCGCCGCCCCGGGGCACGCCGGGAGCCGTAGTTCGGAGGGGAGGGGGGAGGGGACGCTGCGCGGGCGGGGAGGGGGAGGGGAGGGGAGGGGGAGGGAGGCCGGGGGAAGGGTCTTCCGGTCAGGGCTCCCGCGGGGGCTGGGGTCTCTTTGTGAGCCTGCCCACCGCCCTCCATTTGCGCTGCCTCAGTGTCGCCCGCGTCAGAGTAATTCAGTGGTTGAATGTGAGCCCTGTTCCCGCCTCAGCCCCTCACCGGCCGCCCCCAACACAAGTGACCACAGCCCCATCTGTGCGCGCGTCCTGCGCTGCCTGCACCCCGGCACCCTCTCTGCCATCTCCATTCATAGCGAAGTTGTGGTTGTTGCCTTTGTGTTAACTACACAACTCATACTTGGATATTTGGCTTGTTCTGACCCAGCAGCCGGAAGTGTAAACACAGCGCACGCCGTTAGCAATCCTCTTACTTACCCTCATTTACCTCCGCATCGTTTCCCTTCGCTCCCTGTGGGTTCTTCGTTCCCCGTAGACACACTGTACATGGTGTTCTGTGGCTTCTTTTTAAACTTAACGGTATGGCCTAGAGATGACTCCAGTCACATCTGTCCATCTCAGGAGGTACCTCGGTATAAACGGACCCTAGTTTATCTGACCTTGGTTCTGTTGCCGGACATTTAGGTTGCTTTCAACTTTTCACTGTAAAAACAAACAAACAGAAAAACACGTATGTCTTTCCACCTAAACCACTGCACACATTGGGGTTTTTTTTTTTTTTCTTTTTCTTTTTCTTTTGTTTTTTTAAGACCTGAGATGTAGAATTACTAAGTCAAAGGCTGTGGGCATTTAAAACAGCCTTATGGAAGCCTCATCAGTTTACATTTCAACCAGCAATTTAAGCGAGCCTGCTTTCCCGCATCCTTGCCAACCATGGTATCATCAGCCCTGCAACCTGGTCTTAATATAGGGGGAAGTCAGGTTGTGCAAAGGGAACCAGACACCAAACAGAATTTCTTCCAGCAATCAGGGTAGTGGACGGGGGCTTGAGGGAACTTTGGGGGATGCCGGATGTGCTCTATATCTTTGGTGTGGCTACATGGTGTTTACATATGTACAGATTCATCACGTTGTGCAGTTAGGAGTGATGCATTTCACCCTACCCACCGTATACCCTAATAAAAATATCGTTACAAGTCACTTTCTTTTAGATATTGTGAAATTTTCAAACATAAAGAACTAGAAAGGGGTGCCTGGATGGCTCAGTCAGTTGAGCATCTGACTTCCGCTCAGGTCATGCTCTCACATTGGGCTCTGTGCTGACAGCTGGGAGCCCGGAGCCTGCTTCCCATTCTGCATCTCCCTCGCTCTCTGCCCCTCCCCCACTCATGCTCTGTCTCTGTCAAAAATAAATAAGCATGAAACAAATTAAGAAAAAAGAACTGGAAAGAACAATATGTTACCTACCATGCCTGATTTCCTCATTCTGTACATCTAAAATAGAAAGGCATTCTCTTACATGCCACAATACCGTTATCACACACAGCACAATTAACAATGATTCCCTAAAATCATGTAATCCCCACTTCACCTTTCCTCACTTGTTCCTAAAATGTTTTTATATTTGAATGCTTGTGGCTTGTTTTCTCAAAGCGGAACACATTAAATGACATTTGGGGTTTGGTTGGTAAATCTCTTAAGTCTTTTATTTACTTGTTTTTTAGATTTTTTTTTTTGAGAGAGAGGGCGAAAGTGAGCGAGGGACAGAGAGAGAGCAAGAGAGAGAGACAGACAGAATCCCACGAGGGGCAAAGAAAGAGAAAGAAATGGGACTCAAGCTCACCCAGTGTGGGGCTTGAACTCACGAACCATGAGATCATCACCTGAGCTGAAGTCAGATCTTAATGACTGAGACACCCAGGCGCACATGAATCTTTTTTAAAAATGCATTTGTATTTTATTATTATCATTATTATTGTTATTAATTATTATTATTTAGTGAGAGAGAAACCATGAATGGCGGAGAGAGAGAGAGAGAGAGAAAGAATCTTAAGCAGGCTCCACACTCAACTCGGGGCTCGACACAGGACTCGATGCCACCACCCTGGAATCATGACCTGAGCTGAAATCAAGGGTGTTGAATTTGGCTCAGGTCGTGGTCTCGCGGTTCGTGACTTCGAGCCCCACGTCAGGCTCTGTGCTGACAGCACGGCGCCTGCTGGGGATTCTCTCTCTCCCTCTCTCTCTCTCTGCCCCTCCCCTGCTTGCACTTTCTCTTTCAATGTAAATAAAATAAGCTTTTAAAAAAAAATCTTTTTTAAAATCTAGGCCAGAAGCTCTCAAGACAGGAATCTAGGGATATAATTCAAAGGGTCCATGGACTTGGATAGGTAAAAAATTACATCTTTACTTTCATCACATTCAGAATGAAATTTAGCATTTCCCTTCACTGTAAATGAAGGAAACAAGCTACAGTAACCACACCCATGGCTTTGCCACAAGATAAACTGGCTGTTTTCATGTCACACTGTAGTTCTTGTATATATCTCTAAGTTATCACTTACATCCAGCATTATTTTGAAATCACTGTACTTACCAGACCTGCTGCTAGAGCGTTAGATTAGAAATGAAGCATGTACATTACCATGGCATATTTTAGGATATTTTGATAACTGTATTTCAATATAATTGTTTTCCTTTATCGTCCTGTGTGGTTTTGTTTCATACATTTAAAATCACTCTGAAAAGAGCTCATTGACCTCACTAGCCTGCCGCAGGGTGGGAGGGAGCCCTTGGCACGAAACGGTCCACCCACACACATGCTGAATTATCAGTGGTATTAGCGTGTATTCATGACATTTGCTTTCTGAAGAACCCGAGCCTTTTTGAATGTCTGGCATCCTGGATTTGTCAGATTGTTCACTCACGGTGTTCCTTAACTCACTTCTCCTTATGCTTTTGATAAGCTTGAAGTTAGGTCTAAAGCCTTGATCACATCTAAGTTGAGGGTCTCGGACAAGAATATCTTAGAGGCGATGCTGTGCACTTCTCAGCGTTGTCACATCAAGACACACGTGATGTCTAGCTGTCTCATCAGTGATGTTCAATTTGATCACTCGGCTAAGGAGGTTAAGACAAGTTTGTTTTCGCATAATCCAATAGCATTTAAATGTATGAAGATTTAAAAACATGTACAAAAGTAGAGGGGATAGCACAATGAACCAGGGTGTAGCCACCACTCAGCCCCTGAAGGTATTGACGTGGCCCATCTTGTTCCGGTGGTGGTACGAGCATTCCTCCCTCCACCAAAATCCACAACACGAATCCCAGGTATCATATCTATCTCAACCATAAACAAGTTAGTATGTGTCTCTAAAAGATGAGTGCTCTCTTTAAACACAATACCGTTATTAAGTTAAAAATAAGTAAGTTCTGGGGCGCCTGGAGGGCTCAGTGGGTCAGGCATCTGACTCCTGATTTTGGCTCAGGTCATGATCTCACGGTTCGTGAGTTCGAGCCCCACATCCGGCTCTGTGCTGACAGCATGAAAGCCTTCTTGGGATCCTCCCTCTCCCTCTCTCTGCCCCTACCCCTGCCCTCTCTCAAAAATAAATAACAAAACATTTAAATGAATGAATGAAAGAATGAATGAATGAATGAATGAATGAAAAATAACTTCCAGAGCGCCTGGATGGCTCAGTTGGTAAGGCATCTGACTCTTGATTTTGGCTTAGGTCATGATCCTGGGGTCCTGGGATCGAGCCCCACATCAAGCTCCATGCTCAGTGTGGAACCTGCTTAGGATTCTCTCTGCCTGCCCCCCACCACCACTTGCACTCCGTCTCTCTCTAAAATAAAAGTTATAAATAAATAAGTAAATAAATAACTTCTTCATATCTTCAAGTATACGGTCAACGTTCAGATTCTCCAGATGGTGTCATACATGTTTTTATAATTGATGGGTTCAAATCAGGATCCCAACATGGTTCACACATTTCTTTGCATCTCATTTGATTGAGTTATCTCTTTTTCTTGTCCTTTACTTGTTAAGGAAACTGAACCACAGAGAATTAGCAAGCTTTCTTAAAATGAATTATTCATAGAATAATTGAATACAGGCTTCAAATATGAGTTCCATGAGAGAGTGAAGCGTGTTTGATTTGATATATCTTTGAATACATCCTTTCAGTAAAACTAGTAATAAATCATTAGTCAACATAATCAATCACCGGCCAGCAAGAAGAAAGTATACCTTGAGATCGAGGTCATTTTTAAATGTTAGTTCTCAAGAAGCTGTGACCCTAACACCCTCGCCGGAGCTGAATGTAGGTCCACACCCAATCAAACCATTGCTTTTCCCAACACTTTTGAAATGAAATGAGATCAGATGAAATAAAATGAAATGGATGGCAATTACTTAATGCCAAGCATAAAAAGTCTTTTTTTTAATCAAAATCACCTCCTAATAGAACACGGATTATATTAGTGTCCTGGGGCTACCATAACAGGTGCCACAGAGTGGCTGGCTTTAACAACAGACATTTGCTGTCTCACAGTCCGGAGCCCAGAGGTCTGAGATCCAGGTGCTGGTTCCTCCCGAGGCGGGTAGGGGGAGCCTGCTTTTCGACTCTCTGTAGCTCTGGTGGTTTACTAGGAACGCTGGCGCCACTCAGGCTGGAGAAAGCGCAGCTCTGCTCACCATGTGTCTTCACGTGGCCCTTCCCCCTTGTGTCCAAATGTGCATTTCTGGGTGTGCGTCTGTGTCCACATTCCCCCTTTTCATAAAGACACCAGTTATGCGGGGGTAAGAGCCCATTCGACTCCAGTACATCCTCATTTTGACTAATTACATCTACAAAAACCCTATTTCCGAATAAGGCCACCTTCTGGGGTACAAGGGTCAGGGCCTCAACACATGCGTGTTATGGGAACACAATTCGCCCTGTAACACCAATGTTCGGTTTCAAATGGATGCATGACGGGGGCGCCTGGGGGGCTTAGTTGGTTAAGCAACTGACTTCAGCTCAGGTCATGACCTCACGGTTCATGGGTTTGAGCCCCTGGATTGGGCTCTGTGCCGACTGTTCAGAGCCCGGAGCCTGCTTCGGGTTCTGTGTCTTCCCCTCTCTCTTTGACGCTCCCCTGCTCACACTCTGTCTCTCTCTTTCTCTTTCTCTCTCAAAAATAAATAAAACATTAAAAAAATTTTTTTAAACAGATGCATGATGAAGACTTCTGGGGAAAAGAGTGCACTTAGCATAATGAACACTGAGTAGTGTACAGAATTATTGAATCACCGTATTGAACACCTGATACTGACACAACACTATGTTAACCACACCGGAACTAAAAATTAAAAATCACCAGTCAATCAATAGATGTGTGCCACTTCATTGACTTCTTGTCAATTCACCAGTTCGCCTTTTCTCCAACAAGGTTTTTGCCTTTTGAAAAATTCTACGTCACCTCCCATCACCTAGAGATTTTTTTTAAGTGCTGTAATGATAGAGGTATTTAGGGATCTTCATTTCTGATGCTGAAATTTTCTGTGCCTTCCTTCCAAAGTCTGAAATTGTATCCTGAATTGATAAGAGCATCTGGTAGCTGTGGAGAATGTTTGGGAATTGCTGCGAACCATGGAAAGGATTTAAATCCTAAGGAAAACATTTGCAGCTGTCAACACAAAGGCCAAGTTTTGCCCTCTAAGAAATTGGGTTCTTTTAGGAAAACCTATGCAGGGGAAAAAAAAAAAAAAAAGTCTTTGTCGCTTTTGAGATACGTTTTCAGACTCCCAAATGGGGGACGGAAAAATACTCTATTTGAATCGCTAACTTAGGGGGGGAAGGTGAAGACAGTCCTAACTGGTGTGTCGACAGCGAGTAGCTGATCACTGAAGCGGCCCCATAGTCTTTCCCACACGCAAAAAGCAAGTTGATTCACTCTAAGGGATTTAAGAACAGGAAATTAATATGCCTAAAAAACCCCGTGAGTCACAGCTGGTCTCCAAACTAATCAATACCACACAGCATTCCATTAAATACTAATTAATGAAATATTAATCAAGGCCCACACATCTCAAACGTATTGGCAGAACGCCACAGTTTCATTACTGTTGGAGTCTTCTCTACCCTCGCAGTCGAGTCCCCGGCCTTCGCAGGGGGCGGTCAAGACTCGTGTGTCTCCTCCTCAGGTAACCTTCACCTGTGCACTCAGAAGATGGAAACAGTAAGCTCCGAGTCGGCGGTCGAACGGGTGAAGGCAGAGCTGGGGGGGTCGGGGTTGGGGAAAGGAGATCGGGCCCGTTGGGAAAGCAAAACCACAGCCGCCCAACGTGGGGCTCGAACCCACGACCCTGGGATTAAGAGTCCCATGCTCTACCGACTGAGCTAGCCGGGCAGGCGGAAACAGCACCTTTTCCGAGGCTCTTTAAAGGTATAAGGTTATTTTAACCTCGTGCACCACTTCTCTTTTCTTTTTTTCTCACACTTTTGAGGGTAAAGTTTTTCATTACTGCCGTTCGTTTCGGATTCTGCGCACGCAAACTTTTATTGCCTAATAAAACGTGGAAACGGCCCTCTAGCGGTGGGCGGTGAGTTGGCCACGCCGGCGAACCCCGCTCGGGCCTGGACACCCGAGCGAGTGTGGCGGCGGGGCTGCGGAGGCGCCGGAGACCCCGGGGCACCGCTCGTCCCCGACGCAGGGGACCTACGGGGTGCGGGACACCTGCTCGCGTCCGGAGACCCCGGGGCACCGCTCGTCCCCGACGCAGGGGACCTACGAAGTGCCGGACGCGCACAAAGCAGGCTCCCCGGGGAATGGCCCGAAAACCCTGCGGAAAAGCTCAGAGCCCAAGGCACGGTCTAGTAGAGGTAACTGGCCTCTCGCGACCCCCTCTGCGTTTGAGGTTTCTGGAATTTTTCTGAGGTTTTATGGGATTTTTCAACGAAGCCATGCCACATTGTTCACACAATAGAAGGTTATGGAAAAGCCAACGCAGTCTCCGAAATTGATTGAAAATACCACGCAGCGTTTGCTCCCACGCAGATCTAAAAGGCCAAGACCTCTTTCCCATAGACGGGCAACACCTCAGTGTGGGAAGGGACACTACTTCAAGCTTCGCCCCCACTAAAACTGAAAAATTAAAGACTTATTTTGCTTCTCCAGCGGGCACTGTAGTTCCCAGTCACCAACTAGTCCCAGTGGATGAGGGAGTGCTCTGCTTTGTAGGGAGAAAAACCGCACAAACGTGTAGGATTAGAAAAAGCATCATTTTCAAACCCTTACAAACAAGGATTATCAAATTGTAGCCAAACCACTATGTTAACAGTTGGTGGGGACCTGAAGAGTCACACAGGGGCCAAGTAACACTGCACCTGTTACTTCCCAGGTGCACGAGGGGTAATCCAGCTGCCTGAGGGAGGGGTCCTGCTGTCACCACCCTAACTAGAAATTAATCCGAGTTTTGCCGGTGATTTGACTATCCCTCAGCAAGCCAGTGATGTGATGTGAAACACACAGATCAGTGTTAATTATTTATTCTATCCCAAAAATGTTTTGTATATTAATTCCAGTTTACAGGAAATGAAGACATGTGAGGAACCAGATGAATGAATGACAGCACACGGAAGCAATAACACCAAATCAGAAGGTGGGAAGTTCTGCAGGATGATGGGCCCAGTGTCTTCAACTGTATTATATTTCTAGATATGACTTTTGCCACATGAAGAGGCAGAAGGGCCATACTGATCAGATGCACTAGATGATCCTAGACCGGACACTGTTCTGGATACACCAGCTATTAAAAAGATCTGGGGATCCCCTGAGGAAATTCGATGTAATTTGAATATTAGATGAGATGAACATTTACTGTAATGAAAAGGTGGGGTGGCTGACTTACTGTAATAGAAAAGTAGAAAAAGCTGATTGCAGATAAAATGTAATCTCTCGTTTCAGTAAAAAGAAGGCCATATATTAAGGTATTAATGGTGACCCTTGGGGAATAGGAATTCTCAGTCTTCCTTTTTGAATTTTTGCTTGCCTTTATTCTCTAGCTTCCTAAAATGCATATATAAACTTGTGTGATCATAGAAAGGTTATTTTTGTAAACAATAGATGAGAAAGAAAAAAAGTAAAGCAAAAGTAAGACTTTAAAATGGGACCCTCACAGGGGTGCCTGGGTGGCTCAGTTGGTTGAGCATCCAGTTCCGGCTCAGGTCATGATCCACGTCTGGGGGTTCGAGCCCCGTGTCAGGCTCTGCGCTAATGGCTCAGAACCTGCAGCCTGCTTCAGATTCTTTGTCTCCCTCTCTCTCTGCCCCTTCCCTGCCTGTGTGCATGTGCTCTCTCTCAAAAACAAAGAAATAAGCATTTAAGAAAAACCTATTAAAAAATAAATGCAGTTCAGTGCCATTAATGCATTCCTGTTTAGTCCAACTATCCCCACCCTCTGTCTCCAGAACAATTTCATCTTCCCAGACTGACACTCTGTCCTCATGAGACACTAGCCCCCCACCCGCCTCCCCAGCCCAGGGACCCACCATTCTACTCTGTCTATAAATATGATCTCTCTAGGTACCTTATATAAGTGACATTATACAATATTTGTCTTTTCGTGACTGGATTATTTATTTTTTTTTATTTTTTTTTTTTCCCAACGTTTATTTATTTTTGGGACAGAGAGAGACAGAGCATGAACGGGGGAGGGGCAGAGAGAGAGGGAGACACAGAATCGGAAACAGGCTCCAGGCTCTGAGCCGTCGGCCCAGAGCCCCACGCGGGGCTCGAACTCCCGGACCGTGAGATCGTGACCTGGCTGAAGTCGGACGCTTAACCGACTGCGCCACCCAGGCGCCCCGTGACTGGATTATTTCACTGAGCATATTGTCTTCACGGTTCATCCACGTTGCGGCAGGTGTCAGAACGTCCTTCCCTTTTGAGGCCGAATAGTATTCCGTTGCATGTGTAGGCCGCATTGTGTTTACCTCTTCTTCTGCCCTGGACACGCGGGTTACTCCGCCTTCCGGCTGTTGTGAACGATGCTGCTCCGAGTGCTGGTGCACGAGGATCTGGTCCAATCCCTGCTTTCAGTTCTTTCAGTTGTGTATCCAGACATTGGATTTCTGGGTGGTACGGAAACTCTAAGTTCAATTTTTTGAGGAAGTTATTTTGCTATTTTTAACCTTCATGCGAGTCATTTCCCGAATGTAGGCCTCCGTTTCCTCAAGGGCAAAATATGATGGGGGGGTGACAGAGGGAGGGCTTAAGGAGGTCCCTAAGGAGCTCGCGAGCTGGTGACCATCCACGCCCCTGGATAGAAGTGCTGGTGCCCTCTGTGGAACGTCACCGAGTGAGTGCAAGGAGAGAAGCTCTTCCCAGGAGGCACAGACTTGGTTTCCATTAGGTGCTGGGCCTGGGAGACCTGGGGGGAGGATGGAGGGAGGGAGGGAGGAAGGAGGAGGGAAGGAGGAGGGAGGGAGGGAGGACGGGTGGCCAAGGTTGCACGGGCTGGCAGCACGTCTGCATCCCTCTGCCTCAGGCCACCTCAGCCCTGCATTCCCTGCCCCTCTGTCACAGAGAAGGGGGTGACGCCAGGGTCTAGGCCAGCCTGAAACACAAAAACACCTGAAATTTCACTAAGGAAATTTCATTCAAAGGACCTGTACTGTCTTCCAGTGTCACCATGGAGACGGCAGAAAAGGGAGCCTCTGTGGTCGCCTTCCTTCTCCCCTCCGGGTACCAGCCGCCCCTAAACCAGACTCCTTGGTATTCTGGGGAGATCTCTGGAGCCGGCACCGTCTTTCGGGTACTTCCCCGAAAACTCTGCGGGCTGGTCCACCGCCTCGGGGTGAAGTCCGAAGTCTGAGCCCCATCAGCACACCTGCCTCGTCTTGCTGGGCCTGGCTTCACCTGGATGCCCAACGCCCCTGCCCGCACCCCTTGCCTGCTGCCCCAGCCCCACCGCTCTGGGAGGGGCAGAGCCATGCACCTGCAGGCTGCCTAGGGCCCTTGCCCTTGGCCGGGAGTCTCCCTCCCCACTCCGCTTTCTCAGCTCCATCCTGGCAGAGCTCAGTCAGGAGGCCCCTTCCCCAGGAAGTCTTTACTGCTCCCCAGATGGTGAGCGTGTTCTTTGTACAGCCAGGCTCGACTACACTCCCTCTGACTCAACGATGTCCCTCTGCCAAGTGTGCGGAAAGCGGGCACTGGGGCGCTGGCCTGAGGCCACCTACGTTCAAATGCCCGCTGGGCCACCCATGCAGCCTAGCGGTTCGCAAAGCGCCTCTGGGGCGTCAGGCAGACCTGCATGCTGGATATGCGGGCCGCCTGCCCCCTGCTCCCCAGGGCGCTGAGCGCCCTCCTCGCGAGGCGGGGAGTTCGGCTGGATGAGGTCCCTGTTTCCCACCCTGAGTGGGCGCCCCTTCAGTGAGGAGCATCACGCCACATGCCCTCCGCCGATGACGGCATTCGTATCAAGGAGGCAGGATTATAGACCATGCGGGCCTTGATGTAGGGGAGTAGCCCTGGGGCATCCCCGGGCATCTTGCGGGTGGGGACCAGGTGGCCTGGAGGTCCAAGCCGGCTGGGCGGCTGCAGGGAAGCAGAGGGGTGATCACAAGTACCTCTGAGGATGTAAAGATAGGGGAACCCCCTACACGTGCTGGGGCAACAGAGCAACGCCGCTGGAAAACGGTCTGCCGGGTCCTCGGAAAGTCCTGCACAGTCACCATCTGACCCAGCAGTTCAGCTCCTACGTAGGTGCCGGGAGAAACGAAAACGCGTCCACACAAAGAGTGGTACCCAGTGTCCACCGCAGGGCCGTTCATGAGAGCCGGAAAGTGGACACCGGCCACGTGTCTACCACCTGGGGGTGAACGAGTAAGACGTGGCACATCCAGATGCCAAGGTCTCTGGCCATGAAAGGGGTGAAGTGCTCGCACAGGCTGCGTGTAGATGTTCCCGGAAAGCCTTACGCTAAGTGACACAAGCCAATCAGAAGAGACCACAGCGTAGGATCGCTTCTGCACTGATTGTCTAGAATCCACGCGTCCTCAGAGCGAGGAGACTGACGGCCGCCTCCCACAGTGATAATTCTACAGCCACACGCTGAAACCCACTGAATCACACAGTTTCAAAAATGAGTTTTAGGGCGCCTGGGTGGCTCAGCCGAAGCATCAGACTTCGGCTCAGGTCATGATCTCACGGTTCGTGGGTTTGAGCCCCGTGTGGGGTTCCGTGCTGACAGCTCGAAGCCTGGAGCCTGCTTCTGCTTCTGTGTCCCCCTCTCTCTCTGCCCCTCCCCTGCTCGAATTCTGTCTCTCTCTCTCTCTCTCTCTCTCTCAAAAATAAGTAAACATTTAAAAAAATTTAAAAATGAGTTTTATACTATGTAAAGTATATCTCAATAAACTATTGTTTTAAAAAAGAAGGAAAAAAAATGCCAAAACAGGATAAGAGTTTAGACATACTCTAAATATTTAAGTTGCCAGTAAACGTTTACTTTTTTGCATCTTGTCTGTGTGTTAACGACAGGATATACAACTTCATTTGGAGAAAAGGTCAAATGTCTAAAGTCTAAGAAAACCCTGGGGGAGGTGAGGTCTGGAGCGGGGGCTGTGGCCCTCGACTTGCTCTTGTGACGTCAGGCAAGTCCGTCTCCCACTCTGCGCCCCATATTGTTCATCTACATAACAAGGACACCCACACAAGGGTCCAGCAGGCCCTGTGCCTCCTCTTTGACCTTCTCTGAGGCTAGCTGGCAGAATTCTGGAAGGGCTCCCACTCCTTCCCACCCAGGCCCCACAGGGCATCTCTGCAGGTTGAGGACAGAAAGGAAACTGTGAGCCCCGGGTGCTCACAATGCTGCCATTGTGCCCCGAAGAGCCTCTTTGTTCTTTTCAGCTCAGTCTCCAGCCTCAGATCGAGGTCCACTCTGCAGCCCTGGGATGGGTGGGCCGCGCCCAGAGAAGCTGTGGGCAGGGGCCGCGAGCATTCGCCGAGCACTTCACAGCAGTAGCTGTCGTTTGTGGGGTCCCCGCCCTGTGAAGCACCCCCATGAGCTAACAGCACCTTCAGGGGGGACAGGGAGGGGCTCTGTCAGTTAAGCGTCCGACTCTTGATTTTGGCTCAGGTCATGATGTCACAGTTTGTGAGTTTGAGCCCTGCATTGGGCTCTGTGCTGACCATGCAGAGCCTGCTTAGGATTCTCTCTCTCTCTCTCTCTCTCTCTCTCTCTCTCTCTCAGCCCCTCCCCCACTTGTGCTATCTCTGTCTCTCTCAAAAAAAAAAAAAAAAAAAGAAAGAAAGAAATACGAAGATCCAAAACTCTAAAGAAAAAAATTTAAGAAATAAATAAAAGCTCGTCTGAGAGCACACAGCTAACAGGTTGCAGGGCTGGGCTTCACACACTTGTGCTGCGAGCTGGTGCCTGGGCACCTTCAAGGCCTCCTGCTGGGCATCCCATGATCATTTGCTCTGCACCCCCCTTCTCACTTTCCACGACTCAGGCTCTTTTCCTGAGCACCCTGTGTATGTGAGCTCTTTCAAGACTCCTAGCAATCCTGGGAGCAAAGTGTTGTCATTACCATCATAAGGATCAGGAAACTGAGGCACAGAGAGGTTAAGTAACTTGCTCAAGGTCACGTGGCTAATGAACAATAGAGCTGAAAACACGGAGGAGGCCGGATAGCCCCAGCACCTTGCTTCGGCCATTGTGCCACAGTCAGCTAATAGGTTCTTAAATCTGACCTTTCACTTTCTGGAGCTCATGAAGTGTTTCTTGGTGGGCTGAAAGGGATTTAAGTATGCTTGAACTGGCTCCGGTGTCCGGGCCTGCCGCTGACTGGACCACGGGGCTGGGTGGAGGACGGGCAAGGGACGCCTGTGAGTCTGGATCCAAAGAGCCACTGCTGGCCATGTGGCACCAGCAGTTCCTCCACTGTTTAAAAAGGACCCAGAAACCTGGATTTTAACTAAAAACTCCTAATTTTTACAACATTTTTTTAAGTTGATTTACTTTGAGAGGCAGAAAGGGAGGGGCAGAGAGAGAGGGAGACAGAATCCCAAGCAAACTCTGCACTGTCAGCACAGAGCCCGATGTGGGGCTCGAACTCACGAACGGTGAGATCATGACCTGAGCCGAAATCGAGTCAGACGCTTAACCGACTGAGCCGCCAGATGCCCCTAAAAACTCCTGATTTTTAAATCTCACCAGCCAAATTTTTTTTTTAAATTTTTTTTTCAACGTTTATTTATTTTTGGGACAGAGAGAGACAGAGCATGAACGGGGGAGGGGCAGAGAGAGAGGGAGACACAGAATTGGAAACAGGCTCCAGGCTCTGAGCCATCAGCCCAGAGCCCGACGCGGGGCTCGAACTCACGGACCGCGAGATCGTGACCTGGCTGAAGTCGGACGCTTAACCGACTGCGCCACCCAGGCGCCCCAGCCAAATATTTTTTAATGCCGGCACTATGCCAGCTGAACATACCTGCCCGTGGGCAGCATGTAACACGCAGGTGGCCGGTCTTCACCCTCTGCAGTGCAGGGGCGGGGGAGTGACTGGACTGCCCCCGCCCAGGACTCGTTGGGCTATAGAGTCAGGCCTCCCGCCCTCCTGCCATCTCAGGCATGGCGGGGATCAGCTAAGGTCTGAGGGTCCTGCCACCAAGCGTGAGAGCAGGTGCCCCACGCTTCTCCACCAGAGAATCCCCTCCAGGCCCAGCCCCTGGCTGGAACCTCCTGCCCTGGAGCCAGGGGTGGGGGGTGGGGTTCCTCCCAGGGATTAGCAACTGATGCCGGCTCAGAGCAGGTGCAGGACTCAGTGTAAGCACGTCTTCCCTGGCTGCCCTGGGTCCTGAGGCCATGGATGCCTGATGAACCCTGATGTTCTGGAGGGTAGGCAGCTGGCACATGTGGACCTTTGACCTCAGAGACCCCTTGGTTTATTTGGAAGCCAATTCACTTCATGGACTCTTAGAGCTGGAAGTCACACAATTGCTCATTTTACAAAGGAGGAAACAGGTCCCCACTGGGCCATTTTGTAATCTCAGACTTGAACAGATACTGGTACGCTAATGTCCCCAGCAGGTGATTCACAATAGCTGAAAGGTGGAAGCAACGGAATTGTCTACCGATGGGTCAATGGATAAACACAATCCGTGTACGCATTTGACAGAATATGAGTCACAGAAAGGCATGAAATTGTGATATATTCTACAACACAGGTGGGCCTTAAAAAACTGTGATCGGTAAAATGAGCCAGACACAGAGGATGGATAGTGTAAATACTGCATGATTTCACTTACGTGAGGTGCTTAGAACCGTCAGATGCACAGAGATGGCATGTAGAACGGTCACAGAGGTGACCGGGGGCCAGGGGAAGGGAGAGGTATTGCTTACCGAGGACGGAATTTCCGGGCCAGACAGTTCTGATAGTCACGCGCCCGCCGATGTGTTTCCGTCACCCAGTCATGCTCTGACCCACGGTTTAGGTGGTAAGTGCCATGCTCTGTGTTTTCTGGCGCAGCACAAAGAGTCAGTACACCTCTTATCGGAGCCCCCCCCCCCCACTGCCCCCAACATCGTGTCAACCCTGCAGGCACTTCAGGAGCCGGGCGAGTTGAGGACGGCAGCATGCAGGCTCCTGGCTCCGCATAAAGCACCTGGGATGAAGCCGGAATCTTGGGGAAGGGGACCCCAAGCACCCTCCTCACCACCAGCGCCCTCCTTCATCCCCTCCGACTGTCCCCCCCATCCCCCTCCCCTCTGGGGGCCAGCGCTGTGTTCTCTAGAGTCAAGTGTCTGTTTCTTGGCTCGTCTCTCTTTTTCCCCTTTGTTCATTTGTTTTCTTTCTTAAATTCGACCTACGAGTTAGATCATAAGGTATTTGTCTTTCCCTGACAGATTTATCTCACTTAGCATTATATACTCTAGCTCCATCCATGGCATTGCAAATGGCAAGATTTCATTCTTTTTGATGGATGATACTATTCCATTGTATATATACACCACATCTTTATCCATCCACCAGTCGGTGGACACTTGGGCTCTTTCCATAATTTGGCTATTGTCGATAGTGCTGCTGTACACACCGGGGTGCATGTGACCCATCGAATCTGTATTTCTGTGTTCTTTGAGTAAATATCTAGTAGCACAGTTGCTGGATTGTAGGGTAGTTCTACTTTTAACGTTCTTTTCATTCAAAAATTTTGTCACGTTTATTTACTTTGAGAGAGACAAAGAGAAAGTGCGCATGAGTGGGGGAGGGGCAGAGAGAGAGGGAGAGAGACAGAATCCCAAGCAGGCTCCTCGGTGTCAGTGCAGAGCCCAACTTGGGTCTTGATCCCACGAACTGTGAGATCATGACCTGAGCCTAAATCAAGAGTCTCATGCTTAACCAGCCGAGCCACCCAGGCGCCCCTATTTTTAACTTTTTGAGGAACCTCCATACTGTTGCCAAAGTGGCTGCACTAGTTTGCATTCCCACCAGCAGTGCACGAGGGTTCCTTTTTCTCCCCAAATAGCCAGAGCAATCTTGAAAAAGATACTGGTGGATGTTTAACGGCAGAGTTGAATTTTGGACCGACAGGGGCCGGGAGATCATAAATCATAAATTTCCATCCCTGGGGAGTCCCCGAGTCTTCACTGAACCCGTGCTGACTTTCCCGAACCCTGGAGGAAGGCGTAGCTGGGCCTGGGAGCCATCAGGAATCAGAGATAATAGCAGAGATAACAGATATCACCTCTCGATGAGTGGAACTATGTGTCAGGCTGGTCTTTCTCCTTTACTTCCCTGAGCAACTCAATGAAGTAGAGATAAACATCTCCCCCTCCGAAGATGGGGAAACGGAGGCTCAAGGAGGTGTGGGCTTGGTGAGTAACACAGAGGTGTCGAATGACAATGTGGTACACAGGAAACTAACGTAACATCGTATGCTAACTACACCGGAATTAAAATTTTAGGGGGGGCGCCTGGGTGGCGCAGTCGGTTAAGCGTCCGACTTCAGCCAGGTCACGATCTCGCGGTCCGGGAGTTCAAGCCCCGCGTCGGGTTCTGGGCTGATGGCTCAGAGCCTGGAGCCTGTTTCCGATTCTGTGTCTCCCTCTCTCTCTCTGCCCCTCCCCCGTTCATGCTCTGTCTCTCTCTGTCCCAAAAATAAATAAAACGTTGGAATTAAAATTTTAGGAAAAAATAATTATTTTTTAAAAAGGTGTGATGATTTGCTCAAGGTGACACAGAGAGTTAGGGAGAGGGCCGTCTGGGCCTCCTTAACCTGCAAAGTAACAGAGACATGCCAGCGCATTGCTACACAGGGTCTTTCAAAATAGCTGCTCTGTGGATCCTGGCATTTATCAAAGGGAATGTTTATGGAGATCAAAGCCAACATCTCCAAGGGAGCTTTTAAACTGCCTGTTACACACGAGAGTGAATCAGTCGGAGACTGGCTGAGCTAGAGTCCTGGGGGGAGTGTGTGCCCGACAAGGCAGGGTCAGGGCAGTGTTAGAGCCCCGGCCCGCCCCACTGCCAGGCCCAGCCAGGAGGGGCCAGGTGACAGGCTGGGCCTCGGCTATCTCTGCCCTCTGAACTTGTCTGGGAGACCTTAAGACAGGCAAGAGAGAAACCGTGACCCATGCGCCAGCGTGACCCCCATCCAGGCTTGTCTAGGCGGGGCACGGGGCGGCCCAGATGCCAGGAAACCGGGCCCAGGCAAACCTGAAGGCTGCTCACCTCGAGTCAGGGCTGGCCTACCTTCCTCCTGGGGCCTTTCAGACAGAGGGAGGCAGGCCGTGACATGGGTTCCCTGTGTGACCTTGGCAGTGGCCTCGCCTCCCTGGACCTCAGTTTCCCCATCTCTAAAGCAGGGGCTTGGCCCAAAGCTCCCAGGCTGCCTCTGGTTTCTCCATCCCTCTGTTTACGCATCTGTGTCTTGCTGATCAAACTAAAGGCAGCTTCAGGTCTCCACGCGGCCACCTCCCTTGGGGCGTCACTGAGAAACCAACTAGGATAACCCAAGGTGGCAGCTGGGTCCCTGCAGGAGGGACCCCCCACCCCCACATTCATCAAGAGTGTCAGTTACCAGTGATTATTCATCCTAACCACAAGTGGAGCCCACCCCCACCCCCACCCCCACCCCCACCCCTGCAGGGTCTGTGCAGGGGTCTGAGGGTTCATGAGTTCATGCTCCATGTCAGGCTCTGTGTGGACAGTGCAGAGCCTGCTTGGAATTCTCTCTCTACCCCTCCCTCCCTCTCCATCTCTCTCCCTCTCCCTCGCCCAATATAAATAAATAAACTTAAAAAAAATAAAAGTATTCCCCGAACACTTGGCAGGAAAAGTATATTCTGCCTGTTGGGTACAGGGTTTCATACTTATTCCTTTGATCAAACTTGTTAATTGCGTTGTTGAGATTTTCTACACCCTGAGTTTTAATCTGTTGAACTATCCATTACTGAGAGGCGTGTTAAAAATCTGCGGCCACGATCACGGATTTGTCCATTTCTCTTTTATAATTATCTCGGTTTTTGCATCCTATAGCTTGAAGCTCTTCCATTTTGTGAACATAAGCTAAACATTTTCAAGGATCTTGCTGGAGAATTGTCATTTCATACTGTTACACCCTGGCCTTGTCTACCCGGCATAACACCTTTATGCCCTGGGCCGCCTGCTTCCGCATCAGCACGGCCCCATGGTTCCCATTTGCCTGGGTTCAGATCAGCCGGCTTGTGCCCTTGTGTTCGGGTGTGTCTGTGTAAACACAACAAAGCCGTGGGCTCGTTTTTTCAAATCCAGCGGGACACTCTCTGGGCATCGTAGCGTGCGTGTGCGTGTGCGTGTGTGCGCGCGCGCACGTCCTTGTCCAGGGGCGGCACGGGCCTGGCGCACAGCCAGCCTGCAGGAAACGTCTGCGGGATGAGACTTGATCGCCACGAGGAGAAGGAAGACACACGCTAGCAGGTGGATCGCACGCGGAGGCCGTGTCCTGCGAGGAACCAGGTCTCGCTTACACGCGAGGGGGGTGGAGGCCCAGTGAGGTCACGTGACCCGCTCAGGGCTCAGTCAGCCCGGAAGTGCGGCCGGACCCCTGCGTACCCCGCTTCCCCCCGGGCGCCAGTTCCCGGAGCCTCCTTGTTAGACCTCGTGGGCTTCGGCCCACTCTTGGAAGCTGTCCGGCCTCGGGGCGGCAGGGAAGGACGGCCTGGGGGCTGCCCACTTTAGCTAGGGGGCCTGCCCGCAGGACAGCGGTGTCGGGTCCCCAGCGCGGGCCGCCCTAACACATGAGCCCGAGGGGGCGGCTTAGAACAACCGGGTTCCGGGGCTCCGTGGTCTCGGGTCTGGAGCCACAAGGCCGTGCTCCCCTGGGAAGCGCCTCCCGACGCCTCCGCGCCCAGGGTGCCTGCTGGCCTTGGCTGATCTCGGGCCTGTTTGCGTCTTCATAGCCATCATCGGCCCTGTTTTCACTCGGCCGTGTTGCGAGGACGCCGGCGCTGGATTCAGGGCCGAGCCCAGCCTTAATCCAATCAACCTGTAGGGTTGGAACAGGGACCCTGTTTCCAAATCAGGCCACATCCCCAGGGCCTGGGGTCGCACTCAGCCACCCCTGCCCCACAGGACGGCCTCCTCCGTCCTGGACGCTGGCACCTCCCTCACCCCCTCGCTCCCAGGCCCCGCCCTCTGGGTCTGCTGGCTCCTTCCTGCCAGCACCTGGGGAACCACCACCCGCCCGCCCTCACCACCCGGCCTCCCACGCTCACCCGCCAGGGGCCACTTGGCGAGAGCTGTGTACCTGGGCACCCTCCCACCTTTTCCTCCAGAATCTGGCCCTCCCTGTCCAGCTCTCCAGGATTTCCCAGGATGTGGGCATTTAGCCAGGGGTAGCCTCATAGAGGTCCATGCTCAGACCCAGCTCCCAGTATCTGGAAGTCCCTACGTTTGCCTGAGGCCACCCCCCACACCCCCCCGCCCCCCACCCCCTGGCAGCCCTCACATCTGTGAGGGCCTCCAGCTCTTCCTAAGACAGAGCGGCTGTTGCAGGTAAGGGGCCCTGAGCCACCCCCACATTCCCCCGCGTCATTTGTCTCCATTAACCCAGTCTCACAACTCGGATTAGAGGCCCTGACGGCTGGTGGGCCCGGACGGTGTGACACTGCCCTCCGGCAGCCGCAGGGTGCTCCTCCGTGGAGTGAGCACGATGTGATTTGGGTCCCGAGGGTGCTGACAACACGGAGGAGGGAGCGTCGTGGGCTGCGTGAAGCGGAGGCCCCCGCCAGCTGGCCTGGCCCCACCGCAGCCTGCATTTCAGGAGCTGTCTCTGGAACTTGGGGAGGGGGTCCAGGGAACCCTGCTCGGGCGAAGAGAAGGGTGAAGGGGACCAGAGACCACGTGATGTGCAGGCGGCCAGGACAGTGAGGACGCACGCAGCTGTGTTCGTTCATCCAGCAGACACTTACTGAGGGCCCACTGTATAAGCCATACGAGTGACCACCGAACACAGGTATTTACAGCTTATAATCGCGGAGAAGAAAGAAAACCGTACTTAGCATGCAGTGTGCCATCCTCCGAGGGGGAGCAGTGTGTGGAGGGCCACGACAGGCCTGGTCCTTGTCCCCCAAGGCGGGCCAGAGGCGCTGCAGGGGGGCCGGTCGGCCCCACGGACCACCAAGAGCCAAAACGGAGGCAGAGGCAGGGCTCAGGACACATGCGGGGCGGTCCCAGAAGCTTCTGCAGGAGGTAGGCTGGCATCGTGGCAGGGTCTAGAACACGTCTGGCGGGGGTCCCAGCATCTGGAAGCCTCCGTGCAGGTGATGGGAGAGGGCTCCACTGCCCCCCACCACCATCCTGAGGGGGAAAAGACAAGGTGCCAGCGTCTGGGGGACCCCCAGACCAGCTGGGCTGTGCGGCTGGGGGTCAGGGGTGCAGGGAAGCGTGGCGGGGATTCGGCAGAGGCCGCAGGGCAGTGGGCCACCTGTGCAAGCCGGAGGGCCTCTTCCAGCCACCCCTTCTCCCTGTCAACAGAGTGGACGGCCTTATACCTTCGCCTCCTTGGAGGGGCTCCGGGAGCCTGAGGGCCCCCTCAGCCTCTCCCCTACACGCCACTGGGGGGACGTGCACACACCAGGATGAAGGACACCATCAGATGCACCCATGGCCACTCAGGCCACCACCCCCTGCCCACCCCCCCACTATAGCACCTGACACCCGCTCAGCCTGGCCTCCATTCCCTCAGACCTGTTGCCTCCTCCGCACCTCTGTGTCTAGGACATAAGTTCTCACCAATCCGTCTTCTCCGAGCATTTATCCGCCTCCTTCGTACGTGTGCAGTCACTGCCAGCTCACTGCTCTTCCTGCCCCACAGGCCTCGAGTTTGCTCCTTCCTTCGGGAATCTCGAGTGGGCTGCGCTTCTGCGCCCTCTCGTCTGCATCCACTGACCATTCCCTTCTCAGAGTGCGCCGTCCCCTCCGCCCCAGGCGCGGGTCCCTGCCGCTGCACCCTTGACCGGTGGCTGTCTTTCTGGACCACACCAGGGGCCCATTTCCACATGCAAGGCCGTTCCCAGAGAAGCCTCCTGAGTGCCGGCTTAGAGCTGGGCTCAGGCCGTGACTGCCAGTACCTCCTTGGGACCCACAGCCCGTTTCTGGGCGAGCAACCTCACCTCCTATGACAAGAGCCAGTAAAAGTCCCCTGGCCTCCATAAAGGAAACAGTTCACAAGAACTGGGAGTCAAGTGAACTGTGATAATGTATAGGATCTCTGTTTTGTTTTTTTAATGTTTATTTATTTTGAGAGAGAGAGAGAGAGAGAGCGCTCAGGGGAAGGCAGAGAGAGGGAGAGGGAGAATCCCAAGCAGGCTTCATGCCTTCAGCACAGAGCTGGACACAGGGCTCGATCTCACGAACCATGAGATCATGACCTGAGCTGAAGTCAAATGTTGGATGTTTCACCGACAGAGCCTCTTGGGTGCCCCAGGATCTGTGCCTTGTGTCAAGAAATGACCCTAAAGATAGTTTGCATGTGAAGAGCAATTAGAAAAGAACACAGAGGGCATACAAATTAATCACTGAATTATTAACCCCTTCATTTCATGGAGTAAGAAACGGGCTCAGAGAGGGAACGTGACTTGGTCAGGGTCACACAGCAGCACAGAGCAGGGGCCTCTGACCAAGCTGACTCCAAGTTGAATGTCTTTCCCTCCCACACCTTGGTCGGTATCCCAGTATGGTATTTATGGACTGGTGAGTGTAACTTCTTACGATATTCTTTAAACAGAATGATTGTAGAAATGACCATTGCCCTCAAGCTCTACGTCATAAGCTATTATTTCTGATTTAGAGCACTTGTGACTCCCAGTGTCACGTTCCCTTGGGAAAGTACCCTGTGTTCCACGTTAGCTCCCAGGGCGGGTCCTGTGGAACCTGGGGCCTGGGCTACAGGAAGACAGGTAGAAACCACAGTAGGGGTGCCTTCTCCATCCTGCTGCTCCCACAAAACATTCCCCTGTACACAAGGGAGAAATGAGCTGCAAAGACCCACTTTTAAAATTAACACCGGGGTGCCTGGGTGGCTCAGTCAGCTGAGCATCCGACTTCGGCTCAGGTCGTGACCTCATGGTCCATGAGTTTGAGCCCTGCGTCGGGCTCTGTGCTGACAGCTTGGAGCCTGGAGCCTGCTTGCGACTCTGTGTCTTCCTCTCTTTCTGCCCCTCCCCCACTCGTGCTCTGTCTCTCCCTTAAAAATAAATAATAAATTTTTTTTTTTTTTTTATAAAACTAACACCAAGTGAAACAATCAAGGTTTGGTGCTACCAATGAACCATTGCGACGCTTTACTTTCCAAACACGTATTTCTTTGTAAGTGGACAAGTTCTCTGAGGCACTAAGATTGTCCCGAATCGTGGTGCTTTAAAGGAATGGTAGCATTCTGTGGGGCACCAGCTCGGGTAGGACACGTGGACATCTAGGCTAACCCAAGGCTGGTGGGCTCCTGGCCTGGACCCCGTGAGGAGGAATGGGTTTTTCTACGTTCAAGCATCAAGCCTTCCTCCATAGGAAGCACCAGGCATGAAATGTACGGACAGGTCTTTGCAAGGGTGCAAAGCTAGAGCTCCGAGCTCTGACCCCCTCCTGTCGGGTGATGTGTACTGGGAATGCTTTACAGAGGCCCTGCATCAGTATGAGAATCAGCTGCTGGCTACCAGAGAAGGGAGTTTGATTTACCTTTGGGGCCGATTGTGCGGAGCAGGGGCACTGACCCCCCCCCCCCAACCTAAGGCCTACTCTAAGCAAATACAGAAGATACACACCCCCTGTCGAGGCTAAAGAGCTTGCTGAAATCGTCCATCGTCCCGCAACTCCATACCCCCCTGTGGTGCCTCACTCTGTCTGCATCTTTGGGACCATCTAGCATCTGCTGGGATACCTCCAAGGACAGGGAGCTCACTACCTGATGACTCTAAGGTGCTCAAAAATGGGAAAGGTCTGTCATAACTAGGGATCAAAATCTACTTCCCGAGACTCCTCTCCCGCAGGTCCCAGTTGCACCCTCTGTGGCCACCCAGGCCACTGCTGCGCCCCCTCTGCTGCTCCCTCTCCGTTATGTCCACCTCAGCCCTTCTGCCTGCTGCCCCTTTTCCTGCAACAGCCAGAGCTCTGCTGAATTGGTGACGCAGATCGGTCAGAGCAGCCCAGGGTCCAGACAGGACATGTACAGCAGGCCTCCTGGATGGGAGCTCAGAACCTCCAGCCATCAAGGCTTCTTATACGCATAAAGGGGTCACGTAAGTGGGGGGCTGGAGTACATCCTTTAATAGGCGAGGAGTGGGAGTGGAGGACACTGTGCACAGACGCTGTGGCAGGAGACCCAAGTGTCAGGCCTGGTGGGGTTCTCGAGTCTTCTTGGATGACCGAGGACACCGAGGCGGGGCAGGAAGGGACTCATCACCCCCGGGTCACACAGGCTCTTGGGGAGCTCTCAGCCGTGAGTAAAATCCACGGCCCTCCTGGGAGACCTCAGAACACCGGCCCTGAAACTAGACGCTGCTTCTTGACGTCATCACTCCCTCTAAACGATACTCTGCCCCATCACTCTCAGTCCTGACTCTCTCTTACTGAGACGGGCGTTTCTCGGGGTTCAGGCCTGCTTGGAGGTGCGGCTGCTGGGGCCCGGGTAGAATTCGGGGCGCCGCAGACAGCAGGGCAGCGGGCTGAGGCAGCTGTTGGGAGTGGGCAGGGCACACGGAGCCGGGGAAGGGGTGGGGGTGGGGGGCTCTGCAGTCAGCTTGGTCAGCACCTCCGTGGCGTGGGGGCTCCACCCGGCAGGGCCCGAGGGCCGGCAGCACACAGACCCGCTCAGGGGCGGCGGCAGCAGCAGCAGCAGGCGCCCACCGTGGCCCGCGGCAGCACGAAGACCGCGAACTCCAGCAAACCACGGAGGGCAGCCAGCGGGCCCGGCGTCAGGGAAACGTGGCGGACGCAGGCGTCCGCCCCCCACGCTGGCCGCGTGGCCGGGAGCAAGCGACACGCGCGGGCAGCGCGCGGAAGAAACCGCGTCCGCCTCCCCTGGAGCAGAGCCCGAGAGGGCCACCTGCGGTCACGCACCCCGTTCACTGAGCAGACGGGCACCGTCGGCACCTGACACAGGGCAAGCCGTCTGCCGTGCGCGGCTGGAACGGCGCAGGGACCCGTCCCGCGCCGGCCGCGCCACCTGCGGGCCGTCCAGCCTGTGGCCCGCCGCCCCCGAGGTGTCAGGGCGCAGCCAGCGTGCGGGAGCGCAGCCTGACGGCGGGGTCCCAGCCCGCCGCCCGCCCCGTGACCCGCTTCGCCCGCCGCTCCCGCGGCCGGACCCGCCGCCGCACGTTCCGAGAGGCGATTGGCCGGCGGCAGCCAAGCCCGCCCCCAGAGCATCCAGGGCGTGTTTCTATTGGCCGCTCCTCCGAGACTCCTCGCGAGAGGCCTCGGGCGCGGGAACTGACACGTGCGTGCCCCTCCGTCCCTCCGCCTTCAGCCCAGCGCGCTCGAACACCCCTCTCCAGATAAAGGTGCTAACTCCGCACGGCCGCTCCGGGCACCCCCGGTTCCCAACCCCATTTTGGTCTGTTCACGCGCCCGGGACCTCGTCCCCAGCAGGCCTGCCGCACCTCGGCTGGACACTGAGAGGTGACTAAGCCAGGGGCAGCCAGGGTAGGAGAACCTACGGTTGACTCGCGGGCGGCGCCCTGCTGAGCTTGCTCGGAGCAGGGGCCCAAAGCCGGGGAAAGCAGGCAAGGCTTCTCAGAGGAGGTGGCTGTGAGCTGATCACAATACTCCCCTGGCTTAGCGCACTCCAGTGGCTTCCTCTTGCAATTAGGATAAAATCTAGATTTCCTGCTTTGACCTACAAGGCCTCACGACAGAGACCCTCAACCAGGACTTAAATAAAAATCGATAAACGAATTCCACACCCCGGAAGTCTGGGGTAGAATCCGAGGCCTGGTATTTTTAAAGATGCCCCAAGCAATTCCAGTGTATGCCAGCGTCGACAATCTCTGTTCGGCCTGCCCACTTCCTAGGCCTTGTCTCCTGCCGCTCCGAAGCTGGCTCGCTTCACTCCAGTCGCACTAGCCTGACCTTCCTCGAACACATCCATCTCGGCCCTTCTTTGGGTTTTCCCGCGGCCCCTTCTCAGCATTCAGGCCTCAGCTCGAGAGCCACCTGCTCCGACGGAAAAGCCTTCCCTCAACCACCCCCTTCTTTACGTCCCAAGGGATGCAGTGCGCGCCTTCAGCGCCCGGAGCACCTGGCCGAGCACTAGCGGGGCAGCAGCGCACCCGGAGCGGAGCTGACAGGTAACCAGACGACGAGCTCGTACGAGGGAGTGGGCGACAAACAAAAACAGCCACAAAAGGCAGTGAGTGACCAGGCGGGAGGCTCCAGGAAGCTGGGATGGGCTGAAGAATGGGAGGGCCCCCAGGGGAGAAGCCCATAGTCCCCTTTGTGTCGCTGACCAGCTGTGTGTCCTGGGATTAACCGATTAACCTTGACCCTCTGGAAAGGAGGGTAACTCCTTGCCAGGGTTATGGGAGAATTAGCAGAGCCACTGGGGTAAATGCCTTGCATTTGGCTGCTATGGGGCCTTGCTTCCCACCTCCATGCCGCTTCCCTCCTCCCTTCCCCCCTCCCCCCTCCCCTCCCCCCCCTCCCCCCCCCCTCCCCCTCTTTTCCCCTCCTCCTCCCCCCCTCCTCCTCCTTTCCATTGTTCACAGGCTCTTCTCTGTGGTGGACAGTCCCCCACTGGCCCTAGTCCGGAGCTCCCACCCTCAAGAGCTCTTTCCTTCCTCCCTGCCTTCACCACGAGCCCCTGCCAGGCTGCCACCAGGAGCCGGGAAGTGGTTTTCCTCATGTCTCCTGTCCCCTGTCCGTCCCCACAGCCAGACCTGCTTCAAGGGCTCTGCCTCCCTTGCCTAGGAGAAGGAGAATAAGCGACAAATGGGATTCTCTGCCCAGTGGTCAGAAAAGGGAAAATTGACCCAATTACCCAGCTCTAGTCTGGGCCAGTGCCTGGGGGAACTAGTAATCTGATAGAAAGTTTGCAGAATCAGACCATACTTTCACAGGGTTTCCTTCCAGGGGACCCCGGGGGCCTCGGGTCGCCTTCCTCTCGTGGGAGGTGTCGCTGCACGTTGGGGGACCTGGGTTCTAGTCTCTCCCCTGGCCACTAACTTGCTGTGTGATTTGGGGCAAGTGACTAGTCCTCTCCGGTCCCTGTTCTCTCCCCTGTAAAATGGGGAGGCCCCTTGTAGTCTCATACTCAGAGACAGGCTGGATCCCTTCTCCCCTCTGCGTTCGGAAGGCGAGTCAGATCACAGCAGGCCCCCGGCCAAAACCCTCCGTGACCTCCCGTCCCATTCAGAACTGACTCCTCACGCCTCACCTGGCTACGAGGCCTGGTCTGACCTGGTGCCTGCTCTCCTCTCCTGATCTCGCCCTCTAACCCCACCCGCTCCGTGCTGAGACTCAGCTATACCAGCCTCTGCTTGGTTCCAGAGCACCAAACCTGTTCTTGCACTTGCCAGGCCCTCTGCTTGGGGTGCTGTACCCAGTTGGTGCCAAGACTGGCTCTTTCTTATCCCGCAGGTCTCAGGTCACATGTTGCCTCCTCTGAGAAGTCCTCCCTGACCACTCACACTGCCTTTATCCCCAAGCCCCACCCCACCTGAGGTCGCTCCCTCATCACCCTGGGATAAACAGATATATATATTTTTGAGAGAGGGCACAAGCAGGAAAAAGGGCCACGGGGGGGGGGGGGTCTTAAGCAGGATCCATGCTCAGTGGGGAGCCTGGTGTGGGGCTCCATCCTGTGACCCTGGCATCATGACCTGAGCTGAAATCAAGAGTCAGGCACTCACCTGACTGAGTCACCCGGGCGCCCCCCGCCCCAAGCCAACCTTCTAAATGAAACGCGACGTCCACACACATGCCCACGTGTCACAAGTATACAGACGATGGATTTTCACAGGCCAAACACACCCATGCAACCAGCACCCGCATCAAGAAGCAGAGCAGGACACAGGGGGATCAGCAGGGGGAGAGGGGTGCAGGCTGGGCGTACACTTTGTTTTCTTTCCTTTAAAATTTTTTTTAACGTTTATTTATTTTTGAGAGAGGGAAAGAGACGGAGCATGAGTGGGGAGGGGAAGAGAGACCGAGGGAGACACAGAATTTGAAGCAGCTCCAGGCTCTGAGCTGTCAGCACCAAGCCCGTCTCGGGGCTCAGACCATAAGCCATGAGACTCATGACCTGAGCCGAAGTCAGAGGCTTAACTGACTGACTGAGCCACTCAGGCGCCCCAAATTTCTTTTCTAAACACAGTCCCTTGAGGGGCGCCTGGGTGGCTCAGTCGGCTGAGCTTCCAGTTTCGGCTCAGGTCACCATCTCACGGTTCTTGGGTTGGAGCCCCACGTCGGGCTCTGGGCTGACAGCTCCAAGCCTGGAGCCTGCTTCAGACTCTGTCTCCCTCTCTGCGCTTCCTCTGCTCGTGGCTTGTGTTCTGTCTCTCTCTCTCTCTCTCTCAAAAATGAAGAAACATTGAAAAAATTTAAAAAAAAGTCTCTTGATTATTGTTACTGTAATGAAAAAATAGCGCTTCCATAGATCATTTTCCACAAGGGAGGTGACCATTGGGATCATTCCCCGCAGAGTGATTTCAGGTGGCCGGGTCACAGGGCGTGGGGCCTTCTGGGTTCTTGCCCGGCAGCCCCTCCGGGTCCTCCTTGTCCTCCCAGGGCCCCTGTTCTGCTCTGCGGTGCTAGGAAGCTCTCGGTGACAAGGTCCCCAGAGGCCCTGGGGAGCCCGCAGGAAGTGCGGCTGGGAAGCAGGGGGCAGTAGGCCAAGGCCACGAACAGGCCTAGCTCAGGGGCGCCTTCCAAACGCATCCCCTCCTCCCACAGGGCGTGCGTGTGTGTGTGTGTGTGTGTGTGCGCGCGCGGTGTGCGTGCACTGGGGGCGGTGGGGTTTCCAGATTCTGTGTCTGTAGCACCACTTGCCTCTTTACTCCGTGACCGTGAATTACTTGGCTCTATGTGCAGATTCATCAGCAAAACCCCAAAACCTTTGCCAACGTGGTGGGTGAGACGTGCGCCGCGTGCCAGGGTCTGCGTTCCTGTACTTTCGGGGGAGGGCGAGCATTTCTCCGGTGTTGACGCGCCGCGCGGATTTTGTCTACACTCTGGGCTCTGTGGCCGGGAACGCGCGCTGTGGGAGCCTGGCCCCGGGGCGCAGACACGCCGCTTTCAAATCTGCTCCTCAGTTGCCGTATGGCCCCGTGCCTGTGACTCAAGCTCCGTTTTTCTGGCCCGTGAATTGGAGAGTAACGCTCACCTCGTAGGGCTGCTCAAGGGTTAACTAGAACGTTCCTAGGAGCCTCTGTTAGTTCCGGAATAAGAGCAGCAGCTGTGAGCAGGGCGGAGGGCCTGGGGGAGGTGCAGGGCCCATCAGGGTAGCTGGGGACTTCTGTCCCCGCCGCCCAGAGCCTGCTGTACGCCCCTCCGATTCTGGGCAGCTCTCCGTGGTCTCTCCAGAACATTCGCCCACTTGTCAGAGGCAACAGCTCCCCCTTTGCACTCAGATTTGGGTTTATCTCTTTGATTGTGTTTCCTCCCGTAACAACAACGGGGACGGAGAGTGGGGACCTGAGCACTAGGTCAGAAACCACTTCCTCAGAACTCTGAAGGTGGCCTTCTTCCTTCTGGAGCCGCCGGACAGGATTCCGGTGCCATTTGGACCGCAGTCTTTGTGACCATTGCCCCTTCTCTGGAAACTCCGGAAATGACTTTCTTTAGTACCCAGGGGTTGGCACATGGGACGCAGCGAGGTTGTGCTCTGGTGCAGCCTTTTGTGTTTTCTCCACCACGCCGGATGCCAGTAAACTTTTCCAATCTGGAAGCTTAGGTGCTTCCGTTCCGAGGAGGGTCCTTGTGTCGTTTACTTAATGGTCTTCTCTGGTTTCTCTGATCTTTCCCGGTCTCCCGTTTTGTGGATGTTGGATTTATGGAGTTCGATCATCTGGGGAACTTTTGCTTTTCACGTAGGCACATCTATTCACTTTTTCTCCCCTACAGATTTGGCTGTTGATTTCATCTTTAAAGTATTGTTCCCAACCCCCCCCGATTATATAACCAGCTCCATTTTTAATGTTGGCGAGAGCAATTTCAGAATGAGGTTCGTGCTGTTTTTATTCATCTAGGCCCCACTGCAGGCAGCACGTGTGACTATTTGTCGGGTAAATGAAGGAGAGAAATGATTTTATTGATTTAAAAAAAAAGCAAAGGAAAAACGATCCATATAATCTATCTTATACAGGGTTTTATTTCCAGCAAAGATTCTGGTTTGTTTGTTTCTTTCTTTCTTTCTTTTCTTTCTTTCTTTCTTTCTTTCTTTCTTTCTTTCTTTCTTTCTTTCTTTCTTTTTTATTTTTTTAGATTTTATTTTAAAGTAATCTTGACACCCACCATGGGGCTTGAACTGACAACCCCAAAGTCAAGAGACTGAGCCAGCCAGGTGCCCCAAGATGCTGGGTTTTTTTTGTTTTTTTTTTTAACGTTTATTTATTTTTGAGACAGAGAGAGACAGAGCACAAACAGGGGAGGGGCAGAGAGAGAGGGAGACACAGAATCTGAAACAGGCTCCAGGCTCTGAGCTGTCAGCACAGAGCCCGACGCGGGGCTCGAACTCACGGGCCGTGAGATCATGACCTGAGCCGAAGTGGGATGCTTAACCGACCAAGCCACCCAGGTGCCCCAAGATGCTGGTTTTTAAATGTTGAAACAAATATTTCCTTTACAAACGTTAATAAAATACATGAAAAAATGTTAAAGGATAAATGAGCTCCCGGGCCCTCGGTATAAGGCAACAGAAGAGCGTTAAAAGTTTTCCAGTTATTTCCAGACACAGGGATACAGAGCGGCCATTGCTGAAGGGAGGCCACGGCAGAGAAGGCAAAGGCAATTCACCGAGAAGAAATCACGGAGGTGACGAGGTGGTGAGAGCCCCGAGCGAGGCCGGCTGTGGGCTCAGGCTGCGTGCGCAGCTCACTTCCAGAGCTGCTTAGACTTGCAGGCAGCGGCCCCTCCCGGGGTCCTGGGGGGCGCCAGCCCCCTGACACCTGGCCCTGGCTCTCTGGGGGCTCCCGGGCTTGGGGCCAAGGCGAGAGCTGGCCACAGGCAACAGCACAGCGGCTGTCACCGGGGTCCCTCCGGAGTCGGCACCGCTCTGGGCACCGGCCCTTGGGAGGCACTGGTAAATGGAAGCCCGGGCGCAGGGAGGAGGCCTGTTTCCCGTGCAGTGAGCGTGTGACAGAGACGGGTCCTGAAGCAGGAGCCGCAGCACAGACCCTTTGAGGACAAGCCCGAACTGGCCATCTGGGGACTGGGGTGTGCCGTGGTCAGGGACCCGGGTGCCGCAGGCAGGCCTGTCCGGCCCCTGATGCCTCCACATCTGGGACCTTCGGCAGATGCCAGCCCGTGCACGCGGCGGCTTCTCTGCCTGTATGACGACGGTGGTGACCCCACTTCACTTGGGGAGGACGATGACGCGAGCTATGGCAGGGGAGGCACAGCGGGATTCATTGCTCCTTCTGTGTCACACCTGGCCTCTGTCCAGCTGACGATGGCCCAGGGCTCCACGGGTGGACCGCCCTCCAGGGCCCCTGGGGTTCGCAGGTGAAGGCCACCATGCTTCAGAGATGGGGCTATGCTGAGGACACCCGGGTCTCCAGGGCTTCGAGAACAACGGCCAGTCAGGCCTGTGGGCTCAGCTTCCCCTCCCAGTCAGCCATCTCAGGCATTCCCAAGGCCAGCTCTTGGCCCAGCTCCTGACCCTCTGAGGGGGCTTTTGGGGGGCATTCTTGTTTAACAATCTGTCCCCTACACTAGAATTTAAAATTATTTTTGTAACTCTCGTAGTTTGCTCGGGGGGTGTGGTGGGGGGAAGGAACTCACCGTAAATAGTGTCTTTAGTTTGGCAACACCTATCTGTCAAAGTTCCAAATGCACACGCCGTCAACAGCAACCCTGGTGCCGGACTTTTCTTACAGACATCGTCGCCCTAATGCACAGAGGACAGTCTCAGCAAAACACTGGTGCTTACAATACATCAACGGGTAAAACAAGGTTTCCTGCCCCGGTGGAATTCGTTCCGGTTTGCATCCCATGTGCTGGGAGCCCATTCAAGGCTGGGGCAGATTCACAAGCCGGGCCATGGAACCATCTCTAAGCTGCATTGTTAAGTAAAAAAAGCCAGGAGCGGACAGAGAGAGACGTGTGCTGTCCTGCGTGTGAAACGTCGCTGTGTTGTCTGCGGACACATTTCCTGGAAGGATTCGTGAGAAACTCCGTCAGACTCGGCCCCTGGGAAGGAGCACTGAGGGACCAGGGACCAGCTTTGGGAGGAAGAGTCACTTTTCACTGTTTGTGAACTTTGAATGTTTACCCTGCGCCCGCCTTACCAAACAACGCAAAGTGAAACAAGTCACTGAAACATCAGGCCTCTTACTTTGCCACGGGCCTTCAAACTAGGTAATCCACCAGGGCAGTCTTTCAGCCTGGGCACGAGTGACATTCGGGGCTGGACAATCATTTGTGTTGGGGACCGTCCTGTGCCTTGTAGGACGGTTAGCGGCGTCCCTACCCTCTACCCACCTTGGTAGCACTTCCCCCCCCCCCCCTTGGCTGTGACCACCAAAAATGTCTCCAGACATAGCAAAATTCCATGGAGGTGAAGTCACCCCTGGCTGAGAAGGAGTGCTCTAGGAAACACGTGAAATAGGGCAGCCGTTTCCATTAAGCGATAAGAAAGTTGAAACCCAGAGTTTTTATTAAATTTTTAAAAATTGTGAGCCTCATTTTATTGTTACCTATTCGTTTATAATCTTAAATGGACAATACTCTACTGTACTTGCTACCTTTTAAACAACCTATCGATAGGGGTGGGGTGCCTGGGTGGCTCAGTCGGTTGAGTGTCTGTCTCTGGATTTCAGCTCAGGTCATGATCCCAGGGTTGTGAGTTCAAGCCCCGCATTAGGCTCTGTGCTGACAGCGCAGAGCCTGCTTGGGATTCTCTCTCTCTCTCTCTCTCTCTCTCTCTCTCTCTCTCTCTCTCTTTCTCTCTCTCTCTCTCCCCCCTCCCCCTCTCCCTCTGTGCCCCTCCCTCATTGTACTCTCTCTCTCAAAATAAATACAACTTAAAAATAATCTATCAATATACAAATGGATATATAGAAACAGAATACATCTAGTTTTTCACTTAGTTTGATCAGTTTCTGGTAACGTTTCAGCTAAGGCAAATCTCACTGGAGATGTCTGGGCTGCTTCGCACAGTGATCATTTAATCTCGGGGCGCCTGGGGGGCTCAGTCGGCTGAGCGTCTGACTTCGGCTCAGGTCATGACCTCGCTGTCCATGAGTTCCACCCCTGTGTCGGGCTCTGTGCCGACAGCTCAAAGCCTGGAATCTGCTTTGGATTCTGTGTCTTCCTCTACTCTGCCCCTGCCCCTCTCAAAAAATAAATAAAACATTAACATTTTTTTTAAATGATCTCTGTCAAGATTTAGGAGGAGAACTCTTTAACTGCACAATTACAATCACAATGACATCAGACATACTGCAAAACCAAATCCCTTGCTTTGTTCAAAATGGACTTGTGTGCAGCGTGCTGCCTTCCACAATGTACTCCTGGCCCCCCAGAATGTGCAGGGTTCTTCGGTGGGTTATTACTAATGTCAGGAGGGCGGGACTAAGCCTCGTCATTGTGTGTGTATCTTGTGTGTGTGTGTCCAGCATGTTTGTGAGGAGGGGCACGGAGACGGTGCCCAGCTGGGTGCGCACCGAACGAAGGCAGGCAGTGGCCTGGAACCGAAGCAGGTGCGGACTGCTGTCAGCCCGAGGCTCCAAGACGCACGCACCAGGGCCGCCTTTCGGGAGGCCTCTAACCGGTCTTGGTCTCTGGCTGACCATAGGAGCAGGGACGGCAGGCGGTGGTGCCCGCCAGGGGGTGCTGTGCGTCCCCTCGCCAGATCCTCTTGGTCTCTCAGGTTTACTGTGCTGGGGGCCGGGTCGCAAAGGCGAGTAAGACCCGACTTGACCGCTCGCAGGGGGCGGGGCTGATGGACCCCGGGAGCAGACCTCGGTCATTCCGTGTGGTCGGTGCCATGACTGGCGGGTTAGGGTGGAGGGGGGCAGTGGGGTGGGGGCGCCTCCGGAAAGCTCAGGGCAGGGCGGGAGGAAGACCGCCCTTGCACCAGAATGGAGGCTGCAGGAGGGGTGAGCCTGGGGCGCCAGCAGGGGAGAAGTCTAGATGCCCCTGGAGAAGTGGGACGGGGAAGGGGAGCAGAGGGGCACCCAGGCCGTGGAGGAGTAGTGTCAGTGCCTTTCAAGGAGGGAGAGCAGAATGCTTTAGATGGTCACCAGCTGTAGAGACCTAGCTAAGAGGGGGTACCCAGAGCAAGGTCCTTCGGGAAGCAGGAGGGGAGGGCACAAAAATGGCAGAAGCATTTGTCTCCCGCTGCTGGAGTGACCTGCCGTCCCACTGTGCGCAGAGTGCCGGGACTTCCTGCCGCCCCACTGTGTGCAGAAGGCAGGGACTTCATGCTGTCCCACTGTGCAGAGGGAGGGGACTTCGCGGGTGCTTGGTGTTCAGGTGAGGTGTGTGGCAGGGTGTGGTAGTGGGGGGGGGGGAATGGGAGGTAGTTGGGGCACAGGGGTCAAACAGTGCATGTGGCTAGGAAGGGAGGCAGGTGAAGTCCGGAGGGGCTGGTAGGTGGGGAGAGGAAGAAGGTGACAAGGGACCACAGGAAGAAAACACATAGTGTGATGTGGGTTTGGGGAGGGTGAGGAAAGTCGCAGGATCCCGTCTGAAGGTCAGGCATCTGATCCTCAGGTTTCAGAGGTGGGGCAGGCAGGGCTGAGACAGCCTAGGTTGTGGCCCTGGGAGCTGGTGGCACAGGTGGAATGAAACGTCGCTGGAAAGGAGGACGTCAAGGCCACGTGCTACCGGGGTCCCCTGGAGGACAGCAGGGCTAAGGGTGCAGGAGTCAGGAGGGAGCTTCCAGGAATGAGGGACGGAGCGCGGGAGATGGGCAGTGAGGAGGCATGTGGGCCTCGGAGGGGAGGGGTCTTCGCCAGGGCTGGGCAGGGCAGGGCAGCTGACCACGACCCGACCCGTCGTCCCCAGGAACAGGAGGAGGTCCCTGAGCAGGACCAGGTTTAGCGAAGGCAGGAGTGTTCCTGGGAGCGGGCTCCTGCCCGCACACGAGGAAGGGCCGCGGCCACCGAGGGCAGACGGCTGGGCCCTCGCCCGCGGCCGGCCGGCCTCCAGGCTCGGGGTGGGGGGCACTGCTGCGCCCCGCGCTAACCTAAGGGACGTGCAGCAGAGAGCCTGGAGACTAGGGCTGCGGGACCAGCCCCGCCTGGGAGCCACCGCTCTCTGGCCGGGCCTCTCTCCTGAGCCTGCTTTGGAGCAGAGTCCACCTTGGGGTCCCCGGAAGGCCTCTGTACCCCTTTTCGTAGAGGGGGCCGCCCTGCCGGGCGCAGGGAGCGCAGTTCAGGGAGGACACATTCCGGAAATTCCAGTTTCTGGGGGGCTTGGAGGGTCGCGGCCAAGAGGCCTGGCTGAGCTCCGCCGCCAGAGGGCGCATGCGAC
>NW_024412416.1:657903-667999 GCF_014898765.1 Herpailurus yagouaroundi | reverse complement strand
GGAGGAAACCCCTCTGCCCTCGGGCGCACGGCGCGGGCCCCCCCCACCCCCGTCTGGTCCGCGCGCGGAGGGCCCGGCGTGGAGCCTCGTCGGCGCCTGGTCCGCGGAGCACCCCGCCGACACGCAGCGGGCCGGGGCGCGGGGTCGGTGGCGCGGGGTCCCAGCTCGCGCGCCCCCAGCACTTCCTGCCTCCCCTCCCCCGAGTGTGCAGGCGCCCGGGCGCAGCGGAGGGGAGCTTCTCTCCCGGCCCTGGGCTCGGCTCTCCCTGCCCCGCCCGGCTTGCCTCCGACGAGCCTCTGGCCAGAGTCCAGGTCCTTGCTCGGCCGCGGAGCTCCAGGCGTCCGAGGCAGCCGGCCTGGAAGTTTCGGAGCCGAGGGTCTAGGGGGACCCCTGGCCGTGTGCCCAGGGAGCGCTGATGGGGGCCGGTCGGATAGCCGGGAGAGAGCCATGCGGGCCAAGCGGTCGGGAGGGCTTTGTAGGGGAGGAGAGGCCAGAGCCCGGAGGGACTGGGGATGGATGAACTTCGGGTCGGGGGTGGGCGGGGGGCGTCCCCGCGGCGGGGCGTGGGCTGCATGGGGCCTGCGTGCTGGGGATGCCGCAGCCTTGGAAAAGCGTCCGGGGCCGGAGTGTAGGAGGAGGCACTTTAATCAGATCTTAGAAGTTTTGGGGAGCCGTTGAGGGGAGTAGCTCATGAAAGCAAGGTTTCAGGGAGGTTCCCTCTAGCAGTGCGTGTGGAGTGTAGAGGGAGCAAATATTTAATGAGGTTCTTAATTCTCATCAGTCCTACAAGAGTGCTGCAAGGCAGGTGACAACACGGGACAGGCTCAGAGAGGAGGGTGGTTTGCCAGTCTGGCCCTTTAGCTACTGCGTGAGTCCTTTACCCCCCTGCTCAGAGCGGGGACCCATGGGGACTGACCAGGTGATGGGGATGAGGCAACACGGACCCCCTTGGCCCAGGGAACTTGGGTCCAGGACCCTGGCAGCTGTGAGAGGAGTGGGGAGTCGGAACGTTCTCCACTTGCACTGGAAGCCAGACCCATGGATGAACTTGGCCAGCCTCCTGCCCCTCCCGGGCTGTAGTTAAGTGGGGACAGTGGTGTCTGCCTCCCCTGGTTCTTGGCAGGACTGAGATGCTGAATGTCAGTTGCTTAGCACAGGGCAGAGTGACTGACTACCGTGTGGTGGCCATTTTCGCTAATGCCACAGAGACCCAGGAAGACCGGGGAGACCTTGGTGGGTCCTGTGCTTTGGACCTGCCGTTTGGCAGTGGACGCAGGGCAGGTAGCTTCTCCCACCCAATGTGCCCCCCACCCCTGGGTGGAATGTCTATTGTGGTGTCCCCGCGGGTACATGACAGGGGGCCTCCCCGTTCTGCCCCCACTTGGGGTGCCTGAGCCCTGGGCTGCCGAGCTGAGCCGTCTCACTGTCGTTGGAGCTGCCCAGAGGTCCTAGACTCTCCCCACTGCACATGACCTTCTTTGAGACCAGAGGGCATATCCTGGACACACTTCTAGGAAGCTGTACCCTGATTGTTTGTCCTGTGACAAATCAAGGGATTTGTTGGGGTTGGTGGGACTGGGGCCTGGTAATGTCCCCACCAGCACGCTGAATTGCACACGTGGCCTGTGTGTGCGTGTACGTGTGTGCGTGCCAGGCACATGCAGGCCGACCTGAGGAGGACGGCATCTGTCTCCCCCACATCCACACGCACACCACACACCTTGGTTATTTGTTATCTTTGGCATGAGCTTCGGGTCAGGTCGTTTGAAGGGCTGGACCGTCACTCTGGTTCCTGAGAGAGAGGTGACAGTAAACACCACGTTGGCATTTCTCTGGTAGAAACTGCAAAGTGACAGTTCTGTCACCTAGGGATGGTATTCAAAGTATGTAACACCCTGAATAGAGCTCCTGACCTGGCAGGAGGGACTTGGCCGTGAACCACTGGCCGTCCGTCTTCCTGCACAGTGCCCACACCCATCCCCTTGCCCAGTGCCCGTGCACCCGCATGCCTTCTAAGACTGGACCCCGCAATTTCCCGTTGCCGGCACTGGGTTCTGCTCGCTTCAGCCACCAGGTCTCTGCCAGGGGTCGGCTTTAGGAGACCATGAAAGAGTTATTTGTTTTATAACACACTTTGCCCCCTTTATGACATATTTTAATGGCAAAACAATAAAGTCAATTACAAAAATAATTATGCAGAACAAAAGAAGAAGATAAAAATTATGGCAAAGTGATAGCTTCCTAGAAATATTTTTCTTTTTGCTTTTTTTTTTTTTAAAGTTTATTTTGAGAGAGAGACAGAGAGAGAGAGAGTGCGAGCTTGAGCGTGAGCAGGGGAGGGGCAGAGAGGGAGAGACTCCCGAGCAGTGACCACACTACTGGTGCTGAGAACATGGCACTCGAACTCAAGAACCATGAGATCATGATCTGAGCTGAAACCAAGAGTCCGACGCTCAATCCACTGAGCCACCCGGGAGCCCCTATTTTTCTTTTTTGATTAAAGAGTATTTTCTTGGGGCGCCTGGGTGGCCCAGTCGGTTGAGCGTCCGACTTCGGCTCAGGTCATGATCTCACGGTCGGTGAGTTCCAGCCCCACGTCGGGCTCTGTGCTGACAGCTGGGAGCCTGGAACTGCTTCGGATTCTGTGTCTCCCTCTCTCTCTGCGGAGTGTGCTTCAGAGTGTCTCTTGCTAATTTTCAGTTACAACTTAGCTCTGTTTTCTGTGTGTGCCACGTCCCATTCTTGGCACCTGCGTGTGAGCCCAGGGGACTCTCCCACAGGCAGAGAGAGCAGGTGTGACGATTATCATACCCATTTCGCAGATGGAGAAACAGACCTGATGCTGGAGTGTCTCCCCCGTGGGCTAACAGCCGCGGGTGGCGTCTCGGTCTGGCACACGCTGACCCTCGAGCCGGTTACCTGCGTGCCTCTCTGCTTGGTCCCCGTCGCAGTTTCGAACTTAACAGACTGCTTCTGTATAACTCACCTTGAATTTCTGTCCTGCGGTGTTTGCCCACGGTCTAGAGCAGGGATTCTTTACAGGACTGCACATCCCAGGGCACACGGATCCTCGCTCCCCAGGGACATTTGTTTGGAGTCCTTGGGGCCATTTCTCCGCACTGCTTCAGACTCCCCCATCACATGCGAGCTCCGGACGTCTGCGGGTGTGCACGTCTGCGGGTGTGCGGTGTGGCTGCGGTTCCGTGGGGCAGTGAGTGCGTCAGGCCGGCACCGTGCACCCGCACCTCCAGCCGGTCGTTCGTGGCCTTGGCCGTGACCGTCCGAGCCCGGGAGCCGCTTCAGAACTTGGGATGTAGCTGTCTCGTTGCCCACCTCTTTGTCCCGCGCCCCTCCCTCCGTTCCCGACCTGGGTTCTCTGCGCCGGTGAGCAGGGCCAGGCCAGCCTCAGCACGATGGCGACTGCCCCGGTCACACAGCCACCGAGCGGCCGGCTTGCGGCCTGAACCTTTCTGTGCTCCAAGCCACGTTCTTGGCCGTGCACGATTTTTTCACTCCATTGTCCCATTGTACAAAACGCGTGCGTGGCCGAGCTTCCCGTCTTGTGTTGCCCACACCCGTGGCACCTTGTACTCTCGGGGTCCGTCACACGGCGCCCACTACCGCGACCCTCCGTGGGTCCACCTCACATGTTGCCCTCTCCAGTGAGACTTTTCCTCCTCCATCCGCCCATGAGGCGTCCCTTCCCCTGCCTGGGGCCCATCTCAGCACGGGGCCAGGGGTGAGGATGAGTGCCCTCTGCCGGGTCTCTGTTTTGAGGGGGAGGACGGCGTCCTCTGCATTTTCCTGGACTTTGGAGCACCCGCCGCTCCCTCGCCACGAGCAGTCAGTGGCGCCACCCCAAACGCCACGCGCTAGGGCAAGTGAGCAAACACGGTGGGCGGGCTCTCTCTTGTTTTCCCGTTGTTGTTAGAAATTCAGTTCTCTGGTCATTGAGAGGCAGCATAACCGTGAGGCCAGAGGACCCTACCTTTACAGTTGGGGACACAGCAGGGGGCCGTGGGGCAGGCCGCTGGGGGGGGGTATGGGCCCTCTCCCAGGGGGGCTCCCTGCTCGACTCCAGCCACTTCTGCCACGTGGGATTTAGGCCTGATGGGGATAGATGGCCAGGCTTTTCCAGGAAAGCTGAAAACTGAGACTTTGTGCACTATCGCATAACTTTTAAACATAGGCAACTGATTAAATATTTCCAATATTTGCGGAAGCCAAAATGAACGACCAAGATCAATAAACCGACAGAAAACAAGTCTGCAGGCGGTGGTTGGGAAGCTCTAGTCCCAAAGGCCCTCGTTGGACGTCAGAGAAGGAGTCTCCCTCCTCAAAGTGCCGACCCCTGGCTTCCGAAGGTCAGCCTCCGAGATGAGTACGTCAGAGTCCCTGGAAGGCTCGGGAAAATGCGGAAAACGCAGAGTGAGGGGCCCAGAGCTCTGGGGCTATGGAATCGGTCTCTGGGCCGTCCCAGCCTCTGCACTCTTCAGTCTTTCCCAGCTCTCCAGGTGTGGCCGCTGTTAGACCAAGTGCACTCCCGGTGCAGGGTCGTCCAACTTCCCTGACGATGGCAGTCCCCCGAGGCTCTGGGGGAAAACCCAGCTTCCTAGTCCCATTTCCTGGAGATGCTGATTCAGTGCGTCTGGGACGGGACCTGGGAATTCGTGTCTAACAAATTCTTACCCGAGAAGTCTGGAAAATCCTCGCACGAGTGTCCTCCAGAGACTCGGGGAGGGAAGATTTGCCCGGAACCACACAGGGTCACCCGGCGCGTCCGCCTCTCGCCTGAGCACGTGCTCTTGGGCTGCAGCCTGAGGGCCGGCCGCCCGGCGGTTGTGGGCAGTGGGGCATGTCCTCCGCAGGGCACTCTGCACGTGGTCTGGCAGGACCCGGGCGAGAGGGCTTCTGCAGCCTGGCTGGGATGCGGCTCTTGGCTGGGTTCCCCGGCAGCCACAGAGGGAGCCTTGGTGGGACATCTGCAGGGTGTCCGGGCATGCCTGTGGCCCTAGGGGTTATTGTCCTGGGGAGCCGGACATACGCCCGGTTGGTCAGAGCAGGACGCAGGGCTGAGACACACTCTGGTGGGCCACTTTCCTGACTGTTCCTCCGAGCCTGGAAACTGCAGAGAGCCAAAAGAGGACAAGAGCCTCAGCCCCAGGGTCCCTGCCCCCCACCCACCGTGGCGCCACTCTGCTGTGTCCCTGTGTCCACACGAGATTTCTTTTGCAGATTAGGTCTGGTAGCTAAAGAAGTTTGAACAACTTGATGTAGCACAACTCCTTCATGTCAGTGATGAGGAAAGAGGCCCAGGAGGGGACAGACCACTGAGAAGGTAGAAGAGTGTTCCTCAAGAGACAAGCCATCTGGGAGACCTGGAGCCCAGTCCCGGCTCGATGACTCTGGCTGTGTGGCTTCAGGCCGGTTGTGCGCTTCTCTGAACCTCCCTTTGCTTTCTTCAGAAGCAGTCTGGAGACTTTACTGCAGGTGCCCTCCTGGAATCTGCGGCCCCAGGGACATGGGCAAAATGGAAAGGATCCGTGAACTTGGACGGGAAGATACTATGTCTTCAAGCTTTTTACCTCCGTTTGCATTTCCTTCAATTATGCATATTAGCACCAAAGTACAATGGCATTAGCACCTGTGATTTTGTTACCGAGGCAAACAACCAAAACACTTTTCTGTCTCATTACAGTTGCAGGTATCTTGAGATAAGGTTGATACTCGTCACTTCAAAATCACCATAAAAGTTGCCCGTAGAGCTTGTTTAATGCGTTCACAAAGGAGCACGTAATTCTATATCCCACCTCTAAAATTATTCTGATAACTGTGTTTCAATATGATCGGTTTCCTTGGCACTCATTTGCACCTTATGCATTTGAAAACATTATTCTGAGAAGGGGTCTGTGGCAAAAAAGGCTAGGAATCTGGTGTTAGTGGGAAATCAGAGAGGACAGATGTCTTCCAGGTCTGGAACCTTCTCTTCAAATGAACCAGAGCTGCTCTGCTCAAATGGGGGCCACTCATCTGCGTGGTCTTCCTCCATCTCTCCTTCACAGGAGGCCTGGAGGGACGTGCAGAACCCTCCGGCACCTGAGGGCACATGTTAAAGTCCACCAGGCTATACGATCCCCGCAAATCGTAGTTGCTGGCAGGCGCGGTCATCGGGCCAGGCACTGCTGTGTGGAGTGGTTCAAGTGGTTCAGATCACTAACCCTCCCAACAGCCCTAAGGGTGCAAATGGTTTTTACTCCCATCTACAGATTGACTCACTCACTGAGAAACTTAGTCTTAACTGCTCAGAGTCCTAGGACACTCTGGGCCCGTGAAGTCTTCAACAAAGACTGGAGAGCTTCTTGCCCTCCTGGAGTTTGCATTGGGAGAAAATAGAAAAAAAATTGAAACAAGGCATATGGCATTCCCTGAGTGCTGTGGGGAAAAGGGGGGGGGGGGAAGCAGGGGCAGATGGGGGGCAGGGAGTTGCCTTTTTAAAACAAAGTGGTCAGGGGAGGCGGCAGTGAGACCTTTGAGCGGGGGCTCGATCTTGCTGCACAACCTGCACGACAGGCAGCGGGCAGGGCAGCGTGTTCCACCCGGAGGGGGCGGCAGTGCAGCATGGGGGCGGGGGTGGGGCGGGAACCGCAGGGAGGCAGGTGTAGCCGAGGTGAGACTGAGAATAACCTTGCCCGGGGCCACACTGGCCAGAGCTCTGCCTTTTTCGGAGGCGGGCCTCCTCTGGCCGCTGCGCCGCACGCAGACGAGGGGAGGGGGCCCGCGGGAGGTCGTCGCGGTGACCCGGGTGGAGGAGGGGGCCGGGCAGGTGCCCCGCAGCCCCGACCGCAGCCGGTTTTCTCCCCGCAGGGAGCGGCGCCGACGGCCGCGCGGCGCTGGACGTGGTGCACCCGGTGCGCGTGGACGCGGGCGGCGCCTTCCTGTCGTACGAGCTGTGGCCGCGCGCGCTGCGCAAGCGGGACGTGTCCGCGCGCCGCGCCGCGCCCGCCTTCTACGAGCTGCAGTACCGCGGGCGCGAGTTGCGCTTCAACCTGACGGCCAACGCGCACCTGCTGGCGCCCGGCTTCGTGAGCGAGACGCGGCGGCGCGGCGGCCTGGGGCGCACGCACATCCGCGCCCGCGCGCCCGCCTGCCACCTGCTCGGCGAGGTGCAGGACCCCGAGCTGGAGGGCGGCCTGGCGGCCATCAGCGCTTGCGACGGGCTGGTGAGTGAGCGCGGGAGTCCCCGCCGGTCCTCCGGGATGGCGGGGCTCAATCCTGAACGGAGCCAGAGCGCCCGCAGGCCTTGTTAGGACAGAGCCTCGGAGGGTGGGGGTGAGTGTCCGAAGCCTCCGTTTCTGCCCGTGCAGAGAGCGGACTTGGAGAATCCCTGTGCAGGCCAGGTAGCTCCTCGAACCGCGCGGTTCTCGCTCCTTGGCGGCGTCAGTTAGGACTGCTCCCCCACAGCCGCTTGGGCTGTGCTTCTCCAGGACAGGCAGCCTCACCTTCACCCCCAGGGGGAGCAGGCCTTTGGGTGGACGTGGTCGCCTCCCTCTGCTGGGGTGCACGGGGACCCCCAATGCTCTGGGCTAGGTGACCGGCTCTGCCCTCCCCCTCCCCGCGGGGATGCGTGGACCTCCCCCCCCTCCCCCACCCCAGGGTCCTCAGCTGAGGTCGCTCAGGAGGAGCCACGGGCAGTAGCAGGACCGGCCTAATGAGAGCCCACGCCCCAGCTGCCACACATCAGGCCCTAGGCGCCTGCCCTTTCTCGCTAATCTCCTTGGATCCGCAGCAGCTGTTCATATGGGTGTCATTCCCATTAACAGATGAGGAAGCAGGCGGGGAGACGGACTGGCCCAGGGCCACCCAGTTAGCCGGTGCTGCGGTCCGCATTCACACCCGGGTCTGCAGCCCCTCTGGGGGGGGGGGCACTCTCTGGCACGCGGGGCTCACCTCGACCCTGCACAGCCCCGGGGGCACACTTGGTGCCGTGGAGGGAGCTGCGGGGTGAGGGAGTGGGGGGGGGGGGGGGAAAAATCCTCTTCCCTGCCGGAGCTCTGAGCTTCCTCAGGAGGTGGCCGGCTGCCCAAAGACACTTCCCCAAATCCCTCCCTCTTGGGGCCTCTCTGAATGTGGCGGATGTGCCCAAGACACGCCCGCCGGGCTTCCCTTCTCCGGAGGTCCTGGGACCAGGGAGTAGGATGTCCTGGTGACTGAGCATCTCCGTGGCTGGGGTGTGGGGAGAGCTGCGCTTGGAGTGATTCATCACCTCCGGGAGAGTGGGCTGCAGGCCAGCTTTGAGACGACACAATGGCTGGCATGCAGGGGAGATGGATAGTGGCCTGGGCGTACCGGGCGGCCCGACTCAAGACGGCCGTTTGGGAAATGGCCTGGGTGCTGGCCCCGGGGCCGCCCGACTCAAGACCGCCGTCTGGGACCGCGCGGAAGATGCCATCTCAGATCTAGGGTGCTCCCGTCTCCTGCTCCCAACAGGGCAGGGAAGGGGGAGGGGGGCGAGGTGGGCGTGTGCGGCATGTTCGGAGGCTGGTGGCTCCGGGGCTCAGCCCCCAGGCCCTTGGCTGTGTGAAACGGCCGGGAAGGACGTGCCAGGTGGAGGGTCCGGAGTGAACAAAGGCCCAGAGCGGGAGACGCACGCGCGCTCGGGGTCAGCCGGGTGCTGGGAGCAGCGTGGGCTGGGCGGACAGCACGGGCCTCGGGGACGGTGGGGACGGGAGTGCTCATCCGCTCCGTGTGAGCCTGCACCTCTTCCCAGACAGGTGTGTTCCGCCTCTCCAACGAGGACTACTTCATCGAGCCCCTGGAGGGTGTGCCTGCCCGTCCTGGCCACGCCCAGCCCCACGTGGTCTATAAGCGCCAAGCCCCAGAGAGGGGGGCGGAGCTGGGGGGCTCCAGAGCTCCCGGCACCTGCGGGGTACCAGGTATGGTCCTCTCCTGCCCGGGGAAGGGGATGGGCCTGGAGGCACCGAGCTTCTTTCCAGAAGCCTCTCTCCACATCTCCATGCACACCTCCCCTCGGACCAAAGGGACTCAGACAGATAGACACATCACCACAGCCCGTGTCTTCCAAGTGTGCCTCCGGCCTGAGGCCTCTGCCTGCCAGGCCTGCCCCAGCTGATGCCCTGGGCTGACCCCTCTCACCACCTCCTCACCCACTGCCTGGCCAGGCCCACCAGGGCAGCTAGCCAGGAACCTCCTGCCCTTCCCGACACTGGTCCCCGCCCAGAATAACTCCTCTCTGTCCCTGGGGACCTAGCTCCAGCCTTTCTTCTTCAGAGCGGCCACGGTGCTGGCCAGTCCAGGTAGGGAGCCGCCTACCGTGGGCTGCTGGGTTGGGGGACTGCTTGGCCGGCATGCCAGCCTCGGAAGGTGCCCCCGCTCAGGGACTCCACTGGTTGGAACAGATATCCGGTCATGCTTCTGGGCCTTGGTTTTCCTGCTTCGTAGATGTGCTGTCTCTTCTGATCCGGGTCAGCCTGGGACAGTGCAGTGGGTCTCCCAGGCAGCGGGCTGGGCCCTGGGGACCGCGTGTGCTGGGATGCACCAGCCCCCCGGGGCTAGGGGCCCAGGAGCTGCCTCGCTGTGTGTTCCTGTCCCCCGTTTCATTGCCCCCCTCCTCCGAGGTCAGCTTCTGTGGCTGTTTGGCTGATTCCTGTTTGTAGGTGGGGATGCTCAGGGTCAGAGAGGGGAAGTGACCGGGTCAGGGTCACACGGCACAGGTCCCGGGCGGAGCCACAGGGGGGAGTCCAGGCTGCTGCCTGTGATCCCAGCGCAGAGGAGAGGCCCTGGAGAGGCACGGCCTGGGCCAGCCTGCTGGCAGCTAACCCCCACCCGGCCTGGGGCCCACAGCGTCCATGGAGCCGGAGGCCCGGCGAGAGCGTTGGGAGCAGCGGCAGCAGTGGCGTCGGCAGCGCCCGAGGCGTCTGCATCAGCGCTCGGTCAGCAGGGAGAAGTGGGTGGAGACCCTGGTGGTCGCCGACACCAAGATGGTGGAGTACCACGGGCAGCCGCAGGTCGAGAGCTACGTGCTGACCATCATGAACATGGTGAGGCTGCGGAGGGTGGCGGGGTTGTGGGGCCCGGG
>NW_024412416.1:619884-622903 GCF_014898765.1 Herpailurus yagouaroundi | reverse complement strand
GGCCTGGAGCAAGCTCCTCCTTCCTCTGGGTCTCGGTCACTTGCCGAGTGAGGCCAGGGACGTCCCTGGGACTGTGGAGCCCCGGCTCTGGCTGAGCCCCCCCCCCCCCCACTCCGCCGCCCCGGGCTGGAGGAGGGTGGCGGTGCAGCCACACACAGCCGCCTCCCTTCCAGGGTCCTGCCGGCTGCTTCCTGGCCAGCTGCTTCCTGCTGGAGGAGGGCCCGGCCAGAGGTGGCTCTGCACACACGCGGGCGCACAGCCGCCTTCCGGCAGCCCCGGCGGCCCGAGCTGTGCCGAGCATGGGAGACCGGGCTCCTCACCAGCTGTGCGGCCTCAGGCCCCACTTCCCGGTGCATAGAGAGGCCGAGGGCCCCCGTGCTCGGGGACGGGGTGGGTAGAGCAGAAGCCAGGTCCCGGGCGGGGGAGGGCCCAGGAGGTGCTCAGGGAGGGTGGCCCTCTCCCTCTGCTGCCCGGTCCCCGTCAGCTGCTGCCGCCACTGCAGCCGGGGGGTCAGGAGGAGAGCCCAGCTGCTTCTGTGCCCGTCAGCTGCCTGCCCGCCCCCCCCGGGACATAGGACAGTGTGCGGTGCTCAGGCTGGCATTCAGGGCCTCCGGGCTGTGCCCCCCACCCCGGCTGCCTCCTCGGGCAGTTCCACCCAGGCCGCTGCGAGGGGCGGTCTGGCCTCCTCAAATCCCAGCCTCAAGGCCCAGCGGAGACGCCACCTGCCCTGACCCCCGGCATCTGCTCAGCAGCAGCTCACGGCCCCTGCTGCACGCAGCCCGGCCCCAGCTCCTTCCTGCCCTTCACGCTTGGGCTCAGTGCCAGGGGCACTTGGGCAGCCGTGCTGTCTGGAGGAGAGGGCCAGCTGGGGGAGAGGGTGGCAACAGAGGCCTTTGGGGCCTGCAGCCAAGCTGGCCAGGTGTCCCGGGGGCCAGGGGGTGGGCTGCGAGGAGGCGATGGGGGAAGGGGGGCTAGGTGTTTCCTGACCCAAGTGAGTAGTTGAGGGTGGAGGCCAGCTGGGGGTACTTGGACACCGAGATCCTGGAGCCCCAGGATGTTTTGACGGTTTGTGGGCTGGTGTGGCAAGACATTCAGAAAGCCTGGAAACTCCAGGGTGTGCGGTCACCGCGGTGAGGCAGCTGACATAGCGTGGCCCACATCCGCCTGTCTGTGGAGGTGGGGGTTGTTGGCAGAGGAGGGAACTGCCTCCCAGGGGTGAAGAAGCTCGCTCGGGGTCACGCAGTGGGAACAGGATGCAGGTCCACAGATGCCGTAGCTCAGACCCACGGCCAGGAGGCGGGGCGGAGGAGCCAGCCTGCTGCCACGTGCCCTCTGTGTGGCCTGGGGGATGTCCCAGGCCCGCAGCGTGGCTGCCTTCTTGCTCCTCCCGCACCCGGGCGTCTGTGGCACTGAGCCGGGCAGCTGGGGGACGTCAGTGGCAGCGGGGGCGAGGCCGGGAGGGCTGGAAGCAAACCACTTCCCGAAATAGCTCCGATAAGCACAGGGCGGGAGGGTCAGCCAGGCCCCGGTCTGCTGCCTCCCTCTGTCCCTCCGTCCCTCCTCGGGAGGCTGTGTGGCCCAGGTCACGCCAGGGAAGGGGAGGGGCAGCAAGCTCTTTGCCTTCTCAGGAGCCTTTGAGATGGTCACGGGTGGAGTCTCGGGGCCTTTCCTCTGGAAACCTGAGGGCAGGCAGGTGGGATGGGGCCACAGCAACAACTGGGGACTGGCACCTCCGGGCCCAGAGGGCTCAAGCCCTTGGGGGTGGCCGCCAAGCCCCTGAGGCTCCTGGCCACCCTGATCCTGGGGACAGCCCAGGTGGAGGAGGGAGGGGTGCAGGTGTGAGGGGAAGGGAGCAGGTGTGGCTCCTCCTGAGGATCCCACCCCACCCCACCCCACCCCACCCCACCCCAGGCTGCGAGCGGGATCGCCTGTCCTTCGGCTTCTGTGAGACCCTCCGCCTGCTGGGCCGCTGCCAGCTGCCTGCCGTCCGCACCCAGTGCTGCCGCTCCTGCCCCCTACCAGGCCACGGGGTCCCCTCCCGCGGCCATCAGCGTGTCGCCCGCCGCTGACCCACTCCAGCCAGGCCAGGCCGCACGAACAGACCGTCCCAGACGCACGGACCTCATGCCCCAGTGCGGGCTGCACCCCAAAGGTGCTAACCCGGCCCGCTGACGGCGGGCTCGGGATCTCTCACCCCAAGAAAGGTATTTTTTTAACAGTCTGCAGAACGTTATTATTGTTATACATAAATGAGCACTATGGTTTCGAGCACGGCGTGACTTCCTCTTGGATTGGGAGAATTTCAGGTCAGACCCCCCTGGTCTCTATCCTCCTGACTCACCACCCTTCACGTGCTCCTCGGGGAAACCCTAGAATAGGTGCTTGGGGGCCTCCTTGGGAGGTGTTATGGCGGGAGTACAGCTTGGCGAAGGCGGGGGTGGGGCGGGGGTCTTGGGCCACGCTCTTTCTGCCCCTTCAAGTCGCTCACCCACCCCCCACGTCTCCACTCCAGGAGAGACCTGTGTTTCACAATGAATGGGTCACACCCTCCCTCGAGCAGTAAGGCCCTCTGGTCTCCAGCAGGGGCTGTCCCCTGGGATGATTGCGATGGGGTCCGGGACTCCCTATCTGGTTCCTGGATGATGGCGATGGGGTCCGGGACGCCCTGTCTGGTTCCTGGATGATGGCGATGGGGTCCGGGATGCCCTGTCTGGTTCCTGGCCCTCGCCACTTCGGCTGTTAACTGCACCAGGGGGAGAGACGGGGTCCAGGTGGGAGCAGATGGGCGGCCACATCCTTCCTGGTCCCCGCTTGTCCCTTTCCCACATCTCCATGTTCAGAGACAGATTTGGGGGGGGGGGCGTTCTGCCCCGCCAACCCCAGCTGCTGGGCTCCTGTGACGCTGACCCATGACCTAGCACCTGCCCACCAGAGCTCCCTTCTTGCCGGACAGACCTAGGTCCGTGGAGGCAGGCGTGAACAGCAGATGGCAGGTGGGCACCAGGTGCTCTGGGGAGTG
>NW_024412416.1:608387-619784 GCF_014898765.1 Herpailurus yagouaroundi | reverse complement strand
TTCACAGCGGTCCTTGGGCCGTGGTAGCGAGGGCCACGTGGCCACTTGTGCACCAGAGGCTGAAGCCACCAGCAGGCGTCCGTCCCGGGGACTGGTCCCCGCGTGGAAGGCACGGAGGGAGAGGTGCCCAGCTGCTCCCCGGCTTCCCGTCCTCCGCACGCAGCACCCCTTCCGGTAACACCCCTTCGCCGCCGGCTGCAGAGCCCCGCCCGCTCCGCGTGGGTCTGGCCCAAGCCCCCTTCCACCTGAGCTCTGGGCTGCCCCCAGCGGGAAGACGGCTTTGGCAGAGCCAGTCACTCTGAGGTCACTTCAGGAAAGCGAGTCACGGGGGCTTGAGAGAGTCCCAGGATCCTGCACTGGGGGAGGGGCAGCAGGCTTCCTTCCTGTGTTTGCAGTAGCTCTGGGGACCCACGCTCTGTGACGGCCTCTGTCCGGGCGCCTGACCCACACTGAGCAGGGGCGAGAGCCAGAGGGCATGGCACGGGGGTCCCGGTGCCGGCTCCGGTCCCGCCGCTGTGGTCGCAGGAACCCCCAGCCTCACAGAGTCTGACCTGGAGACTCTCAGTGGGCCCTCGTCTGCTCTGTCCGGGAACCCTCCCTGGAGCCCCCTCCCCCACACCGTGGAAAGACATTTGGTCTTAATCATTGTGGTGTGTTTTTCCGATGATGGGGGCTGAGGGGGATGGTGTCCCCGGTGGCAGCCGAGCGGCCAGCCCAGACGAGAGGCAAACAACCCATGACTCAGGCGGGGCACGGCACAGCTGTGACCCGGGGGGCGGCTCCCGGCCGAGGCCCCCCATTTGCCAGCTCGGCCTCGGCTCCCGGGGCTGCACCGCTGACCGAGGCGAGGCGTCTCGTCCCACGCTCCCCGAAAGAGCAAACCAAGGGCACGGACCTAAACACCCTGCTGGCAGGTCGGGGAGGCCCCTGTCCCCCCTCAGCCCTGGGGTGAGCCCCATCACGAGCGATTATAACCACATTTCAAACCACAACGTTATACAAATTAGTAGTTTATTTGGCTTTTTAGTAGGACCGTTCCAAAGTTTAACTGGAAGACGAGCACAGAAGCTGCAGAGACATGAAGGAAAGTCACCTGCCAGCAGCCCCCCTGCCGGCACACCCCCTCCCGCCCCAGGCACCCGGGGAAGACCACGCGGCACGAAGCCAAGGGTGGGGATTTGTGCAATACACACGTTTAGCTTCCAAAAGGAAAACGCGCTGGCTATCTGCCTAGAATATTTCCTATATGGGTACAATGGAGGAGAATCCAGTCTCGGTCCAGCCCCAGCGGGTGCTGGACGGATGTCCGCATGGCCGCAAGGGACCAGGGAGGTGCCACCCGGGGAAGCAGCCCCAGCATGAGCCAGAGGCGGGATGCCCGGGGCCCGGGAGTGGGGAGCCACGTCGTGCTCAGGTTTATACAGAAATACGGGGAGCCGTACGCAAGACTCGTTATATAAAATAGATGTACGTCACCTAGAAAAACCTCGATACAAAGTCTATAAAAATATAAACTGTAGTGAAAAAATATACAAAAGTATTAACATGTTCAACCCACGAAACAAAAACACATCCACGTGCAAGCCGGCAGGTGCCCCCCCAACACGTTGAGGGAATCCCCTTGGCCACGGTACACGCGTTTGGGCAAGAAGTGTCGCCACGAGACCCAGCCTGCAGGGGCCCCGGGCCGGTGCTGAGGCCGCCCCGTCGGGACGCTGCCCGCCTGGTGGAGGGGGCAGGAGAGGGGGCCGTTCCGGGCCCTGTGGTTCTGGAGCGACGGCCCCATCCTGTCCCGTCCGGACCAGGCCAAGCTCCCCTCCTGCCCTCCGGACACCCAGAGGCCAGCACCCCTGGCCCGTTCCCCCAACCCCTCGGCTTTCACACCAACTTCCGGCCTCGGACGGACTGCCCGGAGGCAGCGGCACAGCCCGGCCAGCCGCTCCCTGAAACCACGACTCCAGCCACGTACAATGGGAACCTGGGCCCGATCCAGTCTTTAAGATGCATCTTTCTGGGACAAGACGGACAAAACCAGCAGCACCGTCACCTCCGGGAAACCGATCCGGAAACTACGGTCTGATCCGGCCGCACATCCTCACCGCTGTCCCCAGGCCGGCAGCTGCGTGGGGGCCAGGGCAGGGGGTCCTCGAATGGCAGTGAGGACGCCACCAGCCACCCCCAGGAAACGAACAACGGTGCAACGTGTCTGATACCCGAAAATCAAGTCAACCAACCTACGGACGGAAACTCAGTCTGTGGAGATGCGGACCCGGCTTGGACCCTGCTCAACGCTGGTGACAGGACATCCCTACTTGGGGAAAAAAGCGCTTCAAATTCCATCGGTTTAGCACTCAGGCTGCATCGAACACATCAACTAAGGGCTGTTTCCGACTTCTCCAGGTAGCGTAAATATCCCACGTGAAGTCGTTTCTTTCCTATTTGAGCAACACGGTGCCAGGAACCAGTGCCACACGTCCGCATCAGGGACGGTCCTCGCTGTGAGAACGCAGAAGTCCACTTCCTTGGGCAAAGCCTCTCTCCGGGGCTTCAAACAGCTAGCGCTCCGTCTCCGGAGCTGCCTGGGCGGTGTGACCCCCCTCGGCCTCGGGGATGAACAAGGACGCTGCCAGAGCAGATGCCCGTGGGCAGCACTGGGGAGGGGACCCGAGCGGTGCCCCAAGCCCCGGCAGCCGCCTCCCCCCACACCAGCAGGCGGAGGAGACCTCGACTGTCACCCGGAACCTGCACCACGGCCCTGCTCCGTCCCCTCTACCGAGGCCCCGGGGCAGGGCCTGCTTCGCGGGACGGCTCCCTCCACAGACGGTGACTCGGAGCCAGCCAAAAAGAAGGATTTCACAGAGATCTGCGCCAGGCAGAGGGCGGGCTGAGGGCAGGCGAGCCCAGCTGGTGCCCAGGAGGGAGCGTGGGCTGTCTGGAAAGCCAGGCCCTTCGCTGCTTGAAACGCCGTGCACGGAAGGGCCAGCGCTGTTCCAGAGTTGAGGCGAGGCCGCTTGCCCGCAGGGAAGGTGTGTGGGTTTTCTACAGGCCGCTTCTGAGCGTGGGACGCACTTGCTTTTCTAGGAAAGGCCCCTTTTCACTACCCTCGTGCCCCCGGAGCAGCCACACTGTGGCCCGGGAGTGCGCGAAGCACAGTGTGGCTGCTCGGCGGAGGCCCTCAGCCGCACCAGGTGCAGGAGGAGCGAGACAGGGAGGCGCCTGGGATGGGGTCCCGAGGGCGCGAGCCAATGACCAACCCAGCTGACACGTGAAGTAAACAGGGCCTGGAAAACATCCAGCCGGTTCACCTGGGGGCGCACAGACCACGCGAGCCGGGGACAGGCGCAGCCACGTGCCACGGCACGGAAGACAGTTGTAAACAGGACAAACCCCACCGCGAGTGGAAAGGAGAAAGTGCGGTGTGGCCCTGGATGTCTGCCCGGCAGATCTCCAGAGACCACGGGCGTTACATTCGGGCTTTTAAAGGAGCAGAGACGTCTCTGCGGTCACCCTTTGGCACACTTTGGTTGTGAAGGCAAGAGCAGCATCGTGGGGGGTGGGGACGGGGGACTCAGGTGTCCTCCTCATCGCTGACCAGCTCACCCTTATCAGGGCTGGCATCCCGTTCACGCAGGAAGTCCTCCCGGATGGCCTCCAGCTCCGTCAGCTCCAGCCGGACCTTCTCCAGGTGGTAGGCGCGCCGGTTCCGGATCTGGCGCAGGGGGAACGGGTTGAGGTCCCCAAAGGAGATACCGATCAGTTTCCTGGAAGGACACAGGACAGGCACAGAGCGTCAGCAGGGCAGGACACGGGATGGGACCCCAGCAGGTGTATCACCTGGAGGCCAGCCCTTCTCACGCACAGGCTACGGGGCTGGCCCGGAGCCACGGCCTGGACTCAGACACACGCTCGCTCTGTCGTGGGGCAGGTGACGCCCCTTCCCTTTCTGGTTTCTGATTCGTCGTCGATAGGCTGGGATAAGTTAGTGACCTTCCTGAGGTCTGGGGTCACCAGAGATGCCACCACAACGCGCACACAAGGACAGCGCCTGGCACTTGCCTGTGACTGCAGGGCCGGCGAGCCTGAGCCTTCGGGACCAGCAGAAGGATGGCCCGGCGGGCTGTCCCGGGCCTGACCGGGGAGCAGCGGATACCCAGGCCCACCTGACCGGCACCGTCATACCCAGGAGCCACACAACGAGGCTCGAACACGTCTGCAGACAGATGTGCACTCTATGGGTTTCCTACTATCCTGGGATCAAGGCACTGAGTTACAGTAAACGGTTTAAAATCACAGAAATGGGGCTGTAGCTGCTGGCCAGCGGTTTAGTAAGATCAGAATGAGAAGGTGCCCCAGGGCCTGGGGCCGGGTGCAGCCCCCGATTCATCCAGCCCAGGGGCTTCTCTTCCCAGCCACAGGGCCCTGGCGCACCTCCAGACCCAGGAGAGGCTGTGAGGACAGAGCCAGCGGCCACAGGTGGCCTGCCACCATCCAGCCACGTGGGCTGCCTTGATGTAAGTTTATTCTAGAAGGTGTAACGTTAAGGGAGGGTGTAGCCTTTGGCATTTCTCCCTACTGAATTTCCAAACACCTACTCCTTAGCCGGACTCCGGAGGACTCCCTGCGTGAGGTCAAAGGTCAGGAAGGCCACCTTCAAATGCCAAGCTTCCCAGACTGTTCTAGAACACAGGCACGTGGGAGAACAGGACAGGCCTGCACAGAGCCGTGCCTCCTACTGGGCTCCACCGGCCGGGGCCGCGGGGGTCTGTGAACGGAAATGTGAGCCCAGACCCGGGACCCAGGGCCACACGACCAGCCCCTTTTCCTACAGCCACGAGTCGCAGACTCCACGCACCTGAGAGCTGGCCTCCAGCCCCCTCTATGGGAGGCAAACAACACTAGGTTATTTTCACAGAGCCTCTGGTGGGACCGTGCTGCCAGGGCCTGGTGGCCCAGCGGGCAGGGCAGAACACTCCGCTCTGCGGCCCGGTCAGCAGATGAGAGATATCCCATGGTCAGCCCAGGCTGAAGGCCCCAGGGGCCCCGACTCGAGACTGGTTCAATCCGTTGACCCGCTGTCTCCTGGGCACACGGGACTCACCACCCGCGCCCTCCTTTCTTATGGAGCCGCTCGGTTATGTGGAATTGCTCCCCTGGACCCACCAGCCTGGGGAGCTGAGTGAAACACCGGGTCGCCACCCAGCCACGGGGCCCGAGTTCCTGAGGCCAACGGCCGGGCGGCTGTGCCCGAGGCCGCTCACGAGGTGGCGCTGCAGAGCTTGCGGGAGGCGCTGCCGGGGGGTGGGGGGGGGGGGGCACATCCTGCAGCCTGGGCCTGAAGGGAGGTAAGGGGACCCTGACCTGATGGAAGGGTAGCGCATGCTCTCGGCCTGCTCTGTCTCAGGCTTTGCTCCCCGGCTTTTCATTTGGCGAAACCGAGGCCACTATCGCCGATACGTCAAGCTGCCTGAAAATCCTTACAAACCGCGATGGCTTCTGGGCTGTCGGGCGTGGCCTCAGCCATCAGCCCCTTTGCTCGCAGCGTCCCCTCCCCGGGACCTGGGCCCAGCCCCTGCCCCAGAGCCCTCCTGCGGCCGGGTTCCCCCAGCGCCGCTGTCCTGAGGGCCTGCGGCTTCTCGCGGGGCCAGCCAAGAAGAGGGGCACCTGCCAGCTTATTGGGGGGCCCTGCGGGCTTTCAAGCAGGTTGTGACACATCAGTGGATGAGAAACCCACGTGGTGAATCATGACAAGCATTTTGTAACAGGAAGGTAGAAACCTCAACATCTAACACAGACCTTTAGCAAGAACCACAAACATTTCAACAAACCGTTTCACTTCTATACGCTCTGGCACGGGCAGTTCACATTCTGATACGAAATGGTCTTATGAGCTACAGTCCAAAAAGTCTGAGGGGCGCCTGGGGGGCTCAGTCGGCTAAGCGTCCAACTTTGGCTCAGGTCACGATCTGGCAGTCTGTGAGTTCGAGCCCTGCATCGGGCTCTGCGCTGACACCGCGGAGCCTGCTTCGGACCCTCTCTCTCTCTCTCTCTCTCTCTCTCTCTTCCTCTGCCCCTCCCCCTGCTTATATTCTTTCTCTGAGAGATAATTTAAAAAATAGTCTGAAAACGTGTATGTGAGCCACAGACACTTCTCTGCGGAAAGACTCATGGCTTCCTCACGGGTAGACAAGCCTGACGTGGAACACCGTCATGTGCAGGGAAAGGCGGCCCTGTACCACACGGGCAGCAGTGAACCGTACCCCGCCTTGGCCGTGGGAGCCCCGGCGAGTCCCCAGGGCAGCCGCCAAACGCGGTCGGGGGCACACGCACAACACGGACACGATCCGCCGAGGCCTGGTGCCCGGGCCAGATGCCCAGGGTTCCCCAAGCTCCACTTCCTGTCCCATGCTCTAGTCTACCCCCTCCGCCCCCCCGCCCCCCTTCCCCAGGCCCCGGGTCTCCTCTCCGATGCCAGCCCTCCTGTCTTCCCGACACTGGGGGATGAAGCCCGTCCTGCTCTGCCACGGCCCCAGACACGCTGCCTCTCGCCTCCACTCCTCGGGATCCCTTTGCCCAGGACACCCTCTCCTTGGGGTCCCCCCGGCCCCGCTCACCCCCACCTTTCCCCTGCACTTGTCCCATCTGGGCTCCCCCCACGGCAGCCCTGAGCCTGTCACGCCAGTGGTCTCCCCTAGGTTGTTCACGGGAGATGTCCGTCCTTGGTCACCGTGCCCCCCGTGCCCCGGACGCTCAGTAAAGGCTTGCTGGACAAATAAAAATGCTGCTTTGCTGCTGGGACTGATGTTCCTTGGAGAAAAAAATAAACTGTCCTCCTCTATCCTCCCCCCGCCCCTCCCCATCACGGGAGGCCACCTGGTGTCCCCAGCCTGTCCCCACCCTTTCCTCGGGAAGCAGGGACCAGCGCTCCCGCTCTCGCCACGCCCCCCCGCCCCCAAGGACGCACCTGGCGTCGAGGACAGTGCGCGTGAAGTGACGGAGATACTTGAAAATGGACATGGAGTCCTGCAACCTCAGGATCTCCTCCTCCTTGTATTTAAAAAGAGCCAGGGCAAAGCGGAAAATGACCTGTGGGCGGGACAGAGACACCTGTGAGCAGAGGCACACCTCGGCCCGGCACGGCTGCTTCCTGTGACCCGGCCCCACGGTGGCCCCTCACGCACCCGGGCAGCTGGCCACCGCCGTGCTGCCCAGAAACCCGGCGAGCAGACCCACCTTTGGTCCCTCATAGAGGAAGGAGTCCCAGATCTTAAAGAGGACGTCACTCACGACGCTGTCCACAAACACCACCAGAAACCAGTTGAACGTGATGAGGGTGTAGTCGACTTTGTGCTGTTCCAGGTGGCTGTGCAGACGGGGTAGCTTCTCGCTCAGGAGGTCTCTGAACACCCGCTGGTCCACCTGGGGAGGGGGGCGGAGGCGGAGGCGTGGGTGCGCTCGGGCACGCCACCTGAGCCGCGCACGAGGGACCTCACGCACCGCAGGCGCGCCCACCCCGGGGCCTGAAACCCACTCGTGTGCCCCAAACACCCAAGAACACAGGCCGCTATGATCCGCTACTGAGCCGGGGGGAAGAGTCGGCCTGGCCGCTGCACGCGAGATCTGGGGTATATGGGTCACAACCGAGTCCCAGGCCCAAGAGTTAATGTGACAGCAGCACGGCCGTCCCACAGAGGTCACGGGGCCCGAAGCACTGCCTGCACCTCCCAGCCGCTGCCGCCCCAGGACACCTGCACGGACTGCTCCGGGCACGCGAGGGCGCCATGTGATGCAGCCGGTGCGTGCTCCCCTAGAGGGGTCTCCCCAGAAGCCTCGCCCCTCTCAGTGGGCAGGGTCAGCACCACCCGCTAAAGACAGCGCCTGCGCATTTGAACGTCGGCCTAGGGACAGCACGCGCCTGAGGCCGGGGCTCAGGCCAGTGCTGGCCACCTTCAGGGGCTGAAGGTGGGCAAGGGAGGACAGCAGACTGTGGGACGTGACCCCGGGATGAGTGACCACCGGACAAGTGCCCACATAACAAGTGACTGTGGGACGACTGACCCCAGGACGAGTGTCTGCGGGATGAGTGACCACGGAACGAGTGACCATGGGATGAGTGCGGGACAAGTGCCCCCAGAATGAGTGTCTGTGGGACAAGTGCCCACGGGATCAGTGGCCCTGGGACGAGTGACCACGGGACAAGTGACCCCAGAATGAATGACCGTGGGACGAGTGACCATGGAACAAGTGACCACGGAAAGAGTGACCGTGTAACGAGTGACCACGGGATGAGAGGACAAGTGCCCCCAGAACGAGTGTCTGCGGGACAAGTGCCCCCAGGACGAGTGACCACAGGACAAGTGACCATGGAACGAGTGACCGCGGGATAAGTGACCCTGGGATGAGTGACCACGGCACAAGTGACCCCAGAATGAGTGACTGAGGAACAAGTGACCACAGAATGAGTGACCACGGGATGAGTGAAGGGCAAGTGCCCCCAGAACGAGTAACCGTGGGATGAGTGACAGGAACAGACTCCTTCTGCCAGGAGGGGTAGGACTGGGCTGAAGAGGAGGGGCGAGAAGCCACCCCCACAGCGCGAGAGGCGCCCTGTATCCGTCGGGCGGCAGGCGGCACCTCGTGCTGGAGGCTGTCCAGGCGCAGAGGGCCGGGTGCGGAGCAGCCGGCAGCAAGCACCGCTCGACCTGTGTTCAGCTCCAGCCCCGCCGGCTCAGGAGGTGGCAGGGCGCGCGGGGGGGGGGGGGGGGGCCGCGCGGGGGGACCCCGGGGGACACCGGGGGACGGGGTCCTCGGCACCGGCCGGGTCCTGGTGCACAGCAGATGGAACGATGGAGAAGGCGCGAGCAGCCGGCAGGGATTTGGGAAGCAGGGTGCCGTGGGGGCAGAGGGGCACACAAGCTGTCCCCGCTTCAGGGCGGCCCACGCGGTGCCCCCTGTAGGACACATACAGTCCACGCACTGCCCCGACGGGACGCGGCAGCCACCGAACGGGGCGACTCGCCGGAGCCGTGACGCGAAGCAGCCAGGACACCTCACGCCCCCAACGTCCATACCTAAGGGGAGGTGGGGGAGGAGCAAAAAGGGAGCACATCAAAATGCCAACCGTGGTCTCCCTGGTAGAGTAACGCGGTCTTCATCCTCCTCTTACCGTCTTTCTGTGTCACCTGCTTGCTCCTCGGGAGCTTCTGCGACTTTCTCAGTTGGGGAGAGAGTCTCTTCAGTTTACGATTCCCTTTCCGTGGCAACACGAGGCACAGTTCATCTCAAATCCACATACTTAAGATAGGTTTTTCCCTTCTGCCTGTTGTAACTGCGAGTTTTTTAATTCTGAACATCATGACAGACCCTTAAAGCATCGTCTGAATCTGACGTCAAGCACTCCACAGGAGGGGAGTCTGACGCTCATCTTACAGATGTGGAAACTGGGGCACGGGGCCGCCGGCAACGTGGCCACGCCCCCACAGGGGGGCGGGCCTGGCTCAAGGGAAGGAAGACAAAGGCTCCTTCCTGACGCTGGAGTCAGTTTCGGAGTAAGACCTTCTTGTTCTGAAACACAGTCATCTGAGATTTTGAGTCTCTGAAGCTACCGGCTCCCAGGCGTCTGTGATACACAGAACATTATTTACTGGCTCCCTCACTCCCACAAAACAGTGACTGCTGCCTGTTAACTGCTCACTTCCTAGTTTATACACTGGCGAAACTAGCCTCTCAGTCGCTTAGCAAACTGAAGCGGTCACCGGAGGACCAGATGACTCTCCTGGGATCACTGGGCCCAGAGCCCAGGCCCTGCTCTCCTCCCCGGCCTTCCAGGAGGAGTGGACAGAGGACCAGACCCCAGCCTGGGCCTTGGTGGTAGCTCCTCAGGCAAGGTACTTAGCGTCTCTGAGCTCCGCTTGTCTCCCAAGGAGGAGGGGGACCGTGATGCCTGCATCCGGATGGTTTTGTGCAGACGCGAGGGGGGCTCGCTAAGTGCCCCCGGCCGGAGAGCTCGCTCACACACGCTCCGCGCCCACCGTGCCGCGTGCCCGCGATATTGAAATGAACGTCAGGGCTGCTGACCGGCTACAGGACCAGCAGGCACATGGGGAGGGTCCCGTCAGACGAGCGCTGTCCCCGAGGCCCCGGACCAGAGCAGCGGGCGGCCCCAGAGGGGCAGGAAGCAGCACCGAGGAAGCGGTGCTCAGCGCTCAGAGCGGGTGCTCTCCAGGACGCAGGCAGGGCAACGGTGACCTAGGGAGTCACGTCTTCACCCGAGGTCAGGGCATGACTGGTAAGCAGCTGTTCCGTCACAAGAGGGCACGGCTGACCCCAAGAGGGGCACCCTGACAAGGGTCAGGGGTCAAGGGGGAGCAGGGATGAGAGCCACCAGGCAGGTGGCAATGACCAGAAGCTAACCGCAGGGATGCAGGGGGCGAGAAATGAGGGGGAGTCCAGGCTGGTGGGCTAGCGGGCGCAGAGGGCAGGCAGCGACAGAGGCCACGATGGACCCGGTCTGAAGGCAGATGTGCAAATCTAAAGCAAAACTCAGGCAGGGGCCAGCCAGGCGGACAGAACCTACTCCCAGTATTTACAACCGAGACCCTGAGGGATTTTACCCAGGAAAGTCACACAGTGACAGAGAAGCTGAGAAGCCAGGCGGCTGCTGGTGGCCCAGAGGCAAGGGCAGGAAGTCACCCCCAGACTGGAACAGGGAGGTCCCTCCCGCACGGGGGCGGGGATGGGGGGACAGGAGACAGGAGTGGGCACCGCGGAGTCAGACCCACTGACGGGCAGTGCCCGTGATGAGCGGGGAGAGAACTACCGTCAGTCCTCTCCTGCCACCCGCCTGTCCCCCGCCGGTGCCTCTGCTGGCCTCCGCAGGGCCGTGAAGCTCAGGCCTACGAGCAGGACTGCTAGTTGGGGAGCAGGGACAGTGGCCCCGGCCCGGCCCAGGGGAGGGGCCCCGGGCTGCTCTGGAGCCAGAACTGCCCCCCCCCCCCCCCCCGAGGAGACAAGCCTGGGCTCTCCCGCCCCTTCGCCCTCGGGCGCCGGGTGTTGTGGGCATGTCTCCCGCCAGGGGGGTGACTGCCAGCCCCGCTGCCTGCTCCCAGGAAGGAAGTGACCACGGCAGAGCCCCGACGCAGCCTGTCGGCATGAGACACAGGTCTGTCACAGGGGTCCCTGCTGGCCTGGCCGAGACTTCCTGAGAACCACACGGCCATCTGGGACCCACCCCACTCGAGCCACCTTCCTGTCCCTGGTCTGGGGGCTCCCCCGCCTCCCTGCTCCCTCCCTGGTCCTTCACAGGTGCCCCCCCTCAGAAATCTCTGGCCTGCCTACTCCTGTCCCCGGGCTCCCCAGGAAGGCTGCACTGGGGAGAGCGCACGGCTATGGGGGGGGGGG
>NW_024412416.1:585342-608287 GCF_014898765.1 Herpailurus yagouaroundi | reverse complement strand
GGCACAGCTTGTGCTGGGGAGAGAGCAGGGCTATGGAGAGGACACCTGTGCTCAGGGAGGGAGACAGCAGGACTGCAGGGGATGGAGGGGGGGGGGGAACAACTGTGCCCGGTGGGACTTTCCCCGCCCGGTCACACTCAGCCAGGCCCGGGGTCTGCAGCACGCCCTCCTCGTAGGTCTGTTTCAAGGCTCAGCACGCACGGGAGCCCCTCCCCCACCGAAGTTAAATTCACCACGTGTCGGCTGGACTCTCCAGGCCGCCAACTGACACGCGGTGTTTCTAGCCGTACCTGGGACCCCAGCAGCGTCTTGGTGTAATAGTCTCGAGGCATGAAAACTTCTACTATGGTGACCAGACACCAGAACGCGTCTTCTTGCTCCAGGTACAGGAGGGCCACCGCCACCAACCTGTAAACGGACGGACAGCAAGGTGAGGGCCAGCACCCCACGCACCGGGGCCCGGGCCACACGGCTGGTCAGCTGCAACGCGCCGTCTGCTTACACAGGCGCGGCCATCTCCAGTCCCCCAGCAAAGAACAAGCAACTTCCTGCACGGGCAACACATTCGTCCTTTTCTTTCTTTTTTAAGTCATCTCTGCCCCCAATGTGGGGCTCAACCTCACAACCCCGAGATCAAGAGTCACGTGTTCCACCAACCGAGCCAGCCGGGTGCCCCAAGTGAGGCACGTCCGACTCTGGATTTCAGCTCACGTCATGACTGCATGGTTCATGGGTTCGAGACCCGTGTTGGGCTCTGTGCTGACAGCACAGGGCCTGCTTGGGATTCTCTCTCTCTCTCTCTGCCCCTTCCCCCTCTCAAAATAAACACTAAGATAAATGATGTTTGAGAAACAAAGGTACTGCTCCCGCCCAACCCTTTCATTTGGTTTTCGTTTAAGGATGCTGAAATTCTTTCCCGGTGATCAACCAGCCTCGTTAAAAAAAAAAAAAATGCTTAGCTAATGCAGCTCTTTTGTGCACAGAAAGTCCAGGGGTGAGTGTACGATGGGTTACAGAGAACCACGCCGAGGGGCTTTCAGAGGGAGCTGAGGCCACGGTGTGCGTGCACGCGGGGGCAGGAGCCTGGACAATGGTTAGCTTGCTCGTAAAGGAAACCTGGGTTCAGCCGTTACACTGTCCCCAGTCACGGACCTGTCCGGTGATCCCAGGCTTGACTCCCAGTAGGCATTCAGGCAGGATCTGGACACAAAGCAACGAGAAAAAAAGCCCTTCTCTCTGCATCTGAAATCCAAGCGCCTCTGCTCTGACAGCTTCTGTGCCTCGCTTACGGGAAACCCTAACCCTACTTCTCCGAGGCTGGTTATGGTCTTTTTCTTCCTCACATAAAATTATGATGGATTCACCTCGAATTAAGACCTTAAAACGAGGGACGTGGGGTCGGCGGAAGGGGATGCCTCAGGCAGGCCTGACCGCACGGGCCGCAGGCAGGTGGCCACGGCAGGGACGGACAGGAGAGACGGCAAGTCCGCAGCACCCAAAGGTGTGGGGTGTGGGGAGCGGGGTCAGGGGTCTGCAGTCAGCACAGCCTGCAGGACGTCACTTTAACCAAGTTTCAAGAAGGTAGGCCTCGATCACTCACAAAAGGCTAACATTCTTCTACCCAAGTTCTGGGTTCTCAGGAGGCACATGTAAAATATTTGGGGGAAAACCCCAATAAAATGGTTAAAGTTAACAGGCCCTAAGGGTGATGGGGTGCGGATGATGGGGGCAATTTTCTGGAAGTTTTACTGTGGAAGAGGAGGTTCCACAGTAGCGCCAGACGAACGGGGCGCCAGCGTCGCCCCCAAACAGGCGTGCCGGAGGGATCTGCTGGCCCTCGGAGGGTTGTGGCTTCTGGAAACTGTTAGACTGGGTGTTCCACATGAATTGTGGATTCAAAGAGAACTAAACCGTTCCTTACACGGCATCCTGTTTACAGCTTTTTTTCTTTTAACGGGGGCGCAAAAGGGCAGCCGAATCCATCACTTTCGGGGCACAGACAGCATATCCGTCCTCCCCACCACAGAGGCAGGTGACTTCCTTGGGAACTGCCTAGTGTGAACACGCCAGCTGAAACCTTCCTTCTGCAGCACGGCCACTCAGACGCAAACACACGGCCCTTACTGGAGGTCAGTATCTGGCACAGAGGGGGAGTCAGGGCCTGCGAGCGGCCAGAATTAACCGTCAGCATCCACAACTCAACGTGTGCGCTTGGCTTATGGCAAAACTCCTAACGCACGCAAGCACACACAGCTTCTTCACGCTTCAACGTATCTCCCGCTCCCGCTGCACGGACAGAGCATCACTGGACGAACGCAGGGCCAGCGAGTGCAGAAAGCACGTCAGCCACAGACACCAGGCACCAAGCAGCCACGGCACGCAGCCCCCTGCGGCGCAGACCCCGGGGCCTCCGGTGGCCTCGTCCCGCCCTAGCCCGGCTCCGAATGAGGAGCGACGAGGTGGGCGGGCTCCCAGTGTCCTCCGCCTATGGAAGCAGGGACGTGCGTGAGACCCGCAGACTCTCGTCCACAGGTGCCAGGTTCCAACCGGCCGCAGAACCACCTGGGGCAACTTCTCAACTCACGAAGATGCTGGATGAACGAGGAACGGCCACCAGCATCCGCTTCGTGCGTTATGAGCGTAAAATCATGTAAAATTATAATTGAAAGTACAGTGAGATCAAACTTCTGGTCAAACCCTGAACCTCGTGAGGAACCAGGACAAGAAATGTAGTTGCTTCAGATAACGTCAATTTGGCAGTGGCATTGTTTTCGTATTTTACTTTTTTCAAGTTTATTCATCTGGAGAGAGAGACGGAGAGAGATCCCGAGCGAGGGAGGAGCAGAGAGAGACGGAGAGAGAATCCCGAACAGGTTCGGAGCGGTCAGCACAGAGCCCAACACGGGGCCTGGACTCACGAACAGGGAGATGGTGAGCTGAGCCGAAATCGAGAGTCGGCTGCTCAAGGGACCGAGCCGGCAGGCGCCCCAGGGGACGCTGCGTCACTCGGCCCAGCCGACCGCAACTTCCCCGCAGGGGAGGGGCCCAGCCCGGCCGGTGGGGGGCACGCAGGAGCAGCGTGGGGCCGACACCCACCTGTTCAGACCCTGGCAGTAGCCGATGTCCGGGTTCCGCCAGGAGAAGGCCAGCAGGACGTTGCGAAGCTTCTGTATGCCCTCCGAGGTGGGGCAGGAGTAGTGCTTGTTGTTGGGCAGGGTGCGCAGCAGGTCAAGCTCGATCTGCTTGGAGGCCGGGTTCTGCTTCTCCAGCGCCTTCTGGAGCAGCGTCTGGAAGTACCCGGGCTCGGCGCTGCCCTTGAACTTCCGGGTGTGGAGGTCCACGCACCACTTCCACACCTTGGAACGGTGCTCGTGCGGGATGCCCGCCCGGATCAGGTTCTTCAGCTCCGGGGAGCACGCCATCTCCCTGTTCATCGTGCTCGCAAAGTAGTTTTCCCACTTGACGCCGGTGGACACTTCCTGGTTTTCCGTGAGGTGCAGCGTCTTCAGGTCCAGCGCGCGGACCTTGGCCACCAGCTTCTCCTCCTCGTCGTCCTCTGGGACGGTCCTGAACCCGTAGATGTCGTACTCGCTGTTGAGAAAAACAGGAGGAAAATAAAACGATGTGACTTCCACAAAAACGGCACAACGGCAAAGAGAGCCAGCCACGTGCACGTGGCCCCGTGACCCGGGCCCCGGCGCTGGAGCGGCCGGGAGAGACTGAACTTGTCCGTAAACGGGGTCAGGACGACCGGCTGTCTGCGCGGGGGCAAGTCGGACTAGACCTCTTCTTGATACCAAGAGAAAAAGGGAATCCGAGGGTGTGGAAAGCACAGCGGAAGACGCCGGCGTTACTGGGAGATTCGGCCACGCGGATGCACGCGTGTGTGTACGTCGCACCTGGACGGACGAGGAACTTTTGTGTTGGAAGAGCGTCATTTTAAAAAGCGGAGAGACGAGGGAGAAAACATTTGTGTGGATATCAGGGACGTGGAAGGCAGGACAGTGGCCCCAAGGACGTCAAACCCCAGGGCCTCATACCCGTGACGAGGTCGCCTCACAAAAGGCATTCACGGCGGGGAGCTCACCCCGGGTGTTCCAGGGGCCAGCGTGTGCACAGGAGCCCTTCATGGTGGGAGTCGAAGGAGAGGGGCCGCGTGGCCCGCTGTCGCCGGCTGCGGAAGGAAGCGGGGGCCGGAGCCTGGGGACGCAGCGGCCTCCAGAAGCAGGGGTTGAACGCCACGCCCGGCGGCCCGGGGAATGCGTTACGCCGACGATCCCGTGACCATGTGCCGCGGGGAAGGAGTGCAGCCCAGGACGCGTCGGCCGCCGGCAGAAGCCTAGTGCGGCGTTGGAAGCCGCGAAGTGTGTGGCGACCCGCCAGGCCGGCCACGGGAAAACCAGCACGCGGGCCTTCCGTGTCCTGCTGCTCTGGAAACCCGCCCTGGCGCGGCTGCAGCTGTGTCCCCTGCAGGTCGGGGATCCCCCTTCCAGTCTATACCCGGCAGGACGGGAGCTCGCACACAGACAGGCAGACCCACGAACCACGTGTTCGCCCGCCTCATCTGGTAAAGGGAGCACGGAAGGAACCACGAGGGGAAGGAATAAAGACACCGAGGTCCGGGCACCACACGTCCCCCCCCTACCGGGAAGGTACACAAGGCAAGAACGAAATGCCCGGAGCCACATGTATCCCCCTGTGCGATTTCAGGAAGTTAACACTGAAGGCAGGCAGTTGCAAAAACACAGAACGTGGTGGGATGCGCATATTAAAAAGTGTCATCAGGGGCGCCTGGGTGGCTCGGTCGGTTGAGCATCTGACTCTGGATTTTGGCTCAGGTCGTGATCTCGCGGTTCGCGGGTTCGAGCCCCGCGTCGTGCTCTGCGCTGACAGCGTGGAGCCTGCTGGGGATCCCCTCTCTCTCCCTCCCTCTCCGCCCCTCCCTGGCACATGTGCACACCCAGACACGCTTCCTCTCTCCAAGTAAATACACTTACGAAAGAGGGCCATCAGTTAGAAGTTAGAAACGCATCCTGGAGGTGTTTTAAGGTGAAAAGACAAAATGAGTGGCATCTGCCTTAAAACAACTGCAGGAAAAAACCTTGGGGGAGGGGAAGACGAAACCAGACCGGCCAAACACTGGTAACCGCTGACGGTACACGTGGGGTGTTGCTGGCTGTCACTTTGTAGGCTTGAAATTTTCATCAAGTAAAAACGAGTCCGCGCGTACAGTCAGCGTCCTAGTTACGCGCGGTTTGAACGCGTACGATGTACACAGCGAGGGCCCGACGGCGCACGAGGGAGGGAGGAAGGACGGTGTCTCCAGAGCCGCCAGCCGGGGTGCCGTCCGCGGGCCCTGCCCTTGCCCCCGGGCACCATGACCGTGGCCGGCACGTCTCCCCCACGGCCTCAGCCTCCCGTGCGGCACGAGGGTACACGCACCCGCCTCGCCGAGCCCGCACGGCTCCTGGCGCACAGGCCTCGGCAGTGCGGGTGCCGTGCTTGAGCGCAGACGTGGGGAGGCGGTGCTGACCAGGCTTCACCGGGGCGGGAGGTGCGAGGCCCCTGCAGCAGGGCCGTCCCGGAGCGGCCAGCGGAGGAGACAAGAGGAGACGGGACCGAATCTGCAGGTTTCTCCGTGTCCAACGTCTCACGGATCTCATTTTTCAGAAACTACTACCTAAGGACCCCAGGGGGGAGAGCCGGCACGGGCTTCCAGACTCCGCCATTTTCTAACATGTGCGACACTGTGCGTGTCCAAGTGTGTCCACGGCACGCGTCGGAGCCTCAGCGGGTGCTGGGCCGCCGAGCCAGGCCACCCAAGCGTTTTCCCCACTCGGGGGCCCCCGTGCTCTCAGATGCGGTGACGGCTATCATGTTCACGCTACCTTTCCTGCCACAATGCCATCGGGTGCAGCTGTGTCTCGGGACAGGGCGCCTACTCGCCGGGACACGGCCTCGTGTCCCACTCCCCGTGAACGGCCGCTGTGGCTGCAGCAGGGGGCTTCAGGGGGGGGTCCCACCACCCGCCAGCACTTTTACCTGACGAGACGAGGCTTCACGAATGCCTGCTCCGGCTGCTCCGGGCCCTCCACCTGCAGAGCGTCCTCCAGCAGCTGGGCTATGACCTCGCGGGAGGGCCCCTGCTCTTCCGAGCACACGGGCGTCTTCATTTCTTGCAGCAGAATCAGGTATTTGCTTTCTATCTGGCAGAGCTTGGCTTCCAGGCTGGAATACTACAGATAGCGTGGGGGTTACCTCCGTCCCGACCGACGAATGACAAGCCCCCAACTACCAGGAGGAGAGGTGGGGGGGCCGTGTGGAGGACAAGAGATTAATTTATGTCACCGGCCACCCGTCATGCCCCCTCCCTTCTGGGGCTCCGGCACCAAGGACCCAATGCCAACACACACATGGGTCCTGGACGGCCGAAGGGAGCAGCAGGAACCAGAGCACGAGCCGGTTCCTGAGGTCATGTCGTGTCCCTGGCATGTGGGCCATGAGCAGGCGCCTGTGTGGCACCCACGCTTTCCCAGGACCCTGTGCCTGGGACCAGCTCCCGTCCGCCGCCGCCTCAGACAAGACAGACACCGGGGAGAACACGCAGGCACAGGTCGGGGGACGGGGTGACGGCTGTCACGTTCACGCTGCCTTTCCCACCACAATGCCATCAGACTCTCGCACCGCCACCATTGGGCTGGCAGCGAGGTGTTCTCCCCCTTCCCCGTTTACAGGTGGGAAATCGACCCCCACCACAGCTAAAATCACAATCCAAGGAGCCTTCATTTGGGGGCCTCAGAATAGGATTTAAGCTTTTCTGTGAATCCCGTTATACGTGCAGATGGGACACAGCAGGGCGCCTCAGATGAGACCAAGCACCCAGCCCTCTGCGCTCCCAACGTTTCAGACACGATTCGGGGTCGTGACCACACCCCCCCACTGGCAGCAGGACAAGGTTGCAGGCACCCGCTTCCGGAAGGCTTGGGTCCCCCGCCACCAGGACACAGAGCCGCGCCCGACCCACCTTGGCCATCAGGTCCCGCTCCCTCCTTTCTGCGTTTCTCCGCAGCGCCGAGAGCTCCAGAATTTCCTTGTTGAGAAACTTATTCTGGGTTTTATACCCCTGGAGGCTGTCCTGTTGGAAGAGAAGACCCGTCGATTCACACCAGCTGAAGGCTGATTATTCTACATAATTAATATTCCGCCCCTGCAATTAAACGGTCCCGCTGAATTAGGGCCGACCACCACCGCGGCCACCAGGACCCACGTCCCCGCTCTGTGCAGACACCTACCTGCACTCACGTCCCTCACACTCCATTCTTTCCTAAGCAGAGAGACAGCACACTTTCTGCGGGTGCTCATTTTTACTCACCCACTTTGCACACCGCACACGCCCTCAACTAGAGACCCACACCTGCAACTGACAGCGGGTGAGGCGCTCCGGAGAGCACGTCCCTCCCGTGTCCACGTGGAAGACGTCAAACTCTGGCCCAGCTGGAAGGGAAGTACAGCGAACCCAACATTCCCTTTACCTAAATTCACCAATGGTTAACGTCTGCCGCATCTGCCATGTTTTAAGAGGCCTCACGGGCCGGCGACAAGCTCTACCAAACGTGGGGACACGTTTGGCTCTGGCCTTGAAGCCTGAGGACAGGAAGCCTGAGCCGGACACGTGCTGCCGGGCGCAGCCCTTCATCAGTGTGCTTCTCCCGCTCTGCCGGGGCTCCCAGGGAGGCTCTGGCCACTCGGCCTTGGCCACAGCCACAGGAAAATTCGGGGGCCGGCCGGGAGTGGCCAGGGAAACCGCGGGCTCCTGGACCCTCACAGGACAGAAGCCAGGGCCGTTCCCCGAGACGTGCCCCAGGCTGGACATCGCCGTGGGGCTGGTGGCCCATAACCAGCCTAAAACCCACAGAGAAAATGACGTTTCCGTGATCCCTTCAATCGCTAACATTCGCGGGGCACTTGCTAGGGATTACGGGTCAGCATGACACTCCTGATCTGCCTGCACCACGACAATTGCTGGGCAGCCGTCCCCAGGTCTCCGCTGCCCGGGTGAAGACGGAGCCTAGGGGCCGGGATCCGGCCTCTGAGAGCCAGGCCGCTGGACCCCGGGCCACTGGCCACCGCCTGACTGATACACGCACACCTTCTGAGTCCGTGGGACCACATGTCATGACAGGCCCGCGAGACACCTAAATCTAGCCCCACAGAAGGCCCCGATCCCCTTCCGCGGCCTCAGTCTCGCCCTCCTGGTGGGTGAGAGCTGCTGGCGGCAGACGGAGGAGAGGGAGCGCCGGGCCAAGTGCGGCACATGCCCGAGCCCGACGGACCGAGGCCGAGTGACACAAGGGGGTGGGTGACAGCAGGAGAGCAGACCAACAGTGTCTTCCTTGGGAGGGCCTGACTGTTCATCACAAGGACGGTCTCCCTACGGTGACGATCACACCAGGGAAGCCCCGTGAGGCACCAGGAGCCCGAGCCCCGCGAGATCCCCGAGGGGAGGGCTGGGTCTCAGGTGAACACGCTGGGCAGAGAAGGGGCCCAACCCGCCATGGGGGCGCTCGCAGGCGCCACAGCTGGGCTTGAACGCAGGCCAGGTCTGGCTCCAGAGCTGCGTCTAGACCACCACGAGTGCCGGCCCACGTCTCTTCCCTGCTGCTCACCCTCAGTGCACCTGTGGTTCTGCCTCTGTCTCTGCTTTCAAGCCACACTGGGTGCCACGGGGGCGGGGGGCGGGGTGGGGAGGGACACACAGTGCGCCTCCAGCAGAGCGCAGAGCCCGGCGCGTGGCCGGACAAACGAACAAGGCCGCCAGCGTGAAGGCCCACGCGGAAGGAGCAAATCGCAGGAAGGAGGACGGGGCGGCACAAGGGGATGGGGACACAGTCACAGGACGGGCAGCCCCAAGTCACAGCGAGGACAGCGCCCACCGAGCCGGGCTATGGTGCCGGACAAAGCAGGGATCAACCTGCTCCGGGCACAGAATTACGGAGCCACGGAAAAGGTCTGGAAGGAAGTATGAGAAAGATAAAGTCCTTACATTCTAGGCTGGAAAAATATGACGACCAACGTTTACTCCCTCCTCAAAATACCCCGGAAAGTGACCCTGTCTGTATCAGACCAATGAGAAGAGCTCGCAGGTTCCAAACAGCACGAACCTACAGGCGGCAGACACGGACTCTTGACTGAGAAACCCGGAAACGATGGTGACAGTGACATGACAGAGTGCCGCCGACACACACAGACGGTCCCCCACAAGGACGTTTAAACTCGGGGACAAGAGAAGCAATCAGCGTGGGAACCACGCAGCATTAAGTGCTGGAGGACACAGAGGACAGCAAGTCCCTACTTCCATCCACAACCCCTCACGCTGCGTTCAATTCCTGCAGTGCCACGGAGAGCCACGCAGGTGAGCGTGTGGGGCCAGAGAGCCAGTGCAGGGGAGAGGGTGTGGGGCCGGAGAGCCAGCGCAGGGGTGAGCGTGTGGGGCCGGAGAGCCAGTGCAGGGGTGAGGGTATGGAACTGGAGAGGCAGCGCAGGGGTGAGGGTTTGTGACTGGAGAGGCAGTACAGGGGTAAGAGTGTGGGGCTGGAGAGCCAGCACAGGGGTGAGGGTGTGGGGCCGGAGAGCCAGCGCAGGGGTGAGGGTGTGGGGCTGGAGAGGCAGCACAAGGGTAAGCGTGTTGGGCTGGAGAGCCAGCGGAGGGATGAGCATGTGGGGCTGGAGAGCCAGCGCAGGGGTGAGGGTTTGTAACTGGAGAGGCAGTACAGGGGTAAGAGTGTGGGGCCGGAGAGCCAGCACAGGGGTGAGCATGTAAGGCTGGAGAGCCAGCGCAGGGGTGAGGGTGTGGGGCTGGAGAGGCAGCGCAGGAGTGATCATATTGGGCTGGAGAGCCAGTACAAGGGTAAACATGTTGGGCTGGAGAGCCAGCACAGGGGTGAGAATGCGAGGCTGGAGAGCCAGCACAGGGGTGAGCGTGTAGGGCCGGAGAGCCAGCGCAGGGGTGAGGGTGTAAGGCTGGAGAGCCAGCACAGGGGTGAGGGTGTGGGGCTGGAGAGCCAGCACAGGGGTGAGAATGCGAGGCTGGAGAACCAGCACAGGGGTGAGCGTGTAAGGCCGGAGAGCCAGCGCAGGGGTGAGGGTGTGGGGCTGGAGAGCCAGTACAAGGGCAGGCGAGCCAGTGCAGGGGTGAGGGTGAGCATGTAGGACTGGAGAGCCAGCGGAGGGGTGAGCATGTGGGGCTGGAGAGCCAGCGCAGGGGTGACAATGTGAGGGTGGAGAACCGGCACAGGGATGAGCATGTAGGGCCAGAGAGCCAGCGCAGGGGTGAGGGTGTGGGGCCGGGGAGCCAGTGCAGGGCTGAGGGTGAGCATGTAGGACTGGAGAGCCAGCGGAGGGGTGAGGGTGTGGGGCCAGGGAGCCAGCACAGGGGTGAGCGTGTAAGGCTGGAGAGCCAGCGCAGGGGTGAGGGTGTGGGGCTGGAGAGGCAGCACAGGGGTGAGCGTGTAGGGCCGGAGAGCCAGTACAAGGGTAAACATGTTGGGCTGGAGAACCAGCACAGGGGTGAGGGTGTGGAACTGGAGAGCCAGCACAGGGGCGAGCGTGTGGGGCTGGTGGCCGACCACCCCGCCTGGACCCCAGGGCCACACAGAGGCTCCAGAGAACCTTCCTCCTTCTTGAGCTCTCGGGGATTTTGGAGCCACAGGCTTTAAAAACTGGGGAGAAACGTTGGAGGAAAAGGTCACGAAATCACCAAGTGACCGAAACCACCCTGCCCACCGTGCCACAGAAAAAAGAGAGTAAATAAGGGCGAGAAACCTAACCCGGACCAACTCCGTGGGTCCCCACAGGGAGCTGCATGGACACAGGACAAGCCGCTCCATCCCGCACGTGCTCTGGCTGGGCCCGCGTGTGTCCCCACAGAGCATGCTCGGCGGGGCCGGCAGGCAGACGCTGCCAACACAGGCACGCTCACAAAACGTCAACTCCAGTCCACGTTAAACAAGGTGGCGTGAAACGCACATCACCCGCGCGGCGCGGGTCGGGCACGTTCCAGGCCGTGTGCGCAAGCAAGGCCGGCCCACTGGCAACGCTGACTGAGACGTGTCGCCGAGAAGCCGTCACTACGGAGGCCCTGCACATGTCCCAGTGATGCTGCTGTCAGCCCAGTGTTAAGTCCCGTTTTAGAATTCTCTGAGAGACCCCCCCCCCCCACCCCGCCACGTCTGCCACTTGCCATCCTCTGCACTGACGGGGGCAGGCGCTCCCGGGCACACAGCGGGGCCTCGCCGACAACCACAAGGTGGCGGACCTTGGCCTCCGAGGATACACTACACTCAGGGGCCAAACACCCTCGGCGCCAAGGTGTCTACACAACGAGGGTAGCCAGGTGAGGAGCGTGTTGGGGACGGGACACACCTGCAGCTGGAGACCCGCGTGGGGTCGACTGGACTACACCCAGGGTCCCTGTGGGGCCTGAAGGACAGACCACGGGCCCTCAGCTCTCCTGGCGAGGGGGGGCTGGCAGGCTTCTCCGCAGGCACGGAGACCACCCCTGCCTCCCACAGCAGCGCGCTCCCCCGACCTGCCAACGGGTCTGCACCCTGGGGACAACCCAGAGACCCAACGTGTTCAGGAAGTAGCACCCTCCCCAGGGCCAGCGTGGCCACAGGGGCGCCGGCTCCGAGCGGGCCTGTGGGGCAGCCGACCCCACGCTCCGCTCCCCCACCAGGCACTGAGGCCGGCACCCCTGCGCGACATCGAGGGGCGGCCCGCACCGCCTGTCTGAACCCCGCCCAGCAGCCGGAGCCCACACCCCACTTACTTTCAGCCTGTCCAGCTCCAGCTGCTCCCTGCTGGCGGGGGAGCCGGGCACCCCCGTGGGGGAAGACGTACTGTCCTCGCTCTCGCTGAGCTGGCGCGAGAGCTTCATGATGACCTCGTCCTTGGCCTGGATGGTCTCCACCAGCATCCCCAGCTGCTCGCTGAGCTCGCCCACCTTGCCCTTGAGCGTCCTCACTTCCTGCTGCAGACTCTCCCTCTCCAGGGTGAGCCTCTCCAGCTGGCCGCTGAGGCCCAGGATCTGGTCATCCTTGCGGTGCAGAAGGTCGAGCGCGTCCTTCGGGACCCCCTCGGAGAGCCGGCTGCTGGCGAAGTATTTGTCATACTGGGACGACCGGACCGTCTGCTGCAGCAGCCGCACAAGCTCCTGGAGCCGGAGGGGAGAGCAGGGACCGTGAACAGCTGCAGGGGGCAAGGCGGGGCGGAGGGAATGCGGAAACCCCACTGGGAGCGTGTTAGTAGCGAACCTCCTCTCGAGGGGTCTCGGAAACAGAGAGGAAGAGACATTAGCCGGCGGAGCCTGTCTGCAGAGAACGGTAATAGGAAACAGGAAACAAACACGCGAACTGTGATCAGCAACAGGTCCCAGTGAGCCCACATCGGTGTTTAGAAAACGGGGGCTCTAAAACCTTAAGCCTCAGCTCTCGTCGGAGCAATCAAGCGCGCTCAGTTTCGGAAGAAACGGTGTTGTCTGACAGCACGTGGAGACTGTTCCCACCGGGAAGGGACTCTGGGCCAGCGCTGTGTCGAGAGAGACTGATGTACTCGTGTCTGAACGCGTGACCTGGGGCACCAGAGTGCCCACAATGTGACACCCCGAGGGGAGCCCCCCCCGGGGAACAAAACATCCAGAGACCCACGAAAGCCAGGCTTTGCCCCTCTGGTCCCGGCGGCTGATGTGGGGGGACACACATGCGCAGAAGGGAAGTCACCTTCTGACTGGACAGGTCTTTCTTCAGCCGCTCCAGCTCCTCCTGCTGGCTCTGCAACTGCGTTTCGGGGGCCGGCTTGCTGACGCCGCCACTGCTCTGCGGCCCCTCGGCGGAAGGGTCACCACTGACGTGACGGTTCTTGTAGGACCCGATCATGTCTCTCAAAGGGCGCTTTCCTTTGTAGGGAATACGTCCAAAATCAAAGGGAAATCCTGAGCTGGTTCCTCCTACGTAAAAACAAAACTTTTTTAGGTGCAGGACAAATCCTCATTCTGGGAAGTCCGGTGAAACACACCAGCATCCCATTCGTCATCCTCCAGAAAGCTGTGTGTCCCTCGCGCAGGGGACACAGGCGGGGGCGCCTCTCGCCCGACTCCTCCTTGATGAAAACCAAGGCTAAACTCAAGGAGCGGGATCCTTCCGTGTTACACTTGTCACATGATCACTGCTAAAGAAAACGCTCTCTCTGCTTGCTCAGTTTCTAAGATGAGGCCTGGTGGCACTAACGAGTCTATGACAAGGCTTCCCTGCACCTTCTCTCAGGACTCATAAGTTCCTTTTCCAAAAGGTCAGTTCACGTCACCGTTCTCCCATGTCATCCACTTTTAGGACCAAACAGAAAGAGAACAGGCCAGGGAGGAGCATGGTGCTGGAGTCCTTGCAGGGTCCCCACCTGCACAGACAGCGGGTTCCCCGTGGGACTCCCACACCTCGGGGATCCCTGGCTTCCTTTTGCTCATCTGTTCCCAGCAAAATAAAAACAAGACAAAACCCCTCCCTAAATGTACGTTTTCTTCATTGTGAACACGCTTTAGAGCATGACTACCTTCTCTTTCTTAAAAAAGAAAAAGGGTATTTAAAGGGGCGCCTGGGGGGCTCAGTCGGTTGAGCTCAGGTCATGAACTCGCAGTTCGTGGGTTCGAGCCCCACGTCAGGCTCTGTGCCGACAGCTCGGAGCCTGGAGCTGCCTCAGATTCTGTGTCTCCCTCTTTCTCTGCCCCTCCCCCGCTCACACTCTCTCAAAATAAGTTTTTAAAAAAATGGGTACTTAAAAATACTAAAGGACCCAAATACATTTCTGCACCAATGGATTCAAATACATATTCAAGCTATAAGGAAGCAATGTGAAATAGTACAAACCACATAGGTCCCTTAAAGCTAGAAAACAAGGCCCTGACTCCCTGCTGTTTTGGGACAGGGGCCACCCTGGGAGAGGCCAGTGACTGGGTGGGTCCGGTCTTGTCCTGTCGAAGTGTGTGCTCACAGGGAAAATCCGCTGAGTACTCATTTGCAATCAGGGAACTTTGTGTGTGTTACGATTTCGATTAAAAAGTCCACTTAGCAGGGGCGCCTGGGTGGCTCAGTCAGTTGGGCATCCAACTTGGGCTCAGGTCGTGATCTCACAGTTTGGGAGTTCGAGCCCCCTGTCGGGCTCTGTGCTGACAGCTCGGAGCCTGGAGCTGCTTTAGAGTCTGTGTCTCCTCTCTGCCCCTCCCCCGCTTGCTCTCTCTGAAAAAAATAAACGTTAACTTTTTTTTTTTTTTTAAAGTCCACTTAGCAAACCCTAAGAGACTCTTAAATACAGAGAATAAACCGAGGGTTCTGGGGATGGGGGGGGGTTGGATGGGGGATGGGCATTAAGGGGACACTTGCTGGGATGAACACTGGGTGCTGCATGTATGTGATGAATCATTAGATTCTACTCCTGAAACCATTATTACCGACTATATATAACTAACTTGGATTTTAGTAAAAGTTTGACAAGAAAAAAAAAAATCCACCTACACAGCAGGGGAACAAACACAAAGGAGAGCGGCTGGGCGCCCCGAGCGACAGGGCGACAAGCTGGCGGGCTGACTCACAGCCGGTACAGGACGGGTCCGCAGACCCCCGCTGCCTCTCAAGGGCGACTCCCGTCAGGAAGGTGCCCACAGGCCCCGGGAGCCTCCTGCCCACTTGGCCGCTCAGCCTTGCTGACCCCTCCCTTCCTTTTCACTCCAGGAGCCTCTACCAGAAGTCAGAGCCAAGGCGGCCCATCCGCCAGGACCCAGGTCCCCTTCCTCAGGAGGCGCTCCCGCTCAGGTGGGCCCCCCTCTGGCGTCGCACCCACCGAGCCGGCCCCAGGGAGCACAGCACGCCCGTCTGGCCGCATCTCACACCCCGTCATGTGGGACTGAGGGCCCCAAAGGATGACCCAGCGAACAGAAGCAAGTCTTGGCCACCCTCCCCAGGGGATGGGAAAGGTCTCTCCTTTAGTAAATACTTGCCCCCCCCCCCCATAAACATTTCCTAAAATCCCGCCTCCTCCTGCCAGGCCACGCTAAAATCACACATAGGGCAAAATTTCAATATTATTGTCGTTTTACATGAAAACATCAACATTCCCTCGTGGATCCCTGGACAGAGCGTCACAACCGGCTGTACAGACGGGGTCAGGCTGACAAACCCCCCCGAACAGAAATCCAGCCCCAAACCGGCGGGAACAGGACAGGGTGTGGTTCCAGGGGGCGGGGCCAGAGGGGTACACCGCCCCAGAGTGCCCTCGTCCCCTGGCGTCACCTCCTGGTCACGCAGCTGTGGAACAAGTGCAGGGTTAGACTATTAGATCAGACTCACTGTTTCTACGTGTAATAACACGCTGCCATAACTTTAAGATGAGTCGTTATCTCTTAGAGATACATACTAGGTGAAACATTTACATATAATGGAGTGACGTCTAGAATTTACTTTGAAATAATGGTGGGTGAGCACGGGGAGGGGAAGGGGCTGGGAAGAAAGAGAGGCCCTGATTTCACGACGGCACAACAAAGTCAGACGGGGCCACACCAGAATCCGTGACCTTGCACGTTCTACCTTCGTGTCTGTCACAGAATTCTGTAAACACAAGGTTTAAAAAAAAAAAAATGAATACATCTGTAAAGAGCACCAGGACCCCCGGATGTCCCGTCCCTAACTTCACAGGCCCTCACGACTCATCTCCCACAGAGAGGATGCAAATCCCTGCGCCTCCCGCTTCTGGGACCGCCTGCTACGGAAGGGTCCCCGCGCCCCTGGGGGCCGGTGGAGGGGGGTCAGGCAGCAGGGACCGTCCTACCTTTGTTTCCTTCGGGCGCCTGCTTCCTCCTCTCTTCCTGCACCATTGACTCCTCCAGGTCCTTAGGGTTCGGGTCTAAAAGCTCCCACTCTTCATTGGTATAAAACACACTCTTGCGACTCTCACCGTGTCCTCTCCCAGGACGGAAAGATGACATTGAATTTCTGTCAGGAAAGAGGAAGCGTGTTGTTGAAAGAACCGTACAAGATGTAACTTCACGTATACAGCTGTGAAAACGAACGGAGGAAACGGAGGGAGGGGCAGTCCCCACGCGGAGTCAGCAGCACACGGCTCAGTTTAAGAGCTGCCAGCCCGTGACCCAGCAGTTCCCAAGTTCCCAGACGTGGGCAGGAAGACGGAGGGGAGTGCCCATGGCAGCACCGTTCATTCCGGCAACAACGTGACGGTGGGAGCCGGACAGCTGCCAGAAAAGACGCGGTAAATACACCACCGCGGAACGGGACTGCGTCCACCCGATGCTCGCTTGTGCCCGCGGCCACCACTCGAGGCGCCAAGATCCACCAGAGACGGAGACACGTTCCCGTCCTGGCGCAGAGTACCCCAGAGGAAGCAACACGTGGCACAGGGCAAGTGTGTTTTAAAAGCTGAGCGAGGGGCGCCTGGGTGGCGCAGTCGGTTGAGCGTCCGACTTCGGCCAGGTCACGATCCCGCGGTCCGGGAGTTCGAGCCCCGCGTCGGGCTCTGGGCCGACGGCTCAGAGCCTGGAGCCTGTTTCCGATTCTGTGTCTCCCTCTCTCTCTGCCCCTCCCCCGTTCATGCTCTGTCTCTCTCTGTCCCAAAGATAAATAAAAAACGTTGAAAAAAAAATTTAAAAAATAAATAAATAAATAAATAAATAAAAGCTGAGCGAAAAAAGAAAGAAAATCAAACAATGACGTGTACACGTGACATGTTTTAAAATTAAAAAAAAAAACTTTCTAACGTTTACTTACTTTTGAGAGACAGAAAGAGACAGAGCATGAGCAGGGGAGGGGCAGAGAGATTGGGAGGCACAGAACCCGAAGCAGGCTCCAGGCTCAGCCGTCAGCACAGAGCCCGAGGCGGGGCTCGAACTCACGAACCGTTAGATCATGACCTGAGCCGAAGTCAGACGCTTAACCCACTGAGCCCCCAAGCGCCCCTAAAGTGACGTATTTTAAATCTTCAAGGTCACAGTGGTAACAGACACTGTACATGCGCGTGTGGTTAAGACTTGTAAGTGACCAGTCACCCGCGGGAAGGTCAAGGCGAGGAGGCATGTGCGGGGCCGAAGATGCGCAGCTTACACCGCTGGATCGACACATAGCTGAGCGACCCGACAACTGACCCCAAGCCCAGGTGTTCACCTGCAGGAACAAGACCGTGTCTGCACACAGGACCAGACCTTATTCATAGCAGCCACAAACGGGGTACAAGCCCCAAGCACATCCGTGGTGAGGGGGTCACCCAGCGGGACACGTCCACACACTCTACATGCTGTTCAGCGATAAAAGGGAACGAGATATGAAACTCTCCCCAATGCGCAAGAGTCCCAGAGAGACCGTGCTCAGTGAAGGATGAGGACAAAAGAATACACACAGCGTGACTTCGTCCATGTGAGTCACCAGAGACGACAGCGGAGCACGGACCAGGGGCTGCAGGGACCAGGTTTTGGGAGAGGTCGGCGCAAGGGGCCCAGGGGGCTGGGGGGGCCACGGAAATGCTCCAAGCCTCCATCACGGAGGGGTTTACGCAACCACGTACGGTTCCTGAAACCCACCAGCCTGTACACCTAACACAAGTGAATTTATTGTAGGTAGATTACACCCGATAAGGTGGTTAAACTACAGACGAGGGAGAAACGTGTCGTGTGGCTGAAGGCACTGGGGCGGGAGCGGTGGCCGCACGTCTGTGGGGAGCAGACGGAGGGCACCCTCACGTACGACAGTCATGTCTCAATGTTCTAGGTGTTTCTAAAGCATGACTGTCTGTCTTTCCCTGATATGAACCGTATCAAAGTGCTTTAAAAATACGAACGCAGAGAAACTACTTAACGCGCTTCAGTTTCTGCCGCTGCATCAGCACGTACCGCGCCCCCCCCCCCCCCGCCCCAGCTCCACCGAGCAGCCCCGGGAGCCAGGCACGGACACCTGCTCACAGGCTCAGTGTCTACTCGGGACCACGGGCAGCGTCTTCCCTGTGCTGTGTATCCCGGTGGCGGCGACCGCGGTGCCTGCACGGGTGCCCACCATCGCCCCAGCAAGACCTCTCACAAGGGTGGCCGTGTTTGCAGAAAAAGCCATTGCAGAGCAGCTGCTCAGAAAGGGAAACAGAAACAGAAAGAGAAAGAAAATCTGCTCATTTCTTGGACACGACTGGCTCGTTACTTGGCCGAGTGCGGGCCCTGCCGGACCCACGACACAGCGGTTTCAGTGGCCCGGCCGTGGCTGCCGCGGACATGCCGCGCGTGGGCACCAGCACCCCCAACGGGACGAGTGAGAAGCACTGAGCCCCGGTTCTCACGGGGAGAGTGCGGGAAGGAGGCGCAGGGCGGGAGGAGGTGGTCTGGGAAAGAACAGCTATTTACACAACCTGGACCTTGCACACACACCCCACAGGGTTTCCCCATCTCCACCCTTGGTGAGGCTGCTCGCACAAAGCCAGGTTCTCCCTCGCGGGGACGCGCGCCTACCCAGCCCCAGGTAAGGAAGCAATGGGATCAGGCTCAAAGCGGAAGCTCAAGCCAAAACAGCAAAGAGCCCACGTGAGGTTCAGAGGTTCTGTGACTGCGACACGAGACCTGGCTTGCACACACTACCCGGCTCGCAGCTGTCTACACAGGGCCTCCTGGCGGAGGTTCGAGGCCCCTCCCCAGGCAGCCCTTGCTCTTTGAAGACCCCACTCTCGACTGACAAACCTTTGAGACGGCCTTCCATGTCCCCCAGGCACTCTGCCAGGTACCCACGCTTTTGTTCAATAAATGAACCGGCACGGACAGTGAGAGGCCACCAGGAAGGCCAAACGGCACCTTGAGACCTGCCACGTTCAGCCTGAACTTTCTGTAAACACCAGCAACCTCCAGAACCAACAAGAAAAGCTTTGTTTCCAAATTTACATATTTCAGACTGACTTCTCCACATACATTTACAATCTAACAGAGAAATAACTTTTTTTTTTTTTTTTTGAGAGAGAGACAGAGCGTGAGTGGGGGAGGGACTGAGAGGGAGGGAGACACATAATCCAAAGCAGCCCCAGGCTCTGAGCCATCAGCACAGAGCCCGATGCGGGGTGGGGCTTGAACTCGTGAACTGTGAGATCATGACCTGAGTCGAAGTCGGATGCTTAACAATGACCTACCCGGTTGCCCTGGGAAATAGTTTATTCAACACTCATTCGAGCTAGGATTCCAGATGTGATGGGACCACGGGGAAGCACCCTGCCAGCTCGGGTCTGGGCTCCGCCAGCTCCACCAGCGGCAGGAAGGCTCCCCACCTTGGACACAGGCCGCCTCGGGGTCACCAACGGAGGGGACCTGACAGCTGCCCCCCCCAGTGACAGTGACACAGCCCATCCTCTGGTACAGATCAATTCTCAGACAGACTGTCCCAAGAACACAGACACACACAAGGGTATCCGGAGATGCCATCTGAAAGGCAAAAGGCAGAAGTGACCAGAAGGGGCCTGTGGATACGACCAGGGACCTCAAGATGGGGAGAATCAGTGTCCACATGGGAGGGAGGAGGAGGAGGCCCAGCACAGAGGATGGCGGGTGACGAGCCACAGGCCCGGGGTGGCCGCAGCCACCAGGAGCTGGAAGAGGCCACGGACGGACTCCCTCTGGGGCTCCGGGAGGAACCAGCCTCGGACGCCCTGAAGGTGGCCTTGGGACACGGATCTTGGACTCCCGGGTCCTGTTATGGTGATCCGCTTGCCCGCCCACCACACTTCTCGTGCCAAACCTCAGCAGGCACTCAAGTGTGGGCCGCCACGTCTACAGGCAGAACGCATTACTGCCAACAGGACGACGTGGCAAAGCGGTGTCGTCAGGAAGACGCGGTGCAGAGGGCCCGGCCACCTGACGTGGATCAATGCGTACACCGTCGTCATACACACGCCATGGCATCCAGCACAATGTGCGCTGCCTTGAGAGCCCCATCAAAGGAGAAATGCTCCTCTTGTGGAACCCCAGGCAGGCGGAGTCGCTCCAGATCCCCACGGCCCAACACACAGAACCTGCACCCACCCCCGCGCCACCCGTGCGCCACCAGTGCCCAGCGCCCGAGCTCCAGGCACGTGGACCCGGGGACTCAGGAAGACTCACCGCCTTCCCTCCTGCAGGTGCCTCCGTGCACTTCAACACCTAAGTCAACCCCGCCGTCCTACAGGGCCTCCCCACAACCCCTCAGCGTAGCCAGGGGTGCGGTGACCGCCGGCACAGCCCTCCCCTGCACCCCACCTGCCCCCAGTCTCCCCTGACGGCACGGTGCTTGATGGCAGGACGCAGAGGGCACGGGAGGGCATGAAGGTGACTGGGACAGACGCCGGGCTGCACGGCTGGGGCGGTCCTTCAGAGACCGCTTCTCAGAGCGGGCGGCAACCCCAGCAAGCCCCGAACTCGGAGGATCGTGAGGAGCACGCTGCCAACACACCAGAAGAAAAGACACTACTTAGCTTTACTGCCTAACGCTGACATTCTCCGGGGTTGGTCCGGGTTTTGCGTGCTCACAAAGGGCACGCGTCCACACAGAAGCGTGCGTCCTTCACTGTGGCTCCCGGGCAGAAAGGTGGACGCCGCTCACACCCGCTCACACCCAGCACAGCAGGCGCAGGGGCAGAGCGCTCCGGCCACGACGACTGTGGAGGAGCCCAGGGGTGGGGGTCCCCAGGAGAGAGAAGGCTCCCGGCAGGGGGACGGCCTGAGGAGGGGCCTGGGGGCAAGACCCAGCGGGTGGAGAACTGACAGAAGCCAGGCAGGCTGGCAGTGGAGGCGAGGAGCCCAGCGGACAGGGAAGGCCTTGCGCCCGAGGCAAGGAGAAGGAAGGGAGGAAGGAGGGATTTGGGATCACAGGGACTGGGGTCCCCGCACCAGGAGGGTCCAGGACCAGCACACGATGCAGACAGGGTCCTCTTCCCACCCCCCAGCGCCAAATACAACAGGAGACACGGGCCACTCACGGCCTGGGAGGCCCTGGACGAGGCTCTGGCGTCCTCGGAGCCTGTCCAACGGCCACCAGCTGGCCGAGTGCACTTTCCAGCTGGGCCTGACGGGCTGGAGCCTCTCGTGGCCGTCGTGGTTTCTGGGGAGCGGCATCACTCGGCCACAGCACTGGTGATACGTGGCCTCAAAAGTGAAGTTTGGGGACAGTCGAGGTCGAGACAGCTGCGAGATGATGTGTGGAACACGCCCTCATGCTCCCCGGGGGCTGTCAGCCCCTCGGACCCTGCAACCATCGCACCCCATGGGGGCCAGAGGCCAGCTACCCCTTCTTTGTGCTGTCCTAACGTCAGTGCAGGGGTGCCTGGGGGGCTCAGTTAGTTGAGCCTCCCACTCTTTTTTTTATTATAAAAATTTTGTTTAAATGCTAATTTTTGAGAGAGAGCATGAGCAGGGGAGAGTGAGAGAGAGGGAGACACAAAATCTGAAGCAGGCTCCAGGCTCTGAGCTGTCCGACATGGGGCTTGAACTCACAGACTGTGAGACCATGACCTGAGCAGAGGTCAGATGCTTAAGTGACTGAGCCACCCAGGCCCCGCCAGCACCCAACTCTTGACTTCAGCTCAGGTCATGATATGGTTCGTTAAGTTCAAGCCCTGCGTTGTCGGGCTCTGTACTGACAGCATGGAGCCTGCCTGGGATTCTCTCTCTCTCTCTCTCTCTCTCTCTCTCTCTCTCTCTCTCCCCACCCCCACCCTGCACCAACTTGTACTCACCAACTCATATCTGTCAAAATAAACTCAAAAAAATTATTAAATAAAATAACCGTGTGACTATACTCCTTGGGCTTTTTCTTTTTTGAGGTCTGAGGCATTTATGTAAAAGTCTGTATCATTCATTCCTGTGTGCGTTCGTTCTACGTTATTACATCTAAACATTCGTCAAAACCAGAAAAGTTTGTTAAGAACTTTCAGATGCTGCACTGGGGCTTTGGCACCTTGTCTCCCGACGTGGACAGAGCCGTGCCTATGAGGAAGACCGTGTCCTAACTCCACATCACAGCCAGGTCAGCCACCTCCCCAAACCACCAAGCCTCTGGGTGCCGGCGTCAGGCACTCTGACACGGCCCTAGTGCCCAAGACTGCACGGTCTCCCCAGATCACCAGCTGGGCACGCACGTCACCACTTCCACCAGGCCTGAGGTCAGGAGAGAAGCTAGAGCAAAGGGGCAGGGCAGGGCAGGGCCGGGCACGAGACTAGCGGGCTAGCGTGGTCCCTACGGCCACCATCCCCCTGATGGGGCCCGACAGACACCGTGGAGAGCGCAGCAGGACCGGGTGACTTCACCACCACTGAACATTCACAACCACCCAGTGGAAGGGCGCGCACATACACACACACACCAATTTACTAATGGAGAATACAGAGCTCAGAGAGGTTAGGTGACTGGCTCAATACCACACAGCTAACGTGTAACCAGGCTGACTGTACAGAGCGCCAATGGAGGGAGAGCTCAGCACCTGACAGCGGATCTTGCGTCCAGGCCACAAGGCACTGCTCACGGTCGTCACACAACCTGTGACACCGTGGCGGCCCACGCACACCTCCTGCACAAACCCGTCTCCCTCACGCCCTGCACAAGCTCCAGAGCACATATTTCCACATGGCCAAGCCTACGCTCTCCCCGTCCTGCCCACACAACCACCCCCAGCCCTGAGCCCCCGCTCCCACACAGACCAGCCCCAAGCCCCAAGCCCCCACTCCCACGCAGACCAGCTCCCAGCCCCGAGCCCCTGCTCCCACGCAGACCAGCCCCAGCCCTGAGTCCCCAGCCCCTGCTCCCACGCGGACCAGCTCCAGCCCTGAGCCGCGAGCCCCTGCTCATATGCGGACCAGCCCCCAGCCCTGAGCCCCACTCCCATGTAGACCAGCCCCCAGCCC